>NC_069128.1:59407570-59731463 GCF_026914265.1 Mya arenaria
TTTTCTGACAAATTTATTGTCAGCAATCTTATATGAATGGTTAACATGCATTTTCACATAAATTGGCCCGTTCCAAGACAAAAAATAAATAAAGTAGTCAAAACGTTCAATCTGTAAGAGTGCTGCACTCTCAGTCACAGATTGAAGGTTTTGACAACTTCTTTTACTTTTTGGCTTGGAATAAGCTAATGAAAAGCAGTATGAAAACTGATGAAATAAGACTGCTGACAAAAGATAAGATCATGTTTTTTATATTTACATTTGTAACTATTGGTTTTATGGGTAAAAGCATTACTAACGCTTTACTAATAATGAGATTTTTGGCATAGAACATCATCTTTTGACCGTATTAAAATAAGAAAACAGCGTTCCAATATTTTCAGTTGTCTTTTTTGACTGAATTAATATAAGAAAGCAGCGATCCACTTTTTCCAGTTGTCTGTTATGTCCAGTGTTCAGAAATTCGCATAAAATAATTCATTACAAGACCAAGAAATAAAAAAAGAGTTGGTAAAACAGACAATCTGTGAGAGTGCAGCTTAAACATATGGCTACACAACCAGTACATTCATCAGCTTTACTGATTCGAACCAGGAACATTTATATTGGTAGACTAGCATTTTACCATTCTGTGCTGGCCAGTAAAGTTTCAAAAAATAATTACAATATCTCAGTAAATACCTGCATTTATGTGTTTCTTGTGCAATCTGTCAGCTTTGGTAGGCTCAGGTTTCATTTTGTCCACCTCAATACTTGTAATCTTCTAGTCTGATGTACTGCCATCCAATTTTTAAGTCAGGTCAGGCAGCCATTTCAGCTTTGTTCCAGTTGATTGTATCAGATGATGTTAACAATACTAGCCTTGTATCCAGGCACTTCTCAATCTGAAAGTTTACAAAAGAACATGGCCTGTAATATTTAATAAAAAAATCATAATTGTTTACTCCTGGATGATGGGTTCTAAAGTAAACCTTTGAGAAAAGATGCTACTTGTATGGCGCTTGAACCCACGACCATGTGAACACTTGCATGGAGATCTGTCAAACGGAGCTAACCGGGTAACCGATTTTTAGGCAGCTCCCAGCTTGGCTCTACAATTGACAGGTGCATTATACATTATAGAGACCATAAATCAAACACTTGAAGCACTAGTCCAAATAATAGTAACTTAACTGTTCTTTTTACAAATTTTGAAATGGCATATCCTTCACATACAATTTTTTTGTACCAAAAGTGGGTAGCTATTCCGATTGGGATTCCGGGTCAGATAATTATATATATCTAAAATATGAGTTATGTATGCAAAAAATAAAAGCTGACGAATTATTATGAGTTTGATGAGTGTTTTTCTTCATTTCATACTGTCAAAACATAATGATATAAACTGTTATACATGAAGATCACCGGCAAGGCTGCGGTGCATAGATTTACATAGATGTAAAATGGTTGTGTTTAAATGCATTAAATGCTTGTTTTGTGAAAAAAATCTTTGCACTTACACGGTAATAACTAAAATACGAATATAAACCTTTAATATCTATTTCAAACATATAATACTTATCGAACTACGATTTCAATATCTTTCAACCCCCACCCTGTTTTGCACAAACCCGATTAGACGTAAGGGATTGGAAGAATCCCATATAACACGTCTATTTTTTTAGACTATTGAAGCATAATTATATGTTCTTTTTTGATGGTTGAGACGTTTCAGGTTAAACAATAATTAAATCCGATCGGGATTCCGGGTTAAAGCATATTGCATCTATAACATATCATAAAAACAAGAAATATTACCAGATAATGTTATTTTATATAAATTCCGTAACCAAAAAGCAATATCAAGCCAATAATTATGAGTTTGATGGTTTTTTCTTCATTTCATTCTGTCAAAACATAACAATATATACATGAAGGGCACCTGCAAGGCTGCAGTTCACAATTTTACAACAATCGGAACATTTCGGCCATCAGTTGTAACAACTCGCCATCTTCGGTAAGGTTCGAGATAGTCAATCCCTGTTGGATACTGGCTGAGGTGTTCAGATTGTTTGGCCAAGGCCGAGTTGTTACGATTGTATTATCTCGAAGCTTGTCGGAGGTGGCCGAATTATTACGATTGGGTCAAGTTGTTCCACTTGGCATAATTGTTCTCTGTGTCAGTCAACTTTCCTCTTAATGAAAAGGTAAATAATGTGTTTTAATGCATTAAATGCTTGGTGTTTTTTTTTGCAAAATAGCTTTGCACTTCCATGGTAAAATATGAATATAAATCTTTACTTTATTATCCATTTCAACCATACAATACTTCACTTAATACAATTTCAATATTTTTCAAACACCCCCGCTTTTTGCACAAAACCGTTTAGACGTTAGGGATTGGAAGAATCCCGTATAACACGTCTATTATTTCAGACTAATGTACATGTACCTTCGTGTCCGAAATCGATCACTTCCTGGCAGCTCATTTCTGGATTGTCTCCATCTTCGTATGTAAATGCTATACTTTCATTATTTTTCATTATTTTGTTCAATAAAACTCACCAAATTGCAACGGTACAACTATACTAAGAGTAACACGCAATGTTTGTCATAAAAAAGGCAATAACGCGTTAAATACACATAAGCAGGTACTTGACGCCCCACATTCACGTAAGTAGTTCTGTTGCTACGCAGGTGGTATGTATTAATATATTCATGTTCAATATGTCGTGTCAGGCGACTAGTCGCGTTTCTGAAATACCGCTCTCTAAAGACTGTCGGCTTGCAGCCGACAGTCTAAAAACTTGAAAACGCATTACTTCAGGGACTACTATGCATTATTCTAAATAAACACAGTGTTGGTGGGCGGACTGTTTTGACCCAAATCATTTTCTGTTTTGTTCAACATTTATTTTTATATTCTTTACTTCCTTCATGTATATTTTAAAACATATATTCTACGATACTTTTAAATATGGGCCACACAGTACTCACATTGTGGTATATGACGCTTTTGGGTATGACGCTTTCATGTTTTATAGTAGACCCATACAAGTTTTAATTTAACTTATTCTTTTTTTATTTTTCACACAATCGCATTTTATTTTTATAATGTCGCATTTACCTGTCTTAAGTATGTTTCGTGTGTTTTATGAATTGTATTGATGTCGATTTTATATTTGTTTACATTACTGTGTACAACGCCATTGAGTATATTTATAAAATTAGGCGTTTAATCAAATAAACAAGTTTCAAGTTTCAAGTTTCAAGTCTTAAGTTGGAGAGGGTACGGCGTACCCGAATGATATAACTGCTTCAACTTTGCTTATCTTAATTCAATTTTAAAATAGTCAGACCCGGTAGTCACACATGGGTCATCTTGACAAAGAGGGAGTGGTGAGACACCGGGATAAATCCTCAGTCGAAACTCCGCACAGGAATAGTACTGGTCAATTACAAGACATAATGGCTGACGAAAACCGCTCATAATTTAACATATATCTCTAGTCCTAAACTTAAATACATATATGTTGATGATTTTCACTATTTAGAAAACTTGATTAGAGTGGATATGTGACTGGTTGCAGAAAATCCATAGAACATTCTACTTCCTTACCGCACTATTAAATCAGCTTGAAAATCTGACCGAATGTAAATATTAAACACCTATGGTATATTCCCTATTGTGGACAAGATGACACCTCAGGCATGACTGTAGACATGTAGTTATTTAACGTGTACACCAATAGCTCAAAACTTATCAAAGCCCTTAAGGCACGGTAGGAACGGGATATTCGGACAGCTAAACGAAAGAGGCTGTACAAGTGCATGTACATACAGTATTTTTAATGCATGAAAACAACATGAACAAAGTGAGCCTTTCTTTCGGTAAATTAGAGTTAGTTCCGGTCAGATTTAAAGGAATTGTTTAACAATTGCAAGTGAATAACTCTAAACGGTAATAGTACACAGTGTCTTATTCTATCAACTTCCAGATAGTTTTGAGCCATCCCTTCAAAACTGTTTAATTTGGCAGATGAACTAATATTGCAGTCTCAACGTGTAAAATATATATTTATGACGTATATAATATATTGCCACTTCGTTTTAATCCAAAAGTTTCGAATGGAATATCAATGGCATTGAATAATGCGCCAACTAGTCTCTGATTTAAATAACGACATCACCAAGTCAAAGCCATTAACTCACAAATAGTCTTTACAATCGTGAAACGGAGCAGGGCTCAACCACTCACACAGCAGTAAAATACACTTAAATACAGTTAACATTGGTTCAATGTAGCCTTATTTAGGAAAAATATAAACACTGATTGTCATAACGCTTAAAAATAAAACAGCGCCTGACGTGGTTTGAAACTAACATTCATAAAGTATTATACACCATCCTCCAATCACAATAGACTGTCTGCCTAGTCATGTGCCACCATGAGCACGCCACTGAACGTGGTTTCCTGTGTCATGGTCGTAGGAGCCGAGCACCTGCCCAGGTAGACCTCGTCACCAGCTTTCAAATCCAGCACCACGGAGTTGCTAGCTTGCTGGTAAGATTGTGAGTTATCAAAGGCGCTGCGGGACGCTATGTGTATTTTCGGTTCATTGTCGACCATCAACGCGCAGTACGCCTGATTCACACCCATTTGTTTCTCGATACTCACGAAGAAGCTGTACAAGCCTGGAAAAAGAAATGTATGTATAATAAAAAGAACAGCTGTTACAAGTCAATACTTGATAAACGTTAGCATAACCTTAAACTCATCGCCACTTCAGAGAGAAATTCAGCAAGTTTTCATTTTTTCCGGTGGAAACTAAACAAACTAGAATGGTACATTTACATATTAAGGCAATTCTTTCTCAGAGCCTGCAGGTATCTGCAGTAAATAAAGAGAGCATATATATTCTTCATACTTTTATGACTTTATCTTCGTGGCCCTGTTATAGAGAAATTTAATATATCAGTTGCATTGTCATATGTACCAGGTAAAGATGTTATAGACACCAGTCTCGTTATCACAAGTACCTGGTATAAAGCCGTTAAAACACCAGGCTAGTTATCATATGCACCTGGTAGAGACATCAGTCTCTTTATCACAAGTACCAGGTAAAGGGGAGTTAAAGACATCAGTCTCGTTATAACATGTACCTGGTAAAGAACAGGTAAAGACATCAGTCTCTTTATACCATGTACCTGGTAAAGAGCAGGTAAAGACATCAGTCTCGTTATACCATGTACCTGGTAAAGAGCAGGTAAAGACACCAGTCTCGTTATAACATGTACCTGGTAAAGAGCAGGTAAAGACATCAGTCTCGTTATAACAAGTACCTGGTAAAGAGCAGTTAAAGACATCAGTCTCTTTATACCATGTACCTGGTAAAGAGCAGCTAAAGACATCAGTCTCTTTATACCATGTACCTGGTAAAGAGCAGGTAAAGACATCAGTCTCGTTATAACATGTACCTGGTAAAGAGCAGTTAAAGACATCAGTCTCTTTATACCATGTACCTGGTAAAGAGCAGTTAAAGACATCAGTCTCTTTATACCATGTACCTGGTAAAGAGCAGGTAAAGACATCAGTCTCGTTATACCATGTACCTGGTAAGGAGCAGGTAAAGACATCAGTCTCGTTATACCATGTACCTGGTAAAGAGCAGTTAAAGACATCAGTCTCGTTATCACATGTACCTGGTAAAGAGCAGATAAAGACATCAGTTTCGTTATACCATGTACCTGGTAAAGAGCAGGTAAAGACATCAGTCTCATTATAACATGTACCTGGTAAAGAGCAGGTAAAGACATCAGTCTCTTTATACCATGTACCTGGTAAAGAGCAGGTAAAGACATCAGTCTCTTTATACCATGTACCTGGTAAAGAGCAGGTAAAGACATTAGTCTCTTTATACCATGTACCTGGTAAAGAGCAGTTAAAGACATCAGTCTGGTTATCACATGTACCTGGTAAAGAGCAGATAAAGACATCAGTCTCGTTATACCATGTACCTGGTAAAGAGCAGTTAAAGACATCAGTCTCGTTATAACATGTACCTGGTAAAGAGCAGGTAAAGACATCAGTCTCTTTATAACATGTACCTGGTAAAGAGCAGTTAAAGACATCTGTCTCTTTATACCATGTACCTGGTAAAGAGCAGGTAAAGACATCAGTATCGTTATACCATGTACCTGGTAAAGAGCAGTTAAAGACATAAGTCTCGTTATAACATGTACCTGGTAAAGAGCAGTTAAAGACATCAGTCTCGTTATAACATGTACCTGGTAAAGAGCAGGTAAAGACATCAGTCTCTTTATACCATGTACCTGGTAAAGAGCAGGTAAAGACATCAGTCTCGTTATAATATGTACCTGGTAAAGAGCAGTTAAAGACATCAGTCTTGTTATCACATGTACCTGGTGTAGATCAGTAAAAGACATCAGTCTTGTTATCACATGTACCTGATATAGAGCAGTTAAAGACATCAGTCTTGTTATCACATGTACCTGGTACAGAGCAGTTAAAGACACCAGTCTTGTTATCACATGTTCCTGGTATAGAGCAGTTAAAGACACCTGTCTTGTTATCACATGTACCTGGTATAGAGCAGTTTAAGACGCCAATCTCGTTATATCATGTACCTGGTAAAGAAGCAGTTAAACACACCACACTTGTTATATCATGTACCTGGTATAGATCTGTTTAAGACACCAAACCTGTTATGCCATGTACCTTGGTTTAGAGCAGTTAAAGACACCAGTCTCGTAATCACATGTACCTAGTAAAGAAGAAATTAAAAACACCAAACTTTTTATACCATGTACCTGGTATAGAGCAGTAAAAGACACCAGTCTTGTTATCACATGTACCTGGTAAAGAGCAGTTAAAGACACCTGTCTTGTTGTAACATGTACCTGAAATAGAGCAGTTAAAGACACCTGTCTTGTTATAGCATGTACCTGGTATAGAACAGTTAAAGACACCTGTCTTGTTATAACATGTACCTGGTTTAGAGCAGTTAAAGACGCCAGTCTATTAACCACATGCACCTGGTAAAGAGCAGTTAAAGACACCAGTCTCGCTATCACATGCACCTGTCACAGAGCAATTAAAGACACCAGTCTCGCTATCACAGGCACCTGTCACAGAGCAGTTAAAGACACCAGTCTCGCTATCACATGCACCTGTCACAGAGCAATTAAAGACACCAGTCTCGTTATCACATGTACCTGGTAAAGAGCAATTAAAGACACCTGTCTTGTTATACCATGTACCTGATATAGAGCAGTTAAAGACACCAGTCTTGTTATACCATGCACCTGGTAAAGAAGCAGTTGAAGACACCAGTCTCGTTATCACTTGTACCTGGTATAGAGCAGTTAAAGACACCAGTCTCGTTATCACATGTTCCTGGTACTTAGCAGTTAAATTCACCAATCTTGCTATACCATGTACCCGGTATAGAGCAGTAAAATATACCAGTCTCGTTATCACAAGTACTCGGTACAGAGCAGTTAAAGACACCAGTCTCGTTATCACGTGTACCCGGTACAGAGCAGTTAAAGACACCAGTCTCGTTATCACATGTACCTGGTAAAGAGCAGTTAAAGACACCTGTCTTGTTATACCATGTACCTGATATAGAGCAGTTAAAGACACCAGTCTTGTTATACCATGTACCTGGTAAAGAGCAGTTAAAGACACCAGTCTCGTGTTATACCATGTACCTGGTAAAGAAGCAGTTAAAGACACCAGTCTCGTTATCACTTGTACCCGGTACAGATCAGTTAAAGACACCAGTCTCGTTATCACTTGTACCCGGTACAGATCAGTTAAAGACACCAGTCTCGTTATCACATGTACCTGGTACTAAGCAGTTAAATTCACCAATCTTGCTATACCATGTACCCGGTATAGAGCAGTAAAATACACCAGTCTCGTTATCACATGTACTCGGTACAGAACAGTTAAAGACACCAGTCTCGTTATCACGTGTACCCGGTACAGAGCAGTTAAAGGCACCAGTCTCGCTATCACATGTACCTGGTATAGAGCAGTTAAAGACACCACTCTTGTTATACCATGTACCTGGTAAAGAAGCAGTTAAAGACACCAGTCTCGTTATCACATGTACCTGGTATAGAACAGTTAAAGAAGAAAAAAAACAGTCTCGTTATCGCATGTACCTGGTACTAAGCAGTTAAAATCACCAATCTTGTTATACCATGTACCCGGTACAAAGCAGTTAAAGACACCAGTCTCGTTATAACATGTACCCGGTACAGATCAGTTAAAGACACCAGTCTCGTTATCACATGTACCCGGTACAGAGCAGTTAAAGACACCACTCTCGTTATACCATGTACCCGGTAAAGAAGCAGTTAAAGACACCAGTCTCGTTATCACATGTACCTGGTATAGAACAGTTAAAGACACCAGTCTCGTTATCACATGTACCTGGTACTAAGCAGTTAAAATCACCAGTCTCGTTATCACATGTACCCGGTACAGATCAGTTAAAGACACCAGTCTCGTTATCACATGTACCCGGTACAAAGCAGTTAAAGACACCAGTCTCTTTATCACATGTACCTGGTACTAAGCAGTTAAAGACACCACTCTTGTTATACCATGTACCTGGTAAAGAAGCAGTTAAAGACACCAGTCTCGTTATCACTTGTACCTGGTATAGAGCAGTTAACGACACCAGTCTCGTTATCACATGTACCTGGTACTAAGCAGTTAAAATCACCAATCTTGTTATACCATGTACCCGGTACAGAGCAGTTAAAGACACCAGTCTCGTTATCACATGTACCCGGTACAGATCAGTTAAAGACACCAGTCTCGTTATCACATGTACCCGGTACAGAGCAGTTAAAGACACCAGTCTCGTTATCACATGTACCTGGTACTAAGCAGTTAAAGACACCACTCTTGTTATACCATGTACCCGGTACAGAGCAGTTAAAAACACCAGTCTCGTTATCACATGTACCCGGTACAGATCAGTTAAAGACACCAGTCTCGTTATCACATGTACCCGGTACAGAGCAGTTAAAGACACCAGTCTCGTTATCACATGTACCTGGTACTAAGCAGTTAAAGACACCACTCTTGTTATACCATGTACCCGGTACAGAGCAGTTAAAGACACCAGTCTCGTTATCACATGTACCTGGTACTAAGCAGTTAAAGACACCACTCTTGTTATACCATGTACCTGGTAAAGAAGCAGTTAAAGACACCAGTCTAGTTATCACTTGTACCTGGTATAGAGCAGTTAACGACACCAGTCTCGTTATCACATGTACCTGGTACTAAGCAGTTAAAATCACCAATCTTGTTATACCATGTACCCGGTACAGAGCAGTTAAAGACACCAGTCTCGTTATCACATGTACCTGTTACAGAGCAGTTAAAGACACCAGTCTCGTTATCACGTGTACCCGGTAGAGAGCAGTTAAAGACACCACTCATGTTATACCATGTACCTGGTAAAGAAGCAGTTAAAGACACCAGTCTCGTTATCACTTGTACCTGGTATAGAGCAGTTAAAGATGCCAGTTTCTTTGTCATAATCCTCTCCGTCATTTGTCAGCACTATTGTCAGAACAATGCTGCCGTTCCGTGGGCCTTCCTTAGCGATACCCTTTACAGCAAAGGCAGATATTTCCTCTGAAAACCGAAAATATAAAAACATTGAGCAGAACAACAGTACTGGAGGTGGACTCCAACGGCCGTCTGACATTCTTTTGTTTCGGTCAAACATGGCATAACTCTATAATTGTTATTGTCAGAGCTTTGCTTCACGTCTCTTTTTTATCTCTGGCAATGTGTGTACCCAGTTTTATTTAAAAACGATTTTAAGGTAAGGTCAGAGGTTTCGCACGCCGAAGACAGAGTCGACAACACTAAGGTTATCACTCTACATTTAATGCTTATGCATTGTATTAGAAATGACCTGTATTGATATGCTATACTATTTTATAACTTTCAACTTCAATGGTCAGGATAACAGATCGTGGTGATGGCAGTATATCTGAATCATACTGTTTCTGAATAGTTGTAACGTATAGTTTCCCTTGAGGAATAAATAACGCACTTTCGCAAGCCTCGCTGTGACACAGAACAGTTTCCGAGTCCTTGCCAACGCACGAACGTCCAAGTATGCCATTGCTGTTGCAGTTCCGGTCACGTGACATCTGGCCCACTCCGCATGTGCGACTACACGTGCCCCATGAACTCCAATCATCCCACAGACCATCTGAAAAACAGATTAATGGAATTTTATGTAAATAAAATAATCTGACATGGCCGCTTTTTTGTACTTCAAATGATTTTACTGCTTGAAAAAACGGTCAACTGCGTAGATACTGAGTCTAAGCTAATTCACATTAAAATGATATCGTGACATTCACTTCATTGCATTACGTTATGCACAAAGCGCAACGTCGTGAAGCGTGTATTGGGGAACTGATTTTAATGAGATTTGGGCATTTAGTAATAAAAGTGTGTTTTTTTTTCTTTGGGAGCTTACGCCGAGATTTCATAGAAGAACATACAGTTGTAACTCAACATAAAATAAAGCAGTCTTGTGCTAAACCCTCGATATGTATTAAAGTAAGTCTAACTACGCATTTGCATGTATACATGAATATACTTTGGTCTCGTTACATACCATTGCAATCAATGACACACATTATTGTCTGCTTCGACTCCCCAAGGCATGCGTGTCCGAAGAGAGAAGGCACTGAACAATTTCTGGTCCTGGAAATGTAGCCGAAACCACACGTGGTACTGCATGTTCCCCAGTCGCTCCAGGCATCCCAGTGGCCGTCTTTAACATGAAATGGTTTCGAAATATTTCAGTATAGTCATATGGCATAAACTACCCGTAGCGTGCTTAAATAGCTGATTTTACTCAAATACAAAACAGCTCGGGCTATGTTTCATACATGTCTTAAAAACAACTACATATTTGGTGAATTTTTCGTAATTGCGCATGAAGGAGAAAACCCGAATTGCAATTACATTTGTGACAAACGACTCTAGTTAAAAGGAGATACCTTCGCAAGATTTGTTGTAGCAGATTTCGTACTCCCTCGCCTCGCCCAGACAGAACAGACCGTCGGCTTCGGGATAAGGGTCGTCGCAATTGCGGTCCCGGTGACGCATCCCCACCCCACATGTCTTGCTACATCCAGTCCACCTGCTCCATGTACCCCATTCACCGTCCGCTGTATATACAATTTGATAATAAAGAATAACATAACCTTAAGTCTTGTTAAGGAGACATTTCTGGAAGTTTTCATTATGATCGTAATCGATCAAAGTCGAAAAATGAAATGGTCTTAGTTTCATAACTAGTACTTTGGGCGCTTTGATTTCTTTGTAAAAGAGTGAGTCTTCATAAGATTTTGGGAACAAAACCTGGACATCTATCTCCCCCGCTGCAATCTTCGGTCTCGGTACTGTTACCATGACATTCTTCTCCGTCGTTTTCTGGGGCGGGGTCAGTGCAGTTGCGCATGCGCAAACGTGTTCCGTTGTTACACGAGACGCTACAATCCCCCCACTGTTCCCAGGCTGCCCAGTTTCCGTCCACTGAAAGATAAACGGAGCGTGGTTTCGTTTTAATATAAACAATACTGCCAATGTTAGCTACAAATAAATATGATTGGTAGCAGAGTAGCTGGCTGAGAATCTACTTTCATGTCGTATAATACAAGAACAAATCGGACTTGGACATCTACATTTAATGTTCAGTTACATACCATGTCGCAAGACTTCGCGTGTACATAGTCGTAAAATATAAGCGATTTAAATAAAACAATAACACAATAAAACAATAAAACAATAAATGAATGGCAATGCCGTCAGTTATAACTTACAATGACCATTACGAATACATTGTATGTTTATTTCGATTTTCAGTTTTGATTTAACTCAGTCAACTAAAAATTAACAACCGTATGACACTTGTGCAGTTTCAATTTGTATTAAATGAAACAGGTCCCAGCTATCTCGTTTTCTTAACAAAAATGCTTACCCAAATCACAAAGTTGGCATGACAGTTTACACGTCTTCTTGGCGTTTGTTTTGTTGCTACAGTAGTCCTTGTCAAGAATTACTTGGCATCCATGGGATCCTATTTCGTCGTAACACGCTCCTGTGTCAAAATAATCATTTTTGTATACTTTAAAATTTCTTTTGCTTTACGTTAGGCCGTTTTGATTAATAATTAGTTCACTTAAGACAAAAACAAGTAAGAATAAAATTATATAATAAGTAATAGTTAGATGTCATAAAGGAACATTTTAATAATGAAGAATGAGCGAAGTGAGTGTTGTGAAAGAGCCCTCTTAATCATTAAAACATTACTTCAGGTCATCTTTCTGTCTCTAGAATACTGACTCATTGGCTTATTCGGAACTCCTCGGCCATTTTTATCGAAAACAACCTCGGATTTTTGCCGGTAAATCAGGTGTAGTAGTTCGTAGATATTTTAATTATATCCTTCATTAAATGTAGTGTTTTAGAATTGGTTTTATTGATCTAAGTTTAAATTGATTGCCCGTGAAGTGTATTATTGCAAACATAATTAAGATTCCCAAGAGTTAAGTCATAAAGTTTAACTGCTAAATAAAATTACTTCGCGATCTACTATCTTTGTTTAATGTCAACTCCTCTTCCGAGTGTTACTGACATGAACGGTGCGCGCCGGCTTGTTAGTGAATTTTTTTTATAAAACACTGATGAGGCAAATCACATCAGAAAAGTGAGAACTAGGGTATAAAAGAGAACACAATTTAGGTAACATGATAAAAAGTGATTGGTGAACTGGTAAAAGGATAAAAACACTGCTCGCTTATTAAATGCTTAATGGTTGCCACAGCCACCTTGAATGTGTCAGGGTGGGCATAGTGACAATATGATTTGGCAAACTGTTCCAAAGTACAACCGAGTGAGGATAGAATGAAAATTTGTGATAGTCAGTTTTTACTTGAATTTGTCTGCGACATAGTGGGTGCATTAGTCTGGTAAATCTTATTGGTGTTTGAATATAAGATGGCAGCGTAATAGCAACATGATGATGGTATATGTTGTAAAACATTACAAGTCGGGAATCTAGTCTACGTTGTTCAAGTGAGCGCCAACCAAGACTTTCCTGCATGTTTGTAACACTGGAAAGAGGAGAGAAGTCATGTTTAACCCAACGGATAGCCCGACGTTGAACCATTTCAATTTTATTGGTGTTTGATTTTGTGTGTGGGTGCCAAATTGTGCTTGCATATTCTAACTGTGGGCGGACAAGGGTTTTGTAAGCTAAAGTCCTGACACTTTCTGTTTTTGTTTTTATATTTCTTTTAATGAAGTTGAGAGTGTTATTTCCATTGGTGGTAATTCTCGAGATATGAGTGTTCCAGGTGAGGTCTGCTGATATGTCAACACCAAGATATTTAGCACTTGAGACTAGCTCTAAGATCTGGCCATGGAGAATGTATCGATTTCTGATGATATGCTTATTCTTTGTTATGTGCAAAACTTGACACTTGGGGGGATTAAACTCCATATCCCAATCTTTTTCCCATAATTCCAGTTGTTTGAGGTCATTTTGAAGGATAGCACAGTCAGAGGGTGAATTGATGGTAAGGTAAACAGCAGTATCATCTGCGAATAGTCGAACTTGTGATTTGATAGTAGAAGGAGGTTATTTATGTAAATCAAAAAAAAACAACAAGGGACCCAGTACAGAGCCCTGAGGTACACCAGATGTTACGGGTACTTCTTCAGAATGATCGCCATCCAAGACTACTGTCTGACTTCTATGAAGGAGAAATGCCTCGGACCACTTGAGAACCTGTGGACAAACACCATAATCCTGTTGTTTGAGTAGAAGTTTGAGATGATTTACCTTATCAAAAGCTTTGCTGAAGTCCAAAAGAATTAAGTCAGTTTGATTACCTGAGGAAGTGATTCTTACAAGATCGTCGGTCAGCTCAATAAGTTGAGTTTCGCATGAGCGCTTTTCTCGAAAGCCACGTTGTAGATCATAGAGAATATTGTGTTTGGTCAGATGTGCAGAGAGATTTGAGGCAATAATGTGTTCTAATGATTTACATAAAATACATGTAAGTGAGATAGGTCGATAGTTTGCTGGGTTGCTGGAATCACCCTTTTTAAATAGTGGGCATACAAAAGCCTTCGTCCAGGTAACAGGGATAGAGTTTGTGGTTAGTGACGTTTGGAAGAGGACTGAAGCGGACTTAAACGTACCGCTTTTTGAGTATGTAAACCGACCAAATACATCAGTGGTTGTTTTCGATAAAAAATGGCCGAGGAGCTCCGAATGCCCATTGACTAACACATTGTCAACGCAAAATATGACGCAGGTAGTGTGTATTGGATGAGTGGCATCTAACTGATTAAGCCAAGTACTAAGAATTGACCTACATTTTCAGCCAATGAAAATGCAGCTATACAATCATAAAGATCTGTGCTTAATTCAATTAAGAAGTTCAATTTGTGCGGGTGTTTAAAGGTCCGCCTACTGCCTCTCATCCACACTTCAAGTGTTAGATTTTGCATTGACAATGTGTAAGCCAATGAGGTTGTATTCTAAGACAGTTAGATGACCTACTTCAAGGATTAAGAAGGGCTCGTTCGCTACGCTCACTATGACCAATCTTATTAATTAAAAAGGTACTTCAAGTCTTCTAACTATCACTAAATGATTGTCTTCATGCAACTTAATTAGCTGATAATGTAGATTGTATTCTAAGAGGTATTTTTTTCTGGTTGACTTGGTAATTCCCAAGCATCCAAGCCAATACGATATGTTATATTTCGCGCGCAACATAAAGCATAAACAAATACATTATATATACCAATTATTAAACAGCGTCTTACCGGGTTGGCATTTGAACAACTCATCGTTACAAACTATGTCACCAAGCGTATTGGTACATATTTGACAGCAGCTTTCTTCTTTGACTGGCTCAGGTTTTTTTGTTGTTGTTGCAGCTGGTCGAGCGGTTGTGTTTGCTGATGCCACTGTTGTTGTCTTGTTTGCTGGTGCAACTGTTGTTGTCGTGTTTGCTGGTGCAACTGTTGTTGTCGTGTTTGCTGGTGCAACTGTTGTTGTCGTGTTTGCTGATTCCAATATTGTACTTGTTGCGTAGTTGTTGGTTGTTGTATTATATGATCCTGTTGCATTTGCCGGCGCTGTTGGTATTTTCATAGCTCTAGTTGTTACCGCCATTGTCTTTTCTGTGGTAGTAAATGAGGGTGTAGTACTGGAAAATGTGTAGTACGCACCGAAGAGGCTTAATAACAGTGTTTACCCCCGTTGACGAATGATTTGAAACGCTTACTGATAAATAATTAATACGAACTCTTCTTTTAAATATTGTTAAAATATAATATACTTAATTTATATATCCATTCATGCTAACTCTATTGCTTAGCATGGGATCGTTTGTAATTTCACAAGTTAAAATTCCCATGATCATGAAGTAATTTTAAAATAACAACGCCATTTTAACTTTTCGAGTTAATTCACGCATTGAGTTCGAACAATATTATTGTTATTTACTGTACTGACCTGTGTTAGAAATACTTGGGGGACTAGATTCAGCCATGTTGTTTCTGCGATCATATCTGGATACCGCCATGATGTCTTCCAGGGAACGCCTTGTTTTATTAAGACAAGAGGATTGCTAAAACAAACAATTACATACGAAAATAAGAAATTGTTCTTAGTGGTTTGATACAAAAAATAATAAAAACATTCACATTCTTAAACTATTAGTCATTCTAAAACTATTAGTAAATGGATTTGATAACTAAAACATTTACATTCTTAAACTGAAAGTCATTCTAAAACTATTAGTAAATGGATTTGATAATTCAAGTAATAAAACATTCAAAAAAGATAAACAGTAGTGTAAGGCGGAATTTTATGAATTTGATGCAGGAAAAAAACAGTAGTGTATGAATTTAATGCAAGAGAAAAACCCAGTAGTGTATAAATTTGATGCAAGAGAAAAACCCTGTAGAGTATGAATTTAATGCAACTTGAAGAAAGAAAACCAGCAGTGTATGAATTTGATGCCAGAAAAAAACCCAATAATGTATGAATTCGATGCAAGAAATAAAACCAGAAGTGTATGAATTTGCTACAAAAGAGAAAAACAGTAGTGTATAAATTTGAAACAAGATAGAGAACCAGTAGTGTATGAATTTTATGCAAGAGATAAAACCAGTTGTGTATCAATTGATGCAAGAAAGAAAACCAAGAGTTATTAATTTAATGTAAGAAAAAAACCCAGTAGAGTATGAATTTGATACAAGAACGAATACAAGAAGTTTATGAATTTGATACAAGAACGAAAACCAGAAGTTTATGAATTTGACACAAGAAAGAAAACCAGAAGTGTATGAATCTGATGCATGAAAGAAAACCAGAAGAATTTGAATTGATGCAAGAAAGAAAACCAGCAGTGTATGAATTTGATGCAGGTTAAAAAAACAGTAGTGTATGAATTTGATGCAAAAAAGAAAAACAGTAGTGTATGAATTTGATGCAAGAAAGAAAACCAGTAGTATATGAATTTGACGCAAGAAAAAAAACCCAGTAGTGTATTAATTTGAAAAAAGAACGAAAACCAGAATTGTATGATTTTAATACAAGAAAGAATACCAGTAGTGTATGAATTCGATGATGATAGATAAAAAGAAGTTAATAAATTCGTTGCAGAAGAGATAACCGGTAGTATATAAATTTGATGCAGGAAAGAAAACAAGCAATGCATGAATTTGATGCAAGAAAGAAAACCAGTAGTGCATGAATTTGATGCAAGAGAAAATCTCAGTAGTTTATAAATTTGATGCAAGAGAAAACCCTAGTAGTGTATGAATTTGATGCAAGAGATAACCTCAGTAGTTTATAAATTTGATGCAAGAGAAAACCCTAGTAGTGTATGAATTTGATGCAAGAGAAAACACTATTAATGTCTGAATTTGATGCAAGAGAGAAAAATAGTAGTGTATGAATTCAATGCAAGAGAAAACCCCAGAAGTGTATGAAATTGATGCAAGTGAAAACCCTAGTAATGTATGAATTTGATGCAAGAGAAACCTCTAGTAGAGGATGAAATTGATGCAAGAAAGAAACCATGTAGTGTATAAATTTGTTGCTAACAAGCAAAACAGTAGTGTGTGAATTTGGTGCAAACAAGAGAAACAGTAGTGTATGAATGTGATGAAAGAAAGAAAACCAGCAGTGTATGAATTTAATGCAGAAAACCCCCCAGTAGTGTATGAATTTGATGCAGGAAGGAAAACCAGTAGTGTATGAATTTGATGCAGGAAAGAAAACCAGCAGTGTATGAATTTGATGCAAGAAAGAATACCAGTTGTGTATGAATTTAATGCAGAACAACCCCCCAGTAGTATATGAATTTGATGCAAGAAAGAACACATGTAGTGCATGAATTTGTTGCTAACAAGAAAACAAGTAGTGTATGAATTTGACGCAAGAAAGAAAACCAGAAGTGTATGAATTTGATGCAAGAAAGAAATCCAGTAGTTTATGAATTTCATGCAAGCAAGAAAACTAGAAGTGTATGAATGTGATGCAGGAGAGAAAGGCGGAAGTTTCTGGATTTGGTGCTCACAAGAACAAAACTAGTATATGCATTTGTTAAAAAACACGAAATCCGGTATGACAATGGTAAACAAAAAGCAGGATGTCGAGACGTTTATGAATTTGATGCAAACACAAAAACAAGAGCTGTAATACAAATGGTTTCGAAAACACAAACACCAAAAGCGTGTATATTTAATGCAACAATAGTGTATGAATCTGGTGTGAACAAGAAAATCAGTGGTATTGGTGTTTAGAAGAAAAAAACAAAAGTGAATGATTTGGATGCAAAGAAGAAAAGTAAAAGTCTAAGCATTTGATGCAAAGAAGAAAAGTAAAAGTCTATGCAATGATGCAAAGAGGAAAAGTAAAAGTCTATGCATTTGATGCAAAGAAAAGAGTAAAAGTCTATGAAATTGATCCAAATAAGAAAAACACTAGTGTTTGATTTTCATGCACACAAGATAACAGTAGGCTATTAATTTGAATTGGTGAACACACGATAATCTGTAGTGAATGTACCTCAGGTGCAAACAAGGAGCCAAATTAGCCGTATTCATAAAGCATCTTAGAAAAAAATGTCAACTTAGTTGAATTTGATAAAACAAATAAGTTTTACGCACAAAAATACAAGGAAAAGATACAACCAATAAAGCCATACGCATTATTTGAATTATTTTGGAAATAAATAGAGGGTATTTAAATAAACGCTGTTTCAATTCGAAAATGTTCACTTGACACAAATTGATTTTTTTTTCCTTTAAGAAGCTTTATGGAGTACCCATAAGTGTATTGAAATGGCGCAACATCTCAACAATTGTGAGTTACAAAAACTCTCACAAATAATAAATTTTGTTCGAATACGGAAGGCAATCATGTGCAGTATGAATTTAAATTGAACATAATTCATGAATAACATATAATATCACACTTAATATGTAAGAATAGTGTTTTCCATTTTTTTTTAATGTTAAGTTAAAATCATGTGAAGAATTCTTGGTTTAATAAGCACATGAATGATAGCGTATGGTTGTGAAATTATTTTTTCTTCATATATTTGAAAGGCAAATTCATATAGATAATGACCGAATTCTATTTTAATTAGATATGCATTGTACCCGTTTGTCGGCGCATCCCAATGTGTAGTAATAGGTGTTGTTGTACGTGTTTCTCTCCAGAAAACATACCTGTAAATGTAACATAATGATACAAATATAAGTAAGGAATTATCCGCCATTTCACTTATTATTATACTTTATGAAATGCTATTATGTAATTAATTTCGTAAGATGTATTTCAGAATTGCATTGTTCATGTCTACCAGCTGTGTTATTGAGTCATATGATGCAAGTAAATCACGTAGTAATTTCAGTTTACTCTTTATCATTAATGCAATTATACACTTCACTGGCAATCAATTTAAACTTGATAATACAAAATACACTTTAAAACACTACCATTTATCAATACCATTATTTCAAATTTTACGAACTACTTCAACTGATGTACGGGCATACATCCGTGGTTGTTTCCGATGGAAAATGGCAGAAGAGTTCCGAATGATGTTTATGGGAAATTATATCAATATTTACAATTGAAGAGCAAAAATGTGTGCAAAAATAAAATTTAACGTTTAACACAGTACCATTTCAAAACACCAAGACACGAAAAACAATAAGTCTTAATTATAACCAATATCTAACATCAAATACATGTAACAAAAGAAAGAAACAACTGAAATTGGGATGTCATAAAGCATTAGGAGTGAACTCGCCTATAATCCCTTTAAAGTTCACTCGTGTCAGTTTAATTTAACAACGTAATATTATTTTAACTATTATTGGTCCTCATACTTTTCTTTTGGAAATATTCAATATCAATACGTTTTAAAGCAATGATTTATCTGTTACTAGTGTTGGAGTACAAACCTCGCAAGCCTTTGTAAACAGAGTGCACTCTTCAGTTATATTAGTGACATTTTCACACTGTAAACACGGCCCCGCTCGATTCACTGGAAATAATAATGAATATACTCATACTAGTTCATACATACCCCGTTCACACAGAACTTCGATCTCACCGCGCTCATGCCGCTCATCCCGACCTCAAGAATTTATCAGACCGGTGCTGGATCGGCGTCAAAATCGATGAGTACATGTATATATCGTCCGCGGATCGCCTGATCTACGCTTGAATAACGATTTCTCCACGACCGTCGCGTTTCCGATACCAGGGGTATAGAGGTTTAGAGCGTGGTATAAGCAGGGCCCTGTGTGTGAACGGGAAAGCTTGAAAAAGATGATCAAATAAATTATTCGTTTATAACCCGTTCACACAGGGCCTCGCCTTTACCACGCTCTAAACTAGTTACCGAATCGTGACCATTCGTGGTATCATCATGGCAGATCGCGAGAGGGTCTTCATGAACATTGTAGGGTCGCAGTAGAATCGCTAAGATCGTGAAGCTTCACGACCTCGCTACGCTTATTTGAAAATGTTCAAGACAAGCGTAACAGGAGCGTGGCTACAATGAATCGGGGTGGACGCATTGTTATAGCGTAGAAAAATCGGCATAAACGTAGAAGCATCATGGAAGCATCGTTGCAAGATCTTCATTGTCGTAATAACATCGTAGTGCAATCGGCGAATAATTGAACTACGTTTATACTCGCCGACGTCGTGTCTACCAATCTAAACTCACTGACCTGTCTATCGTAATGTACAGTCTGAAGCCTTCTTTCTGCAGCTAGCCATGGCCGGAACCAGTATCTGCTTTCTCTCCTGCTTCTTTTCCTCCTAGTAATATTTTCAATCAGCTATTCGACCAGCATCTTCTCTTACTGAAGGATAACAAGGTGTACCAATTCCGGCCTATTCGTTTTTCAACGAGTTTGATTGATCTGAAAGGCTGTTTGAAGTCTCTCAATTTATTTAAACGCATTGAATCAAATCGTGCAATGATCGTGTCGAGAACGTAGTGTAGTCGGCAAGAGGGCGTAGAGCAGTCTTTTAAGTATGTCTATCAACGCAGTACGGTCGTGTATATCGTGGTGACAACGTAGTAGGAGCGGCACACGACCGGTAATGGTCGCGGTGGAAACGTGGTACAAGCGCGAAAGCATCGTATCGGAAACACGGTGGTCGTGGAGAAATTTTGTACAAGCGTAGATCAAGCAATCTGCGGACGATACTCATCGATTTTCAAGATTTTGACGCCGTTCTCGCCCCGATCTGATAAATTATTCAGGTCGGAATTAGCGGCGTAAGCGTGGTGAGGTCGTAGCTCTGTGTGAACAGGGCATAATGTTTTGCGAAACAGTTGGACAGGAACGGGGTTAATAATTTAAACCATATTTTCTTCTTTAAAAAGCTGGTGGTCTTTCGTTTGGTTCCACATTATTGTAAGTAGTGTAACAACGTAAGCAGCCCCTCTCAGGCTGTGTTTTTAATACGCCGTGTTTTCTACCCAATTCCTGTGTAACACGTACTTTTTATCCGATTTGACAGTCTGCGTACCGAATATTGCCAGCTGTTGAGTATCTACGTACAGCGTATCGTCCTCTTAAAATGCTGCATATTCCTTAAAAAGTCACCAATTATCTTGTACAAAAAGCTGAGTTGCACGGCTACATCCTCCGTTATTTTGTATAAGGCGTCCCGAAAAACTAGCAAAACCCCAGCCAACCCCATCTAGCCGACGCGACACGATTAATATTAATGATGATTCCAGACAGATGTAATTTTAAAAGACCTGGTGAGACCACCGACCACTGGTGGGACCACCGAACACCAGGACCCATGTTCGATTAATGTTGTGAGTTGGGTTTCATCCTCAAACTGAGAAATACAAGGTTACCAAGCTTAACTCATATAGTTACATACAAATGTCAGTTAACATTATTCGCGTTGGTAAAGGAATATGTGAAAATAATGGTTTTAAGACATGCTAGCTGATGTCTATGACAGATACACATACATTTCACGATAACGAAGGGTTAGTTAATGTGGGACACAGTAACTACACGTGAATTTACTTGGGGGAGGAATGTATCTAGCATTTATTATGAATATTGTCATGATGCTGCCGAAGTTGTCGTCGATTACTGTTTTTAAAAAACGACATTTGTTTTGCCACAGATTTCACTAAAGATCTTAAAAATATTTTAATTTACCTGATTCGAGAAATCCATCATTGAGAGCTACAAAGGCGAAAATCGCTACCAATACGATTCCAAGTGTTTCTTTCGACATCTTTTACAAACTCGAAAGCTGTTATTGTGAATTCAGAAACAATGAGCTCCCAACGTTTCTTGAATTGCACAATCCTAGTTGAATATGAGAATTTCTTATCTTTTCTTCTTAAAAGTGCTATATCGGGCCTTCCTGTTGATAACACACATAGATATGAGCACTGTTGTATAGGGAAGAGATTCTATCAAGGACCGTTGCCGCAGTGGTTCTGTACTGCACTGACAGTCGGTGAAAACTCACACACGACAGGAGAAGCAATATCGCAGCTCACGGTTAAGACCACTTGATTGAACTCAAATAACTTTGATAAGGAGTTTGGTCGTTTTAGTTTCATTAGTTAATGTTGTGTTCAGATTGCGCGTACATTATTATAGAGCGTGTGTGAGAGTGGTCAGTGTGTACGCATTATAGTGGTCAAACAACTTTCAATTGGTTAACTATTACATGTATTAGAATTCAATTATGCACGAAATCACCGTAACATTCCCGCCATTCTATCTCTCGGGCATCGCTGTCCTGACGGTCGTTTAGTTACAACTTGGAAACCTTTTCATATCTATTAATCTTTTGAATTGTTGCAAAACAATACTTTTACACCGCTGGTATATGTTTCATTTATTTACATTACTGTATTTAATTAGTCGGCGAAGGCCGCCAACTATATTTGATAATACTCAAGACATTGTTCCAACTAAGGGACCAGTTCATAAATTGCAGAACAGTGCTTTCGATATTTTCCACGTTGCACGATAAAATGTCAAGTTCAATGTGTTTTATAAAAAGTTACACTTTAATTGATAATGAAACCTTAAATTATAACTTTTAATTATAACTTTGAGTTTAAATACAAACTTCCCCCAAATAGAAGAAGGTTACACGGTACTATTAAAATATCCTTTATGTTTCTAAAACTGAGCTTAATTGTTTGTTTCCTTTGTATTAACCAGGTACTGTGTATTTAAATTACTTGGTGAAAGTATTCATTTATGTATCTTAATATGTTGTCTGGAATATACATGTATACTGTTTTCCATGCTTTTTCTCCTTGTGATTCGAATAAAAGTATATAAACCGGACTGACACCCGTCGTACTTATACCCTGGTTAAAATTGGCTCTCCGACGAAACTTCACACACTGAAAGCCAGCGGTGCCAGCTTCCGCGTTGAAACCACGAGGCGACGTCGCGTTGGAATGGCCACCCCGCCTATACACGTGCGCTTGAGATCTTCCTGCCCCGGCGACGTCCGGGTGCCACAGCGAGGTCGGTGACGCGAGGGCATTTCTTCTCTCCGCTGCTTCATAGATAACCGCCATAGGTCTACCCTCCCCGTCCCACCCGCCCATTTCATTAAAATTTGTAGTTTGTCCCTGTGATATGAACACCGTATTCTTTACTTAAGCGCGTTTGAGCAGCGTCACCGCTCTCAATCTCTATATCTGTGAAACCATGGACTCCGTATTCTTTACGTGATCGCGTTTGAGCAGCGTCACCGCTCTCAATCTCTATATCTGTGAAACCATGGACTCCGTATTCTTTACGTGAGCGCGTTTGAGCAGCGTCACCGCTCCCAATCTCTACATCTGTGAAACCATGGACTCCGTATTCTTTACGTGAGCAGCGTCACCGCTCTCAATCTCTACATCTGTGAAACCATGGACTCCGTATTCTTTACGTGAGCAGCGTCACCGCTCTCAATCTCTATATCTGTGAAACCATGGACTCCGTATTCTTTACGTGAGCAGCGTCACCGCTCTCAATCTCTACATCTGTGAAACCATGGACTCCGTATTCTTTACGTGAGCAGCGTCACCGCTCTCAATCTCTACATCTGTGAAACCATGGACTCCGTATTCTTTACGTGAGCAGCGTCACCGCTCCCATCTCTACATCTGTGAAACCATGGACTCCGTATTCTTTACGTGAGCAGCGTCACCGCTCTCAATTTCTACATCTGTGAAACCATGGACTCCGTATTCTTTACGTGAGCAGCGTCACCGCTCTCAATCTCTACATCTGTGAAACCATGGACTCCGTATTCTTTACGTGAGCAGCGTCACCGCTCCCATCTCTACATCTGTAAAACCATGGACTCCGTATTCTTTACGTGAGCAGCGTCACCGCTCCCAATCTCTACATCTGTGAAACCATGAACTCCGTATTCTTTACGTGAGCAGCGTCACCGCTCCCAATCTCTACATCTGTGAAACCATGAACTCCGTATTCTTTACGTGAGCGCTTTGAGTAGCTTCACAACTCTCAATTTCCTGTATCCGTCTTCATCAGTCTTCATCCGTGTTCCTTCGTCGCTGGAGAAAGAACTTACTTTCCTGGACGTGTTTTCTTTTTGACTATACGTGTTTTCTATCTCTGTTTTTTTATCAAAGTGTTTTGGTGTTAAATAGTGTGTATTTGGATATTTATTCTAACGAGTACTTAACAAGTAAGTGCAAATTGTCATCTTTTCATTTTTCGTAAATTGTTTTCTTTCTAGTTAACGCGTAGCTTATTCTTTGGTGTTCTGTTTATCTGTGTTTCTAGAAGGTTTCGCGTTTTTTATTCAAGGTCAATAAATATGATACATGTAAAAGTGTGTACAGTTTTTGACAAGTATCTTGTGTCTGGTAGGAGTTTGGGCTCTAACCTTTAGGCTTAGTGTTTTTCTTTCTCCGTGATAATATTAAAAGTAATTGGACTGCTTTATACATTTTTGTCCTCCGTTGGAGTGCATTTTTCACTAAATTACAGGCGTAACTAGGGTTACTAGATTTTGTGTGACTCCGTATATGTGACTAGATTTTAACAGATTGGATAAGATTTTCAGATGACAATTATTTAGTGTTAATATGTAAATATTGCAATATATACGATATCTAAACACAAAATTCTGGGTCTGAAAGATGGTTCGACAGATTTAAACAGATTGGATAAGATTTTCAGATGACAATTATTTAGTGTTAATATGTAAATATTGCAATATATACGATATCTAAACACAAAATTCTGGGTCTGAAAGATGGTTCGACAGATTTAAACAGATTGGATAAGATTTTCAGATGACAACTCTTTAGTGTTAATATGTAAATTTTGCAATATTTCACGATATCTAAACAAACAATTCTGGGTCTGAAAGATGGTTGCACAGTAAACACTTGATCCGAGCTCCAGTCTATTCGCAACTGCTTCTTGTACGTTGAACGATGTTGTTACGGGCCCGATATGCTTTTGGTATGCATTTTGTTGTTTATGAGGAAAGTCGATGCCATTGTCTGCACACCATGTATTTAGACGGCTATGGATGACATTTTCAAATAGCTTGTATAGCACCGGCAATAGAGAAATAGGTCTGTAGCTACTTGAGGAGGGTTAGGGTTAGGTTTCTGTATAGCAATAGAGAAATAGGTCTGTAGCTACTTGGGGAGGACTTTTTGGTTTTCCCTCTTTGTGAACTGGGAGAATGATACCAAGTTTGCATTCTTCTGGAACGTAAGAGCATTTGATCATTAGCGTGAATAGTCGTGCAATATATGCCCGCAGAGTTTTACCGCCGTATTTTATGTACTCCGGAGTTACTTTGTCATATCCGGGGGCTTTTCTCATCTTCATTTTTCTGATAGCATTATTTAACTCTTCGATATGTACGTTTTCTGTTAAATTTGGATCGAACTCATAATCATTAGATTGTATGAATGCATTAACATCAAAATCCAATTTGTTCAGAAATTCGTTGTCGAAATGTGGTGCACTCTTAGGTTTGAAAGTTTGTGAGTAGTAGTCACGAAAATCATTTGATATTTGGTGTGGGTGCCTCATTGAGGTACTATAGCTAGTTCATTTATTGGATTTGATCTAGAAGTACGTTTCGTCTTTACTTCATACCAAAATAGACGCATGTCACACTCCGCAGCCTCGTTTAAGTCATTATAAAACTTTTCATTGCAATTGTATATAGCAGCCTTTTGGGTGTTGATGAATGTTCGTTTTGCCGGTTTGTAACTGACATATAGTAGATTATCACGCTCTCTGGGTTTTCCTGCAGAACACCATTTTTTCGTTCATCTTTTTGTATCATATGTGCGAATTTTACATCACTAGTCCAATAAGGCTTAGCAAGCATATGTTATATTTTGACATGGGTAAGTTTGATTCAGCACATTCTAACATTGATCTAATTATATGATCATAGAGTGAGTGTATATCAGTATTACACAACCGTATACTATCAAGACTAAGTTTGCACAGTTTGTTATCAAGAGCGGCTGCGTATGTGTTAAAATGTTGATCTGTACATTTGTTCAATGCAATTAATAGTTTATCAGGCAAAGTGAAGTGATATAACGGAAAACAGACAGTGGTTACAATGGGTAAATGATCGGATACAACACAACAACCATCGTTAACAAATCAGCTATCTAACACAATATCTAACTGCGATTTACCTAATACAGTACAACATAATCTAGATTACTTTTACTTGGCTTTAATGTGAAATTCACTACTCTGTTTATACACGGCGAAAGTTCGTTGTCAGATAAAAACTTATTAAATGCAGTTGACCTTTTGTCATTAATATCAGTTAGTTGCACATTAGCACCACCACATAGCACTATAAAACCGTCATTTGAATACATATCATAAATAATTTGTAGTTCGGTTAAGCATTTTATATAATCATCAAATGTATAATTTGCCGATGGTAGATACATGCATAAGATAGGCGTAACAATAGTGGACTCTACACTTGTTAATTTTATACCAGTCAAGCGAGTTGATTTAATGTTTCTCAGTTCTTGCACAGCGAAAGTGAGAGATTTCTTATACATTATGCTCAAACCTCCTTTACCCCATTTAGCGTTTAAGTCAGCTTGTTCACAGACACAGATATACCTATATGACGAGTGTAGTGTATCTATGAATGTGGCGCTGGGTGACTTAAGTTTGTGCTCGGGAATACATGCAATGTCGATGTCGTGTCTAGAAGATTATGCACCAGTCAATTGTAACCACGCCCCCCCCCCAGGTCCGGAGAATAGCGGGGACTTTGACTTTCGGTCTAGCCAACCCCGGCTAAAATTCCCGCCCTGCGAGGACGAACAGATGGTAAAATCCCCGCCAAATGCCCCCGAACCCCAGGGACCCTAGGTAAGGCCCATTCCCCGCTGTATTTAAAGCGAAGACAAAACCACCGCATTCACCCGGCACTGCGGGGCTTCCATAAAGGTAAAAACACGGCCCATTTCCCCGGCTATCACCGGTAAAACCCCCAGACCTGGGGGGGGGGCGTGGTTACAATTGACTGGTGCATTACTTAAAGAGCCAGCTGACGACATGGCATCTCTTACGTTCCATGTAAGAATATTGCACTTAGTCGGAGTTACATTACTCATATTTACTAGAGTGGAAATGTAAAACATAAGAAAAATTAGCATTGTACTATTCATTATTATGTTCATTGTAGTTGTTAGCGACATTAAACATATCTTACCATGCCCTTTCCGAGTACCATCGGCGACAATACATCTTCTTTGGCCAGAATCAGGGGCTTTCTATCGTATCGCAGTCACTTTTGAACACAGTAAGCATTAGTGCTTAGCTTCCGCGTTTAGTGTTTATCAATTCAGCGGTCTCTGTGAATATCTTGTGACCTTCTAGAAACTACTCCTGAAGTCCTGATTCATTGGAGTCTCTCTGTATTGTCGATGAGGTAGAGTTTAGTGGCACCACGTTGTCAACGCCGTTTCGTTGCGTGTTTGTCTTTGTTATTTGTTCGTGGTTGTTGGCGGGGGGGGGGGGGTCAGGGGGAGGCTCTAGTTGCTATGGTGATGGGTTTCCGCGTGGCAGGAGCGGTCACATGAGCGCTTGGTGAGTTTTTAGGCAAATGCTGTTCATTTTCTCCTATGACGGCCGCGGCATATGAGTGCGGAAAATAAATTGATTCAAGTATGGAAAGGCAGTTCAGTCAAACTACTATTCATTCATTTAAACAGTTACGCAATACCTTAGCTGTGTACTGGGTATTTCTGTCTGTGTACATGTTTGTACATGACTACTTTCATAGATGTAACAGTAAAACAAGTTTTAAAATTTGTAAAGCCAATTTGAAATGTAAATCAATCATTTGAACATTTGATTTAACATCCGTTACATTGAAACCGCATCGGTTATCTTTGAACAGCCGTACTTTGTTTGTTCGACATAATAAGAAGACACAAATTTTAAACTAGTTACCTAAGAATGCGTACATTGCAAAATTATTATTACGGGTGATTTTTTAAAACATCAATTTCACTTCACATTTTTTAATCTTAAAAACATAATAACAACATATATTTCTGGAATTACTGAAGAATGTATTTAGTATTATATTTTAATATAATATGTATTGACAACACATTGATGTATATGACTGCATAATCCCGTCATCAACCTGCACTGTTGTGACCTTGTCTATCCCAGCTTTAATACAGGCACTGCATCTGTAAAAACCCAAAAGCAATTAACTTCTAAATCATAAATCATCGACACCTAGTTTATACATTTGGTATCTGGATAGAAACGACTGAGATATATACATATAGTATTATATATCCATTTCATACGCATGTTCACCTAAATTCTAAGCTAGAAGCAATACTACAATATATCAAAGAATTCCAATGCAACTTGTTCACTAAAGATCTTATGTTAAACCGGCAACATACCATATTTATTACATTATTATACCTTTTGGAAATGTAAACATATATCGTTAAACCTCGGAAGCTCTGTGTCCACCACTTTAATTCAACAACTGAATTCTGAGATAAATTTTGTACCAGGAATCACTTTCAGTAAATTTTACTGCAAAAACAATTGTTTACATTTTTTTACTACCTTCCTTGTAATTGTGTATCACGTGCACAGTGGCTTGATGACAAAGGCTCATTAAATAATAGCCAAAATTATATTTTATACATACTTGAACATCTATATTATCAATATAATACATTGCCATAAACATAAAATGAGTTTTGACAAAATTCAAAAATATCCTATACTGTAATATGGCAATGTATTAGATTGATAATATACATGTTCAAGTATGTATACTATAATTTTGGCTAGTTGAAATTATTTATTGTGACTTTAATGAGCCTTTGTCACCAAGTCACTGTGATCACATGGTATACATAGCAGAAAGCAATGACGTAGTTAGAAATTCCTCCTATACGAACGTTGACATCATGCATCGACATAATTAATATACTTGTATATCTTTTCAATGGATTATTGATTTATTGTTGTTGTTAGATCATTAAGACTTCACCTTTCATTTGTCACTAGTTCGATTAGTATGTGCTTTAAATTGGACTTAGTTTGAATATTGACACAAATACGTTGACTATATTGTATGTATATTTTTGTCCACATGGGCTATGGCCTTCTGGATATTCCGTAAATTAATCTTGAATCTTGAAATCATGTATTACCTACATGTGGTTAAGGCGAATAGATCATTACGTCATTTACAATAACTCATTTCCAATTGGGTAGCATAGTAAGTATGGAGGCTATTCGTTGCCAAAAGTCCAGACGTGTTATTCCCACAATGTGCTTCTTAATCGTACTAAATATCTCTTACATTTGTCAATGTAGACATGCTATTTGTTGTTTCTATTCGTCAGTTGTTCCGTATTGATTTGTCATTTGTCATTATAGTAGTCAAAATGTATATTTGTCAGATCGACCCTGTATAAACTCACTAAAACATAGATCGTATAACTTGCCTTTAACAATATGATGATGTAATTTAGAAAGCCGAATCGTGCATATGTAAAACTGCAATCCTACAGTCGACACTCGCACACAGGCATCTGAATCATTGTTTGCCTCTTAAATGTTGTTTAAAACCATTTTGGGTACATACAATGAGATAAACAACACATCTGAAGATATTTAGTGTCTTTCATATACAAAAAAGAAACAAGGTATGTAACTCAAACTTACCCGATTTCACGGTAGAGTCCAGTTTTATGCAAATTTCTCAACCAACATATTAACAATCCATTTTTAAATAAGTGACATGGAAAGAAGAGTCAATTACCTTTAAAATGGTGTGCGATATGTTGGTATAACTATATTGTCTTTAGACAAACAAGCATAATTCAATGTCCAATTCTCGTGTTTTTCTTTAGTCGGAAAGAGTACAGCAAATTCATATCTTCAATTTCCCCCGTGTAAACAGTACTAAACACAGACCTACTGAAGTTATTTTATGCTTCAGTGTACAGATAAATTAATTCCATTCCATAATATCACGAAAAGACTTTTTTTGTATATCAAAGACGCTAAATATCTTCAGATGTGTAGCGTAACCGCATAGTTGCACGATTACCGCCCTTTGTTATAAATTAGCCATTTACGCTTACAAAGTTAAATGTCTGGCGGTGTATTTCAAAGGTTAGTTTTACATTTTAGACTTATTTATTCCATACAAATATTTTATTAGCGACAATAATAATTAAAGAAATTATGTTAAACATTATTAATTAACCGGGAGTTGTTTTCATAAACAGTATAAGTAAAAATAAAGCTGTCTCCCTTCATGTTTTCGCAAAGTGGAATATACCCGTTTTACCCATCTTAATAATGAACTCGTCCGCCCAGTGAGTATATAAGCGCGTCGCTTAGCTAAAAGATTCATTCTGTGTTTGACCGCCGTCGAGGTAACTTCAAACAGTAAACCGGAAATAGTCTTTTGAAGGCAAATAATTAGAGTCTTGACCTTCTGGTTGTTTAGTATTGAACACAGAGCATTGGGATCTGTGGGATAAAAAGGCACCAGGAACTTGACATCTATAGGGTTATCTAGCGTTCCAGTTCAAGTAGCCAGATACATAGAGCATTGCGATCTAGTCTGGTGAACGGAACTGGTGGCTAGAAACTCTAATAAGCCTCATACCTGAGAACTGCGTTGGCCACAGAGCATTGCGATCTGCGCGCTGACAAAGGTTAAGGTATTTTGCATTGCCAATAAACAAGCTCCCGTAAGAGAAAGCCATTCATCATTAAAGTGACTGAAATTTATATAAACCAATGCATGATCTTTGAACCCTGATTATTTGGTTGATTATGTTTTAACTCACCAATCATTTTTCGAATCATTTGTTTTAATCATAAGGCAAAGTAGCCTGAGGAAAATTTATATAAGAGCGATCCATATAGGCTCTACGACACCGATTGAACATACAGCCGGCACGTTACAGATGTGTTGTTTATCTCATTGTATGTACCCAAAATGGTTTTTAAACAACATTTTAGTGACAAACAATGATTCAGATGCCTGTGCACTCGCATTCGTAAAATGAACATTTGCAGTCCAACAAGTCCAGGCTTACAAAAGTCAATTGACAAGTTCAGAATTACAAGGATAGACGATTTCGCCTATACCTTATATGGTAAATGTCACAGAAAGAAACGGAGGTGAATGGGCGGAGCTAACGAATCAGATTTTCTTTCGTTTATTTCCGTCGAATCAAGCAAGGGAGATAACATCTTCGCCAATCTCCTGTAAATTCCCGGTTGTAAGTCCGAGTACTCTCTCTCAATAAAAACTCAAATTAACTTTTATTTTTTACATCTTTTATTTTATTTTGACGATCAATGTTCCTAAATGGGTTTTAAATCACCATATTATTTAGTCAATTGCAGTTGGGTGTATCTGAGCTGGGCTAACGGACCCAGATTTATACTGCCACTGTCAGTGTTTTTTACTTATATACCCAAGCAGGCATTTATTTTATTTACAAGTGGACCATGGGCGGGTTGTTCAGTGGGGGGGATGGGGAGCTGTAGGGCTTGTCCCCCCCCCCCAGTTGGCCCGCAAGTAAACTTAATGGTTATTTTTTGTCAATATTTCTCAGAAAAAAAAGTACATAATTACGCCATAATGCACCAATTCAGACTAAAAATATTTCATATATTCTAGGGGGGGGGGGGGGGGGGGGGATCCCTTAACCCCACTTCCCACATTTTAAACATATTAATGTCATGCCCACTCGAGGGATCATGTCCAAAAAGTTGTGCCCTTAAGTAACGCCCCTCTAACGCAAGTCCCTGTTCAAAACCTGCTCCAGCAAACCCACGAAACTTTTGATGGACATCATAATGATATCCACCTAGTTTTGTCTGATGTTATACATTTACTATCTTAATAAGCATGTATGGTGTAAACGTGTAATTTCAATACATCATTGAAACAAAATATCCATGTGGATGGAAGAACAGCCCTCCAACCCACTTGTGTCCCCCAGTTATGAATTACGGGATCTGCCGCTATGAACCTTAACAATCAAGTGGGGGATTTCAAATGAAAAAAAATATCGTGAGTCTTAGATTAGAAAAACAAACGCGCGATTTTTCCCCTCCAAAAGGGCTAGGTCCGCTTCACCTAAATGTGAAAAAAGCCCTGACTGTTGAGTGTGGGTGGGGTATAAAAGCTAGCAGCAAGTAATAATTGTTTATTAGCAATAAATTGACTTCATCATTAAAATACTTTATTAATTACCTATAAAATAGTATTCGTTACAGTATAATGTACGAGTTATATGAAGTTGTAATCTTAGTGTATTTTATCCATACAGTTCCAACTACCAGGTAAGAAACCTCTGGGGCATCTTAGTGAATAAATAGATTTTTTTCTTCGTAAATTTTAAATTATCTAATATTACTTGCAATCTTAAACATTGCAAAAAGGCAAGAAAGTGTCCTCTAATGGTTGAATTTAAAATAGTGTCTATAGTAATTTAAAGCTGCACTCTCATAGATTGACAGTTTTGATAACCCTTTTTTGTCCCAGACGCGGCTGATTTTGGCAGCAATGCTTTCTATACAAATAATAAGATTACTCACAATAAAACAGATCTAAATTGTTTGGAAAACTGCCGACATTTTTCATTTTTCTTAAAACGTTACTGTATTATCACTTTTAGCCATAAAACATCAATTTGCGAACGTAAAACTGAAAAACTGTGTCTGATCTTTTGTCAGAAGTCTTATACCACTGGTATCCAGACATTTACGCAAAAATTGGCTAATTCCAAAACAAAAAATAAAAATAGTTGCCAACACGGTCAATCTGTGAGAGTGCAGCTTTAAAAGAAAAATAAGACAATGGGATTTTTCATTTTTGAAGTATAATTTAATGCTAATGACTTACATTTTGTTGTGTTTGAGTCAAGTATCATTTTGCATACATCTCATTTCATGTCATGTGTGCGTATTAATTACTATTATATAGACAAAAACATGTTGTAATATCGTATATTATTTTATTCGACATGAAATAATTTATAATCCATCCTGTTTCCAAATCATAGTCCATAGTGTCATAATATAGATGATTCGTAATGTCCATAATAAGGTTCGCAATGTCCATGGTCCAAAGTATCCATAATTGGTTTAAATAGAGCCGAGTGATAGCGGAAATTTCCGAAAGACGTAAGGAGGAGTTAAGACATGGTTAAGGCGGAGTTAAGACATGGTTAAGGCGGAGCTATCTATCAATAAAATTAAATTCATCTCGTAAACATGTTCACCTGCGAATGAAAAGTTACCACCATACAATGTGTTTTGTAGAACTACGAACTGAAATCTGTCTTCTACACTCCGCAATATAAAACCCGGCATGTGACTTTCACAGGATGACGTGTGTTTAACATACACAACTCTATAAACACGACTGAATCGTCTGATGAATAGATGCAACGAGAATAAAACTCCAATCGGTACAATGAAAAATGAAAATGTGCAGTGTAAAATGTAAACATACAACCGATGAGTTGGCGGTTGTAAACTGTAAATTGTTAAATCATCAATGATACAAACCTAGAATACACACATACACGTCTGGACTTTTGGCAACGAATAGCCTCCATAAGTAACTGGCTAAGAATCCACTTCCATGTGGTATAATACAAGAACTAATCGGACTTGGAAATTTACATATACTGTTCAGTTAGGGTTTGCCATGTCGCAAGGCTTGGCGATTACATAGTCGTCAATTGATATGGGTAAAGCAATGGATGGATGGATGTATGGTATGGATGGTATGGATGGATGGATGGGTGGGTCGGTGGTTTTTTTTTTTTTGGGGGGGGGGGGTGGGGTGGGGGGTGGACGGACGGACGCACGGACGTGGATGTGGATGGATGGATGGATGGATGGATGAGTGTGGATGGATGGATGGATGGATGGATGGATGGATGGATGTGGATGGATGAATGGATGAATAGATAACTAGAAGACCGTCAGTTGAATCGTACAATGACCATCACAGAAAAAGGTTGTGTTTGATTTTCAGTATTGATTTATCTGAAGCATGTTAACTACAACATTACGACCATATGACGCTTGGAAGTTTCAATTTGCATTGAATGGAACAGGTCCCACCAATCTCATTATCTTTTAAGAAATGCAATCGGAACACCTCGGCCAGTATCCAATAGGAATTGGCCTATCTCGAAGCTTGCCGGAGATGGGCGATTGAAAGAAATAGGGGTCAACTACTGGTCAGGCCCAACCTCCATGTCAAGTTTGAGGGCCATGGGTGCAGGCATTGTTGAGTTATCACTCGGACAAGCTTTAAAATTATTTTACCATTAAAGGTCACTGTGACCTTGACCTTTGACCCGATGACCCCCAAAATCAATAGGGGTCATCTACTGGTCAGCCCCAACCTTCATGTGAAGTTTGATGACCATACGTACAGGGATTGTTGAGTTATCACTCGGACAAGCTTTGGTCCACCGACGGACCGACCGACCGACCAACCGACCGACCGACATACCGACATGCCTGTGCAAAGCAATATACCCCTCTTCTTCGAAGGGGGGGGGGGCATAATAAATAAATTAATTAATGGCAAGACCGTCGGTTGTATATTACAATGCAATGGCTTTCACATGAGACAACAAGCTTTTCTCCATTTCGAGGAATTTGGTTTTTATTTCAATTTTCATTTTGATTTAACTCGAGCATGTAAACTACAAACTAACGACCGTATGACAGACATTTTCTATTTGTATCTAATGAAACAAGTCCCAGCTATCTCAAACAAATACTTACCCAAATCACAAAGTTGGCATGACAGTTTACACGTCTTCTTGGCGTTTGTTTTGTTGTTACAGTAGTCATGGTCAAGATATTTTTGAATTTGGCAACCATGGGATCCTATTTCGTCGTAACATGCTCCTACAAAAAATAATTGTTTCGTATTTTACACATTCTTTTGCTTAACGTTAGGTTTAAATAAAATCATAGTATACATAAATACTTTAATCTTAAGTATAATTAATCAAATGCCGTTTTGATAAATAATTAGTTCACTCTAGAACAGAACAAGTAAGAATAAAATTATATAATAAGTAATAGCAAAATGACATGAAGGAACATTTTATTGATGAAGAATGAGCGGAGTGAGTGTAACGAAAGACCCCTCTCAATCATTAAAACATTACTTCATTTCATCTTTTTGTCTCTAGAATACTGATTCATTGGCTAACACATTGTCAACGCTTAATATGACACAGGAAGTGTGTATTGGATGAGTGGCAGTAATCTTATTGATTAAGCCTACTACTAAGAATAAGACCTACATTTCAGCCAATGAAACTGCAGCTAGAAAATCATTAAGAACTACGCTTAATTATCAGAAACTTCAACTTCCGTGGGTGTTTAAGGTCAACCTGCTGCCACTCATCCGATACACACTCCCAGTGTTAGATATTGCATTGCCAATGTGTTAGCCAATGAGGTTGTACTTTAAGCCAGTAAGATGACCTAAAATAATACTTAAATGATTAAGAAGGGCTCGTTCGCTACGCTCACTATGCCCAGTCTTAATAATTTAAATGTTACTTCAAGTCTTCTTACAACTACTAAATGATTGCCTATCTGCAATTTTTTTGGTTGAAAATGTAGATCTTGTACTAAAAAGTGTTTTTCTCGTTGAATCGGCAATTCACAAGCATCCAAGCCAATACACTATGTTATATTTCAAGCGCAACATGTAGCATCAACAAATACATTATATATACTAATTATTAAACACCATTTTACCGGGCTGGCATTCGTACAAATTGGCGTTGCAAATTTGTTCTTCACGCGTATTAGTGCAGGATTGACAACAGCCTTCTTCTACGACTGGCTCAGATGATTGTCTTGTCAATGCTGTTGTTGTCACTGATGTTGCTGTTGTTTGTGTTATCGCTATTGTTGACGTCGAAGTTGGAATTTTATTTGTATTCGTTGTTGATGGGTGTAAGGATGGGAAAGTGTATAGTATTAACCGAAGCAGGTTTGATGGGAATCTTAAGAACATTGTTTATCCCCGTTTACGAATAAATTGGAGCGCTTATTGAACAATAATCAATACAAAATGTTCTTTTAAATCTAATAATCGACTAAAATTAATATTTCCATTCATAATATCGCTATTGATTAGCATGGAATCCTTTGTAATTTTACAAGTTAAAATTCCCATGATCAAGTAATTTTAAAATATTATTTATTTAAAGGAATGTTGTTTTGGGCTTTCGGCCGAGTATATCGATAGTTAACAATACACCGATATGGTCTGATCCATTGTGATGAGGTGAAAACAACATTATTTGTACTGAACTTTTCGAGTCAATTCACGCATTGAGCTCGGACAATATTACTGTAACTTATTGACCTGTGGTAGAATTACTTGGGGAACGAAATGCAGCCCTGTTGTTTCTGCGATCATATCTGGATACCGCCATGATGTCTTCCAGGGAACGCCTTGTTTTAATAGGACAAGAGGCTTGAGGCTACAACAATCAATTACATAAAAAATAAGAAAGCGTTCGTAGTGGTTTGATACAAAAATAATTAAAACATTAACATTCTTAAAGTATCATTCATTCTAAAACTATCAGTAATGAATTTGATTATTGAAACATTAACATTCTTAAAGTATCATTCATTCTAAAACTATCAGTAATGAATTTGATTATTGAAACATTAACATTCTTAAAGTATCATTCATTCTAAAACTATAAGTATATGAATTTGATAATTAAAACATTCACATTTTTAAACTATAAATAATTCTAAAACTATTAGTAAATGGATTTGATAATTAAATCATTCACATTCTTAAACTATTAATAATTCTAAAACCATTAGTAAATGGATTTGATAATTGAAACATTCACATTCTTAACCTATTATTCATTCTAAAACCATTAATAATTGGATTTGATAATTAAAACATTCCCATTCTTAAACTATTAGTCATTCTTAAATGATATACGCTTGAATACGTTAAATTTAGTTATTTTTGCCTTATAATTAAATATGCTTGTTCCGGCTATTCATATTTAAGTGGTGTTTTCAGTGTTCAAGACCATACTCATTTCTTTATATAATATCACTGTTTATTGGTACAGGTTTCTAAAAGGGACCAGTTTTCAAGTCAGTATTTATGCGAAAAGCTACAGAAACAAGCTCAGTGGCAAAATGTTTAAACATAAACCCGGTTTAATGGCACTGGGTAAATGCCAAAGACATATGACATAAAATCTCAAACAAGAAACATGGAAGAACAGCACAAAACTCCACAAGCAGCACAGTGCATGTACACACTTTATATATAAAAAAACTAGGTATGTTTATCAAGGATTGTTAGGTACCGCCTTGGAACGGTCAGTAAAATGTAAAGATTTGTTTATTGTCGGATATCATGTTACAAATAAACATAAGCAATGTAGCTTAAAATGATAGAGCCATATATATATATATATATATATATGTATATTCATCTCCAAGTCCAAGCGTTTTGGGGAACAATATGAATTTAAATGACAAATATTTCATATATGACATATAATAAAACATATAATTTTCGATTTCCTTTTTGAGTTTTAAGTTTAAAATCATGTGATGATTTCTTGGTTTATTAAACAAATGTTATTAAAACGTATGGTTTTGACATTATTTATTATTTTTAGTTTTGGAAAGGCAAAATCATATTAAAAGTGACCGAGGTCCTTTTAGATTAGACATGCATCATACCTGGTTGTCGGCGCATCCCAACGTGTAGTAATAGATGTTGTTGTACGTTTTTCTCTCCAGAAAACATGCCTGTAAATATAACATAATGGTACAAATATATGTAGGGGATTATCCACCAGTTAACACATTATGCTCTCTGAATTGCTTACATGTATTTCATTACGTATGATGTATTTTACAATTGCATTGTTCATGTTTGCCAACTGTGTTATTGATTGATATCATGGATATGCAGTTATTAGGTTGCTATTCTTTGTGACGTAGTTTGAGATAGAAGTGAAACTGAAACCATTAAATTAATACTTCAATCACTTCTTATGTTTCAAAATTACGTAGACATGTAACATACAATTCGATATTGCCTTTGCTAGCTTTCAGTTTTGTTGAATTGGTTAGGGTTAACCGTAACCCTAACCCTTGTTTTCTAAAATTAATTAGATACGCATTATATTCTTACAATATTTCAAGCGTATTATTGAATTAATAACGAAGATTCCCTAGAGGATAGTCATTAAGTTAACAGCTTAATTGAAATTACTACGCGATTTACTTGGAGTGCAGTTAAATGTAATGATTTCTAAATCGTAATCCGTCCATATACATCCGGAATTGTTTCCGACGGAAAATACCCGAGGTGTTCCGAATATTTATTACTGTGGGGGCCAATAAGAAAAAAACACCATGGTGCACTTAGACTGTCAAATGGTTTAAGATAAAATAAAAGTCGTCGTCTTTGCTAAAATTGTCTGCGACCACTTCAGACATAGCGATAAGAGTAACAGTGGGGGTTTATCTTCTACATAATTAAACAATATATATATATACGTGCCAAATGTTGGGGTAAATACTACTAGAAGTTGATGAGACATCCTAAGACAGGGATTGGCTCGTAGGGAACATCTAGGTCTAACAACTGATACCAGCCTCTGATGTAAGGTTGACCAAACAAATACTCAAGGTTAAGGCTTATATATATTTTTCTATTATTATCCAGTGTGTGGACTTTGTGTGTGGGTTAATACCACTAGAAGGAGATGATTTGACGCCAAAGACTTGGTACCAGGGAATAAGGGACAGCTCGGGTCAGTTTGACCAAAATATACTCAAAACGTATTAAATAAAGGGTTAAAAGCCAATATATGGACTTTGGGGTGTTTGTATGGTTCTTCTAAAAGGACGCGATGTGACGCCCGAAACCGGATACTGGCATGCATGAAATATATAGGACTCAAACTTGCTAACCGCCAAAATAGGCCAGGTTTGGTTCAGGTTGACCAAAAATGACTACACGAGTAAATGACCGCAGATTTTACTATTTTAAGCCAGTGTGTGGACTTTAAGTAAAGGTTAATAATACAGGAAGGACGTGATGTGACTTGTAAGTAGTATGTGTACACTTCACAACCTCTGTGTATTGATATTAATCTACTTGCCTTGTTCCTTCTTATCAGATATCCGATCTGAGAATCCTGCTGTGCAGTTTGGGAGGTTTTATTATAGAAATGGACCCTAAATGGCTCTGAGACAATAAACGAATACATAGGAACTTGGCCCCTACTTTGACACCAGCGCAATTAGCAGAAGAAAGTTCAATACTCATGTAAGAAAGCATCAATGCAATTAAATGTGCTAAAACGCGTTGGGAGAAATCTCTGCAAAGTAGGTAAACTTAATATCTACTACTCTTTTATTATGTCAAACTTTAATTTCTGTCCCTTAACATTTTTGGTCGAATGCATTTTTGTCGATAATTAAATACCAATAAGATTGAACAGATACAAGAACGAGCATTACGGTTTATCTACTATGACCAGACATCAAATTCTTCTTCCTAATCAATTAAGTCACATCTTCCATCATTAACAATTGGAAGACTAAGAACTATTGCCTTAGAAACCTTTAAGATCATATACAAACAAACACCACTTAATCTTCACGATATTTGGTAAATCAAAAACATCAGAGGTACCCCAGGTAAGGACCACAAAGTATGGCATCAACTCCTTCGGGTCTTCTTCTTCGCCCAAACTCTGGAACTCACTCGCTCATTACTTTCGTGATAAAACAAACTTGAGTCAGTTCTGAAGTTTGGTCAACACATGGAACGGACAGAGTTGTAGGTGTTCTTCATGTTCACTGCATAAATGTGTGTTGAAATTTTTGAGAGGCTGGTGCTAATCAGGTTATCTTGATTCTGATTCAAGCTGATGTGTGTTTTAGTATCCTTTTAAGTAATGCACGCTTGTGAACGCCTAATGATGGATTTTTTGTTTATTTAAAATGTATAAGTCACAATCTTAAGGGAAATCAATTTTCACTATCGAAAAAATAAAAATAACGTTAAACTAGGTAAGATTATAAAAATACTCCTGTATTTATAAAGATACGTTACAATGATTGAACTGGTGGATATTCCCTTCATGCAGTTCACTCTGTACAACATGTTACTATTATTGTATAACTTCTCGACAACTCATAGAACATGGGGAATATTTTTTATCCTCTGCATATAATGTCATATTTTTAAAACAGAGAAGTTCAAGCCGCACTTTGGTCTTATCAGATACATAAGTTTGGTCTTATCAGATACATAAGTCATCCTGATCATGGGTAGAAATACCCAATAATATGTATTAAAGCAATGTTTAAACTATAAAAGGTATTTCAGTACAAACCCGGCATTTATGTGTATAGTCAATGCACTCTTCAGTTATATTTGTGACATTTTCACACTTTAAACACGGCGACGTTCGTGGCACTGAAAATAATAATGAATATACTCATACCATTATTTACTGTAAGCTTGTAACACATATATAATATTATCAAATATATGTGATATGAATTATTCATTAACGTTTTGCCAAATAGGTGCATGGACAGGAACTTCTGCTGGTCTTTCGTTTGGTTCCACATTCTTGTGAGTAGTATAGCAAGGTAAGCAGCCCCCTCCCCGACTCTGTTTCGAATACTTCTACCCGATTCCTGCGTAACACGTACTTTTTTTATCAGATTTGACAGCATGCGTACCGAATATTGCCAGCTGTTGAGTTTCTGCGTACCGGTACTGTGTACCACCTGCTTAAATGCTGAATACTCCTTTAAAAGCTACCTAAATACCTGAGGTGCACGATTACATCCGCAGTTCTGTTGGATTAGGCGTCCCAGAAAACCGGCTAAACCCCAGCTAACCCCATCTAGCCGACGCGGCATGATTAATATTTATAAGATAAATACAATATGAATAGGACTTCATGATGATTCCAAACAAATGGAATTTTGAAAGATTTGGTGGGACCACCGACTACTGGTTGAAATCATAAATTTACATAGATATGTTAACATTATTCGTGTTGATAATGAAATATGTCAAACTAATGGTTTTAAGACATGCTAGCTATTTTTATGACCGACACACACACACATTCCATGATAACAAAGGGGAGTGAATATGGGGACCAGTAACTACACGTGAATTTACTTGGGGGATGAATCTAGCATTTATTATGATTATTGTCATGGTGATGCCGTACTACTTGCAGTAGATTACAGTTATTAAGAAAACAATGCTTGTTTTGGCACCAATACCACTGAAGATCTTTTTAAATAGTTTAATTTACCTGATTCGAGAAATCCATCATTGAGAGATACAAAGGCGACAATCGCTACCACTACGATTCCAAGTGTTTCTTTCGACATCTTTTACAACCTCAAAAGCTGTTATTGTGAATTCAGAAACAATGAACTCCCAACGTTTTTTGAATTGCACAATCCTAGTTAAATATGAGAATTTCTTATCTTTTCTTCTTACACGTGCTATATCGGGCCTTCCTGTTGATAACACACAGAGATACGAGCATTGTTGTATGGGAAAGAGATTCTATCAAGTCCGTGAGTCCATGTTGACGCAGAGTATGTGTGTGGTGATTATGTACCACACTGATAGTACTAGGTAAAAACTCGCAGACGACAGGAGTTGTAATATCGCAGCTCATTGGTAGGATCTCTTGATTGAGCTCAAATAACTTTGGAAACGAGTTTGGTCGTTTTAATTTCATTAGTAAAAAGTGCAACTCTTATTCAAAATCATCACATACACATGTATAACAAACATAAATTTTGAGTGATTAACCTTCGACTCTTTGCTGAATAATGCATTGATGGAAAATCTTAATTACTGATAACAAGTTCGCAACCGTGTATTTAATAGTTGAAAACGCAAAAACATTAAATGATTGGTGAATGCTAAAGGATTTTCTGTGATCTACTATCGACTCATAAGGTAGAAATACCGTGTTTTCTGCACCTTTCTTTCAAATTAAACGCAGTATCCTTCATAGGAACCATTGTTTTCAACATTAATTAATCCTGTTTGTTAAATTTAAACAATTGTATTAAATATGGTAAATCTTATTTGGGAGTAATAGTGCATGTTGTTCATATAGTAGACCGAATGAATCTTAGCTTAATAAACAATTTCTGCTTCTGTCTATTCTGCTTTTTCTTTTCTAGTTCTGCTTCAGCTTTTGATATTGTCTATTTTCCATATAATTGATCTTTTGATTGTCTTTGACTTTCGGTATTCACTAACGATTATTAATATGCATTTATATACTTTTGTTGGATAATTTTACTGGTCTTTTTTAATATACGCCATACATACACTTGACACAACTCATATTCTAGGTATGTTTTCACTGTCTCTCTACTTAAAATACTCTGTCGGAAAATTGCTCATTGGGCTAACGTTTCTTCTTATCATATACTCGACTTAAAGTAAAAGTTATTGTATCTTGTAAAATTAGAGAGATTCCTAATGACAATGTATTGACACATTTCTTGAAAGTAATTCCCCCCGTAGTATAGCTCCTTGCCTAGACTGATATTGGCACATCCAAAATTTATTTAGACGCATTTAAAGACATTTAGAGTGGCTGCCATTTGTACAGATTCAGGAAAGCCATTCTCAACAACAATGAGTTTTTCACATAAGTATTCATCCAAGCCTTTCCGCAATACTGATGTATTTCGGTCACACTTAATAATCCAGTTGTATGCAAAGTGGAATCATCGGCAAAGAGGTCAATGCAGGTTTTGTTCAGAGAAATATTAATGTTATGGATATAAATCAAAAAGAGAAGAGGACCGAGAATGGATCCTTGTGGAGCACCACTTTTAACATTATGAAGTGTAGATTCTTACCATCATCTTTTACGCATTGTCTTCGATGAAGTAAATATGAAGTCATGAGCAGAAGGATTGGACCAGAAGTGATATACTCGCATTTTCGCAAAATAATATAGAGATCAACAAGATCAAAAGCTTTAAGGAGATCTAGAAACCGTTCCAACAATTTTACCACAGTGTTTACCGACAGGAATGATACTGTCGAAAGCTTGAAAGAAAATTATGAAGTATAGAAAACTCCTTAGTAGATTTGCAATGTGTATCTTGGAAAGTGTAGGAAGAATTAAAATAGGTCTATAATTGTTAAGATAATTTATGTCTGAGACCTTTGTGAATTGGAATGATGATCTTGTAGTTGATCTGGAAATACTCCACTTGAAATGCTATTGTTAATTATAGAAGTTAAAGGTCCAATAGTAACATCTCGGAGTATTTGAGAATCTTTGGTCCTTTTTTCTCAAGCCAAGATGCCTTAGAATTATAAGTTTTGAGTCTTTGAATTTCAAATTCAGACTCGAGACGTTAGTGAATGGACTGGACCTTGTAGGCTGTAGAACTAGGTAACAAGATGTTATTGAAAGTTTTATTGCAAAATGTAAGTTAAGCAAACAGTGTAGGCAACTCAACTACAGAAATATGACAAGTCTTTATACACAAGAAATATTAAACACAGAAGATATAACCTTTTTATGTAAAAGTATAACAAAATGAACAGGGAATTAAGATCTTAAATATCTTATGAATATATTATAAGTTTTATACAAGTGCATAATACATCTGTAAACTGTATTATCAATGTGTGCTTCATATTCTCTTAGTTAAAGCAAATCTTAGTATTATGGTTTTATTGCAACAAATTAAAATATATCAAGCACTATCACATGTATATAATTATACACTTATTTTTAAGTTCACCTTATTACCACAGCTTGTATTATGCCACTTGTAACTGACTCTTGTATCACTAACTCTTGTAATTATTCTTAACAAATCTTTGACAAAATATGAATAGCGTAAAGCAGACTGGAATTCTGCCATCGAATGTGTCACCTGTCATACTTGTTCTGGTAAAGATCACCATTGCCATTGACCTATTGACCCCAGAACAAATAGGGGTCATCTGCTGACCATGACTAATGTTCACACCAAGTTTGAAGACTTGACACCAAGTTTTTCAAAAATAACTGATTTGAAACAAAAGACACCAACACCGCCAGACAAAGTAATTCGTACACGTCTACCATGCTCTGCAGGCATCACAGAACGGGTGTAGGCTACATGTATACTTTTACAATTGTGTCGAATGTATCAGACATTTAAAAAAAATAATTTACAAACAAACTGCTATTATTCAGCATAAAGGTGCAAAGGATTATATCTTAGAATGGTTCAACTTTCTCATTAATGAAAGAAGCCATCCAATTGTTTAAATGAAATAAACATTAAAATGATTAATATCATGCTATTGGAAAATGGAAAATGGACGCTATATTATAATTTATACATATGTGAATTAATGTATCATGTTTATACTACAAAAGATGTAAACAAATATTCTACTGCAAGTTCAATGCAATTCTGTTTCAATAGGATGACTAATTTCTAGTTACAGTATCATACATCGCAAGTACAACCACTGTTTACCCTCACAGCAAAGTTTTAAGACTTTTCTTTAATTAATAATATGTATAACATCATAAATGACATTGCCAGCATGAATAATGTCATTACATATTTCTGAGAAATAACAAAACTAGTACTGGTAGTCTTTGACATGACATGGTGTGGAGAAATATTGTTATAAATGTGGGAAATATATAGCAATGTTTGATGTCTGAAGCGCTGTAAATCATAACATTAGTATTTATTATATAAATATAATATCACATTGGTGGCCATTCAAGTCAAAGATTAATACATCTGTTTTATAAAGTCCATTTGTATGACACTTATGTAAATTTCATCGATTTATCATATTTACAACAAGTAAAAAGAACAGTAACTTACACACACAAACATATGGCAACATCATCAACTATGAAGAAATAAATTAGAATGGAATTTGATCTGAACAAATTTTTAGCACTGTAGTTACTAGTAAATGAAGCACTTACAATGTAACATAGTAACATTTAGAATGCCACGTTAGAATCATTAACAAGTCACGTTAGGCCACAATTAAAAAATACCTTGTTTGACCTCAATTTATCAACACTTGGAGGGGCTGGTGGTTTTTTTTAATTCCTAACCCCTTAAATGATAAACTGAAATAAAATAGAATAAAATAAATGTCCGGAGAGAGTAAACAAGGAGAATTTGTGGGTTGTTCGGCTTATGCCTAACAACTATTTATTAATTATAGCCTTAGTAACAATTTCTATACAGCACTTATAAAAATATGTAAATAAATAAAAACAAATTATTGTATTCGATTGTGAGTGGAGAAATTTAAAAGAAAACATAAATTGTCAATATCTGAGCTGAACAAACCCAGACCATAGATGAGATATTGTAAGAGACAGAAAGGGCTACATGTGAAGATATGGCAAATAACATCATCGACAAATCTAGAAATATTTTTCGTGAGAACATATAATGTGCATGATAACAAATTTTAAACATTTGAGAATATATTAAATGTTAAGAATTTATTGCAAAATCTCTGTTACACTATAGGCTAGTAAGTAATATTTTCTATGCTTTTTAGTGAAAAATCATGGTATATTCACTGCTTTAAAAAAAAATGCTTTCTGATCATATCTAAAAAAGCGCTGTTGCAGTCACTGTGGTGGTTTGAAAATCTTCAGAATGATGTCACCAAAAGGTCTTCAGAATGTTATTTATATCACATGCTTTTTCAATTTACACCTGTTAAATTGACATTTTATCAAAAGTTTGAGAATGAAAGTAACAGAAAAATTGCTCAACTCCTGACATCAGGAAATTATACTTCGCTTGTAGCTGCAAATTATCATTTGTTAATATGAAATCGCTGAATCATGTACTTTATGAATTCTTAAAAAAATAAGGTTAAAAACCATTTAAAAACAGACCTCCATCCTTTAACAATAACACGATAAAAACAGAAACAGTATTTTAACACTCAACAAATACATACAATGTAAGACATAATGATGAAACATAACTAAAAACAAGAGTGCCTCATGGCAAACACCACTCAGTTGGTTGTTTTTGTTTAAAAATAAGGGCTTGACTTGACTTGTGTCATGTGCCTTGCTTAACGTGTGAGTATTGTGTCTGGCAACATGAGTACCAAGTTTCATTTGAATACCTTCAACGGTTTTTAAATTACAGTCAAGGTTAAATTTTTCGAAACACAAATGCTGCCGACACCACAGCTAAGTCAATAACTATAATCTTTTTATTGAGAAAGACAAAAGATAATGAAAATTTCTTTCTCACGGGCAGATCCAATCATTTGTTCACAAATTTAAGTAATGTTTTTTTTTCAAAAATCTTTATCATTATTTTATTTGTTGTGAAAAAAAAAATCACGGAAAATATTTGTTCATGCTTTACGTTACAGCCAACACTAATGTTTCCACCATTTTCTGATTCCAATCATTATTGTAGCTTTAAGTTTACTTAAAGTTAACAGTGAACGTTTTTGTTTCAGAGAGCTTGAAAGAAAAGTCAATTTGAGAAAGTGGGAGTATTACAGAACAGCCAGGCTCTTCAGACACCACCCCCGCTTCGCTCCACTGAGATCTTTTCTACATCTTCAGCTAGTTCTGCAGCTTTTGCAAATCTGGAGTTTGTAACACTGCCTTTCTTTATGTAATTCATCAGCTGAAATTGAGAAAAGAATAGTTGTTAAAGTTTTACATCTTATGAAAACTATACCATACAGTACCTTGTAGCCCCATGACATACATGTAGGCTAGCAGAGTTTTCACACATAAAAAGTGAAGCAAAATGATATAAAAAAGAATACTTTACAATGATTTGAGACAGCATTTTACCCTTGAAGTGTAGAACAGTTGTAACTCAATTGCAAATAGAATGAAAAACAAATATTTTTAAAGCGTTTCTTTTTTTTTATATACATACAATCTTACATAAAGCAATAAAAACATAACTGCTAAAAAATAAAGTAAAAACTAATTCAAAATCTCCTCATAATATTTCTTTTATTGAATTACTACTGTATGTTAAAACATATTTGGTGTGAACAACCAGCCTTACCCCGTAGAAGCCACGTGATATATGATATTTAAAGCAAAATATTTGGGTGCAAAAATGTCAGTGTTGATAACTTTGCCTGCTACTATGGAAGCAATAAAGAAAATAACTTGGTTTAAAGATTCTATGAATCTCTTGAAGATACAAGAACATCAATAGAAAAACTAGAACGAAAGACAGTTTGGAATTGAAGTACTGATCAAGTTCATATCAAATTGCTCTTACAGGGAAAATTTTTCATTCCTGATCTTTCCTGGCCAAAGAAAACACTTACACAGTGTCAATGCTTTGACATGGTTTACATTATAACATCCAAGGGCCGTTCTGTCAACAATCCTAGGAGAGATTTTGAACCCAGGAGAGATTTTCATCAGTGAAAATTTCACCTAGATACGAAATAGCTCCTTGACATTAGCAGCACAGATTTAAGAAATATAGTATTATCGAAAATCAATCGTTTCTTTCTACAATCGCTCATAATTACAGAATATTTAGAATCTATACCTTAACACTTTAAATACAAATTTTATGAGGCTTTCTGAGTTATTTAATCCATTAGGGTATTCCAGGTGAGCTGAATGAATGTAAATATATAGAAGTTAAGACGGTGTCCATCTTTTGCCTTGTCCTATCCAAGGATGAAGGACAATAGTAGTATAAGCAGTACACCCCGCCCTCCTATAAAAAACCTATATATAGTAACGCAAATCTTGCACTTAGCCCTAATTGCAGTTAACTGTCATGAGTATATACATAGTGCAGACATTAAATGTTACAAATATAACATGCTTTAAATGCCTGGATGTTCATATTTAATTGATTCGTTTATAACCCAAAGGTGTTCTATAATGTCAAGTGTGTTCAGCTATTTACTCACCAATACCTAATCACTTCTAGAAGAGAAAGAACACACTCAGCGTATTAACAATATATTGATTGATTGTAACAAAAGCAGATGGCGCACGTGTCTGTTTTTTTAAATCACTCAACAATCATTTAAACCAGAGTTAAGAGACTTTCTTCACATGTCAAATATAAACATACATTGTAATGCATGAATTGTCATAGTGAGCACATGTGCTAAGGATTAACTGTATTCTTTTCTTGTCTTGTCACCTCTTCAAGTTGAAAAAAAAATGAACACCAAGACTATGTCAGCACCTCTTTTTCATCGCTTTACAGACAGGAAAATTTTGTTAAAAATCAATTAATATTTACACCTGAACTTCCATTCCTTAAATGAAAAGCCTTTCTGCAATTGCGAATATTTTCCAATGAATGCAACATCATTAGATATGTAAGGATCGTGAATTGATTGTTTTTATCTTGCCAATGTATTGTGTCAGCAGGCCACAACAAACTTTATATGTTGGAAAGTTTTAATTTATGATATGTTAAATGTATTTTTGTCATTAGCATTTTGATTGTAAGTTAAAAAGTTTAAATGTATCAACTATGAGGTGAATAAAGTTTTCCTGCATTATTATGTCATCATATAATAAACTGTTGCCAGTTACAGTCGGGCCATTTGATTTACCAAATGCGTGAAAAAATAAATAACTGTAATGTTAACTTAAATGAAATTCAGTATTTTTCTAAACAATTTTGCAAAGATATAATGTACTTTTGGTGTAAATATAAGTAATGTATTGCGTGATTGATATCATTATCTGGATATGAACACAGTTGGGCTCCTTCAAACTCCACAAACTTTAACCAGTCCAACAGAGTTCATACTCTGATAATGACATCAACTATACAATTCATTCTTTAAATAAAAATATATAGTTCAATCTTAAGTGCTAAATGCTACATAAAATCATAATGACTTTGATGTATTCACATCTTCAGTGTACAACAAGATGTCAAACAATCACACACTGATTTGTTACATCAAAAGCAAGAGAGCTTTAAAGAAAATGTTGATGCCTGTCTGATTTTTTAACTTGATCAAGGGGCATTACTTAACAATTATCCCAGCCAGCATTATGGGCCTTGCTACATGTGTGCACATTGTCTCCTTCAACATGTGAACAAAGTTTCATATGAATATCTTGATGGGTTTTCCAGTTATGACCACCTATGACACAAAGGCTATGAAAATACCTTGATCAATTTTCTCCGTAAAACATTTGAGTTACAAATTAATGTCTGAAACATAGTCATGTTGAGTAAAACTACAGAATATAAATTAGCTAAGGTCACAAAGAGGGATGTTAGACATCAAAGAAACCTTAGAAATAAGAAGGTGTCATTTGTTAGTCCAAAGCTTTAATAATTGGCAAGTGGGATGAATAAAGAGAAGAAATGATAGGCTCTATGGCTGGCTTGACTCTTTTGGCTTCAAGACTTGGGTTGCCAGTTTTTAAACAAACTCTTATGAAAAGGATTTGGTATCTTAATCATTTTTGTTAATATTGATACAACACAAAAACATTGATGTTGAAATTATTTAAAGTTGCAAAGGCCTGACAGTGAGCGACTAATTGGGGCCATGCAGCAACCAGGCTGGACTAGAAGCACTGACTTTCTCATCATGTTCCATTCACCAACTAACCACATATCTTTCTCAGCCCAATTCAATTGGCCCTTCTTACAAAAAAACCCACACAAAACAAGCAAATTCATTAATAGATATGGCAAAGTATATGGAATGAAACTCAAGTTTTGGATATAAAATATGAATTTGTTTGCAATTGTTTGAAATAAAAGAATACTGTTTATAGTGTAGCATTTAGAATTGACCTGGTAACCTAGTTTTTGACCCCATGTTACCCTGTTTCAAATTAATAAAAGATTTCATCAAGGTAAGCATCCTGAATAAATTTCATGAAGAAGTTTCATGAATATTGGACAAGAAATATTGCAAAAAGTATAGCCTTTAGAAGTCATATGCAAAGATTAAGTGACCATATTTTTGACCCCATGTGTCCTAGTTTCAAACTAACCCAAGGTGTCATTGAGACAAATATTTTGAATAAATTTCGTTGGTCCCATGATTTCTCTATGCTGTGATCTTATAACCTAGCTTTTGGCTCCATGTGACCTCAGTTTGAAGAAAGGATGACAAATCAATACCAATACTAGGTTCTGGACATGATTTTTCAAAGACTAGTGTCTGATCCCAGGTGACCCAGTTTTAAACTCATCAATTGTTTCATCAAGGCAATCATTCTGATTAAGTTTTAATAAATATTGGACCAGATATTTAGCCTCTAGAATGTTCTCAAGATTTGACCTATAATGCCTCAATAGTGTTCCAAAGATGTTTTCTAAGATTTGACCTTGTGACCTATTTTTACCCAATCTTGCCCACATTTACAAGTGGATGAGACTTGATTAAGGGAAAAATTCTGGACAAGTTTGAACATAATCTAACTAATCCCTACCAAAATATGGTTCTAATGATATGGTTCCAGACAAAGAAAACTATCTAAGATTTGGCCTAGTTATCTATTTTTGATCACATTGACCTATATGTATGTCCAAGAGTTCATCAAGATAAGATTTGACCTAGTGACCTAGATTTTTACCCCATATGACCCACTTTCACAAGCCGTTGAGATTTCATCAAGGAAAATTTTCTGACCCAGTTTAAGCATGATCTGACCAAACCCTACCAAAGAGGCCAGACTGACAACGCCATATAAATAACCCTCCTCCCAAAACCTTTCGTTTGGCAGTGGATAAATAAATAAACCCTGTATCTGTTGAAGCCAGAGTGATATGCCCTACTACACATAAATATATTGTCACATGTGTATTGTCACTTGTAACATGTGTGTTAAGTTTCTTGTAAATATTACAGAATATATAAATGGCCAAGGTTAACAGTTGTTGCAATATGACACCGCCAATTATATCAATGTTTTGACAAAACCTCATTAACTTTTTTGTTGAACAACATTTATTAATAAAGAAGACGCACAATTCCTTACCATTAACGGACAGAATGATGATCGACAAGTTTGAGGCGAGAATGTTGTTATGCCATATATTTCTATATTGAGCTATAACCATCTTGCAATTAGTGGTAATTTTTTAAAAACATATTAACAATCATCAAAATTAGTCTTTTGGATGAACAAGCCCAAATTCATTTTTTGAATCAGCCCTGCTGTATAAAACCCAGAATTCAAGCAAGCCCAGAAAGCATTTTACCAGTGCAGGGCTTGCGGGCTTGTGCTAATTGCGACAACTGTATTAAGTTTCGCATCATTAAAGGAAAAGTGAAAAAAAATGACAATAAGTGATGCAAAAATAAAGAAAAAAACAAACATTATTATGTGAAAAAGGTTCAGTCTTGGAAGAAATTCCGAAAAATTATTGAAACGCAATGTCGAAATCTGCAAACACTGTTAAACCTTGTATAATGAGAGGTAGTTTGAACAGATGATACATTTTACTGTATCAATAATTTTTCAGTGCTCTGTTAATAAATCTCAAGCACCAAATATAGTTGTCAAAATAACGGCACAGGTATTTGCATGGCACACTCGATTGATTGTTAACTTATCTCAAAATGTGTGCATGTTCAGTTTTCTGCTATTTAATGATTATTCATTGGTATACTGAATGTGAATGAAAATCAAGAAAATGGATTGTTTTTAACCAGTATTTCATTTCAAAGGTGTTGTTTTTCGGCAAAACAGAGTAATTTCATACTGTTATCGATATAGATAAAGCTCATTTTTATGCAATTTAAAATCTCATTAAATCAAACACACATTTTGAAAACAGTTACGCCCACCCCGAACCCACTCCCTTTCCCAACTCCCACTAACTCTATCCCTACCCACACCCCCCCTTGCAAAATGCTCGCAATGTGTCATGCATGTACATTACATGTCATAGTTGTCAGGAGTCATCATCAATATTTCTTCTCCTTAATGGCGCTTTCTGGGCTTTTATATTTGACATTAACTGAAGAAAATAGATGGAAAACATTGTTATTTATAAATTTATGTTCTCAATAAAAAAGATAGGAAATATTGTCATTTAGGACATGTTCTTAAATAAAATAGATGGGAAATACTGTAATTTAGGACATGTTCTTAAATAAAAAAAGATGGGAAATATTGTAATTTAGGACATGTTCTGAAATAAAATAGATTGGAAATATTGTTATTTAGGACATGTTCTCAAATAAAAAAGACAGGAAATATTGTAATTTAGGATATGTTATCAAATAAAAAAGATGGGAAATATTGTAATTTAGTACATTTTCTGAAATAAAATAAGAAGGGAAAAGTTTTTAGGACAAGTTCATAAAAAAGGATGAGAACTATTGTAATCTAGGACATGTTCTGATATAAAATAGATGGGAAATATTGTTCTTTAGGATATGTTCTCTAATAAAGTAGATTGGAAATATTGTAATTTAGGACATGTTCAGAAACAATATAGATGTGAACTATTATTATTGAGGACATTTTCTCAAATCGGGAGTAGCGTTTTGTGAAAGTATAAAACCAAAAACTTCAACAGAACAGAAACAATCAATGTTTAACAGCTAATGGACTGAAAGCCACTTTAAACTTGCAACATGAGTTACAGCAAATTGGTTACTCCTTCTTAAACCAGCCCGCGGCCACTTGTCGATGCTTTTTTCCCGGCAAGGCGTAATCTCTGTGCTCCACATCATGAGTTTTTAGAATGCTAAGAATCTACAATAATCACAAACTGAATTGCTCACCTTTGTTAAGTTATTTATTTTATCTAACATCATCACATATTAATGACATAATGGCCCTTTTATCAACATGCAAACCACAAAGATAAAGATTTTCCCCAACTATTCAGTCAACATCACAAACCAATTATAATGTTTAACTGCCTTAATAGAACAATCTTCACATAAACTGACCATTTTTTACACTTTTTTAAAAAAGCCAGTATTACTACCTAAACATTTGTTGTGAAACAGTGACTGGATATCTTGATTTATTTTTAGATTTTCTGTTCATGTCCACACACCTGAGTTTTGCTTATAAGTAATGTTTGAAAATTCTGCCAAACAGCTCATCAGTTAAAGATAAAACTACACAAATTATAGACTAGTATTTAACCTGTCAGTGTTCTTCTAGGGTAAAGAGGTTCAAGTCAAACTTATTGAGTTTGCCTTATTACTAACAGAAATAAATCTAATACAGCCATATGGCTTATCAGCAATCAGATGTAAATTAGAATTCAGTGAATCAGACATGTTGTCTGTCAAATTGCCAACCACTTTTCTAGAAAATAACTTGACCCACAGACCTAAAAATCAAGAAATAATGTGCATACCAAGTTTGAAAACTCTACAACTAGTCATTCAAAGTAATTGATGTAAAGTGTGATGTGGACAACAGGGATGCAGCAGGCAAAAACCCCAATGTATCTACCACACTTCACAGACCACACAACAAGAGAACAGCAAGCGGATGTCACATACTCATGTCTTTTTGTTTTGTCAAAATGGGGCATTATCAAACAACAATTGATAAAACCTCAGTTGAATGTTTTTTTTAATAATGGCCATAGTTTCATGTTTTGCATGGCGCAGCTGCGGACAACAACATCAACACTATTGCAATACCTCATTGTTTTAGGTGCAGACGAGCTAAAATCTACAAACGATAGAGCAGCATATTATAGTAAGTTATAACCAGGTCTGGGAAACTGAATCATGTCCCCTTGAAATTTGAAAGTTCAAGTCAACCTAAATGAAATTCAAATTCTGTGAAATCATAAATATTTGTGGGACATTAATTTTCGTGGATTTTGTAGGTTGGTTTATCCATGAATTCAAGATCCCAACTAAAATTTGACCTTTAATTCTGAAATCATACTGTCCTCAGGTATACCTAAGGGTATACATGTCCTCATATGAACATACATGTTCGCGGTATACAACTTGTAAGTACCGGATTCATTGTTTCTTTTACTATTAATATGTTTTATATTATATATTACTTAACCTTAATGATAATAAATTAAAGTCAATTGTTAGTGCTTGTTTCATTGAAGTGTCAAAAACTGCATGACATAGATGATACATAACATGATATCAGTGCATGGTGAATTTGCAGACAAACTTCAGAACCCATGAAATTGTCCTTTTTTTCGAAAAACCACGAAATTTCAAGCCCACTCATATAAATGATTTCCAGTAGCTTGTTATGAGTGAACATGTAAACAAGTATCGAACCTGTAGGAATTCTCCCATATCCACTTGAGCATTCTTGTTTAGGTCGACCTCACTGAGCATCTCGTGCAGCTGGTCGTCTGATACACGCTCACCGATGCTCTGTAACAGGCACATGTCACATATGGGCAAAACACGAGTACCAGGATCATAGTTATAAACATTTTCAAAATATGTTGTGTCCTATAGGGTGCATTCTGTTTTAAGAAACATGAATATCATCCTAGGGACATTTGAATGCAATTAAATTGTGCAGAATACATTTTCCTGACCTCTTAAAATGCAAATTCAAACTTGATTAAAGATATGGTCGGCACTTTCCTCAAACTTGATTAAAGATATGGTCGGCACTTTCCTCAAACTTGATTAAAGATATGGTCGGCACTTTCCTCAATCAAAACAAGAGCAGTCACAGGAAAGTCATAAAATGCCCAGAAAGGACTTGTTGGACAGAAAGCCATTAGTTGGCCCTGTGTGGCCTTGAGTATGTTATATATTTTCTTGATGACCTAACCCTCCCTTCCCATGAAGTTTGGAATATTGATCTTTAACTCAGAGTAAAGTATGTACATGGAAATGAAAAGTGTATATCAACATGTCTCTTAGCTAAACCATTGGTCATATATTGATCGGAAACAGATTTTCTACTCAAGGTGAACATAACCGTGGTCTTCGACTCAATGACCTCAAAATCAATAGCATTCATCAGCTGGTTATTGCCAACCAAGTTTAAGATCTCTTGGCATAAGCAATCTTCTGTCATTGATAGGAAACAGATTTTCTGAGGTCACTATGACCTTGACCGTTGACGAACTGACCGCAAAATCAATAGCATTCATCTGTTGATCATATCCAACATGCTTCAAGTTTGTTTGAGGTCTCTGGACCTTAGCATTCTACTGTTATTGATCATAAACTACACGGACAGATGGACAGACAAACTGTCAGATTACTATGTGCTGCTATTTTTGGTCATAAAAATATTAAATATTGTAACCATCAATAAGACTTACCTTAAAGTATCGTCTGAGGTCGTTCACAGTGATATATCCTTTGTTGTCCTTATCCAAGGAGCGGAACCTCTTGATGTAGTCGTTGATCTCGACCTTTGTGAGATTGACGGGCTCGTCCTGGTTAACGCGGCCCAAATCAAGGCCCATCTCCTTCCGTAGAAAGCGTTTTGCCCGCTCCATTTGCTCCTGTGAGGAGATCATTAGTCAATTTAGTGTAATATAAACTGGTGAAAAGGTTATACTGGTGGATATCACAAAGCAACAGAGGGTTTGGTGGAGGGCGGGCGGAGGTTGAGGGACTATATGGGATTTTGTTTGGTAGAGGTTTTCAATTTATTTTTGTGATAATTATCAAAAACAAGTATACAAATATTTTAGTCATCTATCTTAAAAGATTCATATAACCTTTATTTCACCTTTCTTCCTATCATAACATGTGCTCAAAAGCGATCATGCTTAACTGCCTGGATGTGTATTCAAAAGGCCCTCACAAATTTAAAATTGATTGCTGAATTATTTTTTTTATCTGCTCTTTAATAGTTAATTATGTTCTAATGCCCTTTCCAAATAAACACTGCAAATTTAACACCACATGTTTACCCATGTAGTTTTCAAGAGGTCAATTAACTAAATAAACCTTACCTTTTGTTTCTGTTTATTCCACTTCAACTCTTCGGCCATGATTTCTATGACCCTAGGAAGGGCCTCTTCCGCGGCATGAACATTACAGAAGGCAAGTCTGGTACGACGCCCGATAATGTCGATGGCAGTGCATGCGTACTCACGTATGGCATATCTGACCTATGAACAAAAGCATTTGGTATAAACAGTAACATAGGCCTAAAAATATACTTCTGCTTAAGGTAAAGAGGGAATGCTTCATATAACAAGAGCACCACAGGGACAAATGGAGCATTACTGGACAATTTTTCAAGTCAGAGTTATGGACCTTGCTTTACATGTGCATGATGTCTCTGGAAACATGAGTACCAAGTTCTATATGAGCATCTTGAACTGGTTTTTTATTTATTACCAAGATAAATGTTTTCCCATGACACTGACTACACCAAGGCATTCACAATTGTCTTTGAGTAGATTGTATAATACTAAAATGTTCTTTAGTTTAAGTTAGCCGAAATGTTTTATGATAAGGCAAAATGTATCCAGTAAGTATTATTACCCAACAAATCATTTGAATGTGCAAACTAGCCAAAAAATAACATGTGGTCAATCGATCAGAGGTTTTATACATTTGGCTAATGTAAGCTTTAAAACTCTTTATTCTTTGCCTAACTTAGCCTCCTACGAAATCACCAATGTATAGGAATGCCTTTAATCTTAAATGTTTGGAAAACAGACGAGGCAAATTATCCAAACCTCCGCCTCCAGATAGGGGAATTCCTCATGCAGTCTTCGGCCAACCACAGGCCAACGCTTTCCAGTCAATGTTGCCATCTTTGCAACCTTGAACGCTTTGTCTCCATACGTGTTAGCTAGATGTTTGGCAACCTGGAAGACAATGTACAGACTTGTTATATATGTTAGTTCATCCAAATTTCTATTACCTTGATAGACCTCCCTTGTTCAGAAACACACCAATCTCCATTGTGAATATCAAAGATAAAAATCAAAATCAAAAACCTATTCAATAAAAAATCAACTTAAATATGCAGACTGGTTATAACTACATGAGTACAAACAGAATCATACTAACCTCCATTTCAATACCAAAATCCTGCACCAGTCTAATGAACATTGTGGGTGACCACCCATGGGCTCCATCTAACATCAAGCCCTTGGTTCGGCAGCCCGAGGCAGGTTTGAGTCCACATTCCTTTATCGCCCGGTCAACTGTCTCCTCAGCCATATGTCGGTAAGTTGTCCATTTCCCTCCTGGAAACAAGAATAGGTTTATATAATAATCATAGAACTGAAATTTTGGATTTGTTTTAACGTGATATTTTATATTATAATACCTTAGTGACTTTGCCTTTAAGAAATTACTCATAGTCATCATTAGTAATTCATTCATGTCTCATGTAATAGCTTTTAATACGAAACTCACATGCAGTCTAAAAATAGATTTCTTGCTTTCTCCAGCACCTTGGCAGAATAGGTGTTTATAAAATCAAGTTGAAAATCTGACCAAATTCTATGATAGATTGTACACAATTATTCTTCCCAGAACATGGTTATCGCCTACATTCTATATATTGTATTAATGTACTTGGAAGAAATTTGCCCAGATATGATTTTTTCCCTTCATTAGAGTTTTGACCCAAGTTTTTCTCACTATTTTTCCACTGCTAATTATAGATGAGAAATAAGGGTAACAACAATACCTGCAACAGTGATAAGTTTATCCTCTGACACTTCAATAATATGGTTCCTGGCTATTGACTGAGTGTCCTTCTTGTTTGGGTCGCATACCAGAGGACGAATACCACACCAGGCTGATAAAACATCCCCTCGCCGAACTGTGGAAGAAAACGAAAGAAAACATGGAATTTCCCCAGTGGTTAAGAAGGAGGTCATTTGAAGGAAAATGTTAACAACCAACAATCACCCTATCACAACTGTTCATGCTAAACCCTTTGTGCTCAGGAAGGCTAAAAATAGATGCATTACATCGGTTTATTGAATTTTATTTCTTATTTTGATTTTCCTGGTTGGCAAATAAATTAATAGACAAATGTAATTAAGTTTAATTTTTATTTATATTTTTTTATGAACCGTCAAACTTTTGATACAAATATATATTTAAAATATCCATCAAAAAGCAATTTTATTTACACAAGCTACACTTTCAATGGCCCAAGTGAAGGCTTTTTCAAACTGGGATAAATTCAGGTTATCAAGCACTAGTGACTGAAAAACCATATCTTCGAAGAGTTTGGGGGCAGCTTTAGACTAAGGGCTAAGTCAACAGTCAACTTTTATTATCAGTTAAAAAACAATTTCTTTTGGTTCTTGGAGCCTTCAGATGCATGAAAGTCCATCAGTCTGTAGACAAATGACAGCCCTGAAATCCAGTTGGCAGATTTTAGTTTTTACTTCCCATTAACCAGTAGGTTAGTGGTTAATATCTATCACAACACATACCTTCTACGTCCGGGTGCAGGTAGTTTCTGACCTCCTTCAGGATAAACTGGATCTCCTTCTCGGTCGGGGCTGGCTGGAACGTCAGGTCGCACGCATTGTCTGTGGTGCCTGAAAATTCACCAGTTTTATGGTTGTAGATTTATAGGTAAGAAATCAATTAAGATATTTTTATCTAATTGTCTTCCTGCTCTACAAAAAAAGTAAATCTAAGGGAAGAAAATCTTGTAGAAGTAAATCTAAGGGAAGAAAATCTTGTAGAAGTCATTTAATTGTCAAGGGAGATAATGAAGGGAGATAATTGATGTACTAAACAACTACATTATTGAACCATTATTAACAGTCTATCATTGTGAGCTGCCTAGAATCAGAAAGAATTGAAAGGGACTTGCTCTTGAAATGTTGGCATTTTTTTTTAAATCTGCATGAATTTGAGTTATTTTAATAACTTTTATGAACAAACACCAACTGGCAAATAAGCCCTTGATTTTCAATTTTCAATAGTGTCTTTATTTATTCACAGCACAATAGAGCTTTGTTAATAATTCTTAACACAAGAGCTCTATTATGTGTAATTTGGTTATGTGTAATTACTGTTACAAGCTTTTTCTTTACATTTCACACACAATTATATTGTTTTATTTGTGACCCTATAAAACATGAACAAGCCCCTCTAAAGTACAGGCATATACTGGCTACAAGGCTACCAACCTGCCAGTGTGATGTTCTGCCACGGCAAGAAGAAGATAATTCTTCCATCACTGGTGGAGGGGTCCAGTAGTCCCATGTTCTGGGGGCTGAAAAATGGGGAAATAGAATAACAGCAACACCTTGACCATAATTTAGTTCAAGCCAAATCCATATCATTTAAACTAATGCACTTAAAGATGCACTCTAACTCCCAAATCAGATTTACCACAATAAATGATATTGTTTAAATATTCCAAAAAGGATGAATAAATGTCAAAAACAATAATTCTTACGAAGTTAAATTTGAAAGAAATGCGCATACAACATGGTATTTCTACCTTGAGTCTAATAGACCACAGTTGTATCTTTTACCATTCACCAATCATTTAATATTTTTCACTTTCTGCAATTAAACACACGGTTACAATTTTGTTTAATTCATATTTTCCATAAATGCATTATTTAGTAAGAAGTTAATGGTTTATCAGTCAAAATTGATGTTTGTTATATACATGCATGTATTGATTTTGAATAAGAGTGTTCATTTAAGTATGTTTGAGTATACACAGCATGTTGATGACAACTTCCGTGTCTTTAATGTTAAAGCTCTAGTTTGACGTCAAATGAATCATTGGATATATCTGCCTGTTTGTCTACTGCGCTGACTGGATGCAGGAGTTTCTATGTATGTATTTATTTTGAATAAGAGAGCCACTTTAATAAAGCTGAAGTCCTTGACATGTGTAATGGTGTATAGACAAAGGCCAAATAGACAATGTTTATACCTGTAATAGTTGGGTAGCACTACATGAACACCGGAGCTGGGCTGACAGATTTTGGGAGTCTGGGGGCTCCCCATGGTCCGTATTGAGTCTGTGTAAGGCCCAGTGGCATTGACAACACACTTTGCCTTCACGTCAAACTCTTTTTCTGAAATAAGACAATTTTAATAAACATTTTATTTACACAGTTTATCTCATAATCCAACTTAATCATGGCCATCTGTTCAAATTGGAGATAGACTTTTTCATTTAACATGGGGTGTTTCAGATTAAAAAATATCATTGAATAAAGCAGAGACAGCGAAGCAATACCTCAAAGTGTATTAAAAACACCTTCAATTAAGATATTCATCAGTGTGCAATACGTATGTAAGTGAAGCCCCCGTATGTAAGTGAAGCCCCCGTATGTAAGTGAAGCCCCCGTATGTAAGTGAAGCCCCCGTATGTAAGTGAAGCCCCCGTATGTAAGTGAAGCCCCCGTATGTAAGTGAAGCCCCCGTATGTAAGTGAAGCCCCCGTATGTAAGTGAAGCCCCCGTATGTAAGTGAAGCCCCCGTATGTAAGTGAAGCCCCAGTATGTTTGTGAAGCCCCATATGCTCGTGAAACACCGTAAGGCTCATTACTAAAGCTCTTTTCCCCCCCATCAATATCAACAAAATAAATGTCTTTCCCTATTCCTCTTTAATCGCATTTACATAAATTTACAGAACAGTATTTTTTGGTTTAGTGTTTTTTTTGTGAAAAGTATTTGGAAGCTTAATAAGAAAATTCTTAAGGAGCACTGAATGTTCGACTAGATCAATGATTCCCATCTCCATAAACCATAGAGTTAATAGCTAGAATGCAATAAAATATCACCTCAATTTCACAAAACCAGCGTTTCATTTTATTATGTATATTTAATAGTAAGAATATGTGTGAATAGTCCCACAGACATTGCTCTTACAAGAGTGTACTAATTCACAGAGTGTAATGGACCATTTACTACAGTTATGCGACAAACCTTGACTAATGGCAATTTCAACAACAAGCACATCACTATCATCATTATTGATTTGAAGTTTACAAACTATGGAATAAGAGCATGAAGCTTATATGATGTAATGTTTCTTTTATGTGGTTTCAAACATGATATCATCATTTTTTATCAAGGTATTGGGAAAAATATGTCAATTTGACAAAAATTAGAAACTCAAATTTTGCAAAGAAATGCAAAAGAATGCTTTAAAAATTGTCAGTTTAGAAAAAAGTAGGTGATTAAATTTATTTCTAAAGAGATACATCAACTCTTCCATGCAAAATAGATTGGGGGTCCAATTTTTTTATTAAGGAATATTTTTCAATTAATCAATCAATCTGTTTTTATTTCCAAAACATAAAGTTGGGAATTTTATTTTCACAGTTGAAATGGGACTGAATGTCAGACCCAAATTGGTCAGACCTCAGACACTAGTTTTAAGGCAAAAATGTGGAACTGTTTTCAGGCAAGCAGCACCAAGACATTTACAAAATATTCCTTATTTTACTTTAAATGAGGAGTATCAGGCTTCCCGTTGGCGATCACCATTGTTGCCATTTGCGACAAAATCGCAAGAGTGGAAGACAACTTTTCAAATTTGGCAAATTTCTGGCAACAATTATTTATGGAAAATATTTTCTTAAAATGACGTAAGCTGTGCCCATGCGGCCTGCATGATAATCGATTCTGTCACTGTTATAAATCAAGCTCATCAGCTGGTGCGACAAAAAATCCAATAATTAGGGCAAGCAGTCACGGCCCAGTCAATTCTGCAAATTATTGCGGAATTTTATTGGTTTAATGGATTAACAATGACATCCTTTAACTATAACGTCTCTTATTAGCAAACAATTTTAATATTTAGCTCAAATGCTTTGAGTAAGTTTTCAAAATGCAAATCATATATTTTAAGGTTGTCTGAAAGTCATGTGATATGCAAATTTCGTAATGACGTTGTCACGCTAAAAATATATTTGCTTTCAGTTTTGTTGCAATTTGTAATTGCTATATATGCAGCATTCTATGGGTTTAAAAAATGTCAAAAAGATTAACAGGAGTCATTTGAGTATGCTTACAAATAAAAAATGTTACATTCCATTTGATAAGGCTTCCGATAAGTTAGCTGGAGTAAAGAGTAGACAATTTTTTATTAGGATAGTATGGCCGTAGTTTGACAATGTATATTTCTTTGAAATCCATTTATTTTAAGTTTATCTCATAATTGTATTTTTTCATTCTATGACACTATTGTATGCAGGCATTAGACTGAAATCAACATATTGATGAAAATGTCGCATCTTTTGCGATATTTTCATTATTTTAAATCGCCACAAAGGGCGCTGCCCTGGACCCGTAAGGGCCTTTTGTGGCCCCCTTATCCCCCCCAAAAAAAGTGGCAGCAACTTTTTAGAACCCGGGGGGAGCCCTGAGTATTCCAGTAAAACATATATATATGGGGGAGGTGGTGATGGTGGGGGTGGGGTGGGGTAGGGGTTTTGGAAGGCAATTATTTTCTTAGTATATGGGTGGGTGTCTTTTTTCACTAATTTGGACCCCAAAAGGGTAAATTTGCTTCTGTTTGTGGGGTGGTGTGAACATTACACATTTTAAATCAGACTTTATTTAAAACATCAACAACTTCACTAGTCATAGTAAAAACAGCAAATTGATAATACTGGTTACTAATACATGAAGACCAGACAGCAATGTAACCTGTAGAATTACAGTAAGGCAGAAGTTTAAATCTGATTTTATTCAAACTTTATCTAAATGAATAAAAACAATTTATGTAAGGCAAATTAACTCACCTGTGAGCCTGTCCTTGAGTCTTGCACCAGTAACAACGTCGTTCCCGTCCGCGTCCTTACTTCTGTACAGTTCAACTAACTCTGTGTAGTTCGCTATTGTGCCCCCGAACCGCGCTGTTGATATGGCGATAGAGAGACACATTCTTGCGTCATCATGTTGACCTAGAATAGATTAAGGGCAGAGTAGGTATGTGAGTGCAACTCTCTAACTGTGTTTGCGCAGGAGTCAATCTGACTACCAAGGTACAATCAGTCTAAGTCATTATCAAGGTCTAGAGCAGTATTTAAAGCTACTTATCTTCAAAGCCATACCTGTTAGTCTTCAGAAACTCATATTGATCAAAATAGCTTCATTCTTATTGCATCCTCTTGCGCCTGAACTAGAAGTGTTTGACATACACCTGAGATAAATTAAGACCGTGCGTCTAACAGTGGTCGAAATTAGCACAAGCCCGCAAGCCCTGCACTGGCAAAATGTCATCCGGGCTTGCTCAAATTTTTAATTTTATAGGCAGGGCTTGTTAGAAAAATTGCCAAGCAAGAGTATATGAAATCAGGCTTATTCATCCGTAAGTCTAATTTCGATGACTACTCTAGCAAGAGTCAAACCTTGGACATTGTGATTTTTTTTAACAAGAATGATAAAATGCTAAAAGCTTTCCATCAGAATTTTCCGAAGACAATAATAGTTATATTATTCCCTATGATCAACTTAACAAACCTAATAAATGTTCCTGGAACAGTTTTACCTAGTAAACATATGTACAGAATAGAAAGTATCATAAAGACGCTCACCATCATAATACACTAACGCCCCGACCAGTTTGTCCCTTTTCAGCATGGGGAATAACTCCATGGCTTTCTTCTTGGACAGGAAGTAGCTGGGTTTTAAGCGCTGTTTTCCGGCTACAAAGTCATACATCTTGATCCCAGCCCAGTAATAGGGAACCTGCCAGTATCTATTTTAAAGACACAATATGACTTTTGATTCATGCTAAGTTGTATGAAACATAGATACATGCTTACACTCTTGCGCACAGTGGTCAGAAATTGGCTTAGGCCACAACAAATTGATCATTTGTTCGTCTGATTTGCCGCACCTAAAATTCGAAAAAACGAAAAAAAAACAATAAAAAAAACTTTTTTTTGCGCCCCGCACATACTTTTTGGCCGCGCATATTATTTTTTCTGTTTACTTCTGAATTTCCTCTACTTTTTGAAGTTCTTTTACATAGAATTTAAACCTGCAACGTCGACTTCGCCTTTTTGAAGGTATTTCCATGCTTTACATTCTTTGCGAGCAAAGTTTCCTCGTGTCAGGACAAAATCAGGTCCGGGTAACCGCAAAACAGCCGATATTTGTTGACAGTCTTTTTTGTCGGGAATGTTTTGCAGGACGCACCGTTGTTATTTATTTCCGGTATTATTCAGGTTACTTTCAGTTTTCGTAATGTATAAATACATGTTTAAAATGAAAATCAGTGTCATTGTCAATGGATTATAGACTTAAGTAAACAACAACAGTTTCACAGCACCGAAGGCAATAATTATTATGTGTGTTTTAATAATTCATTGTTTTGTACTCAAAATTAAGTGTTAAATAATAACTAGATCGGATTTTGAGTGCACAACTTATATTAAAATACACGGACACACGACTTACAACAATTGAACATGTTTTCGTGAGTAATTTTTTAATTCTAAAATGTATTTCTCAGTTTTCATATAGTCATAATTGTTATAAACAGATAAACATAGTAGGACTTGTAAATGTTTTAAAAATATTCCCCCCCCCCCATCCAGGGTCCGGGGGTTTACCAGGGTTAGCCGGGTGACTGTGGTGGATTTACCCGGGGTTGGCTGGACTGAAAGTCCAGTAAAGTGGCCTGTGATTAAAGTGGCCTGTTTCTTACGGGCATTAAAGCTATGGAGGCCGTCATGATATTCTTGTTCAAGGCACAGACCTTTACCCCGCAGGTTCATGGCAAAGGCGAGGTCTTGAAAGGAAAACGTCCTTATTCCACCACCTGCTCTTATATAATGACCGGTGCAACATTTGCAGATTTGTTTGGTGCTGCTTTAATCATGATGTGTCGCAATTAAATCCACAATGTCTTTTTTTTTAAATGTTCTCTGTGTTATTTACATTTTCGATCTTCTGCAATGTCAAAGTCACTACAACCTTATCATGTGCTTCAAGAGGTTCAAATTTAGACCTGACCCAATATTTGGAAATGCTCAAATGTTGATTTACTCTGGCAAGTCTAAAATGTTTTTTTTTGTGATAGTAAGGTACGGAATAAATACAAAAGGTTTGGTCTTCGAATAATTGCACGTTACTATGAGGAATGTTGTTTTTACAATATATCCATGTTTAAATTGAACTTAATAGTAAAGCACTGGATCTTATTGCCATTTGTTAAATATTGAGACAGATTTTCATGTGATACAATCAAAACCTTTTCATTTATAACTGAGAACCTATGTTTGCAATTAAAATGCATTTCTTGACATAATTGTATGATAAATTTGGTAAGAAATAAACTTTTTTATATTTTGTTTTAATTTTTCGCTTTGCGCTCGCCTCTGAAATGCCTTAAATTTAAAAAAAAGTATTATTTTTTTTTCGCTCGCTCGCTCCTACTTTTTTTGGGCAAAATCCGTAGAACAAATGATCAATTTGTTGTGGCCTTAGGGAAAGCAATATTTGATAAGCATACAGAGAGCTAAATTTTCTACCTTCTGTACCCTGTGCGTAGGAGTGCTTAGTTATTTTGTAATAAACGAATTGTTTTACATACTGACTTATTAATTATTTTACGCAATGTTTTATAATATGAAATGGAACACCTTTTCTGAGTGATGGTGGAAATCTTTTCTTTTAGCAAGAACCTGTACTCTGGAAATGGGACTTACTTATACACTGGCAGCATGATGGGGAATGGGTAGGCCAGGTGTGTGTGTGTGTGTGGGGGGGGGGGGAACAGGTGGTTAGGAAATGGGACTTACTTATACACTGGCAGCATGATGGGGAATGGGTAGGCCAAGTGTGTGTGTGTGGAAGGGGGACAGGTGGGTTAGAAATGAGACTTACTTATACACTGGCAGCATGATGGGGAATGGGTAGGCCAGGTGTGTGTGTGGGGGGGGGGGGGGGGGGGGGAACAGGTGGGTTAGAAATGAGACTTACTGGGTAGGCCAGGTGTGTGTGTGGGGGGGGGGGGGGGAACAGGTGGGTTGGAAATGAGACTTAACTTATACACTGGCAGCATGATGGGGAATGGGTAGGCCAGGTGTGTGTGTGTGGGAGGGGGGGAACAGGTGGGTTAGAAATGAGACTTAACTTATACACTGGCAGCATGATGGGGAATGGGTAGGCCAGGTGTGTGTGTGTGGGGGGGGGAAACAGGTGGGTTAGAAATGAGACTTACTTATACACTGGCAGCATGATGGGGAATGGGTAGGCCAGGTGTGTGTGTGGGGGGGGGGGGAAACAGGTGGGTTAGAAATGAGACTTACTTATACACTGGCAGCATGATGGGGAATGGGTAGGCCAGGTGGGGAGCAATCTCTATCAGGTTGGCTCGCTCATCCAATGCCTCCTTCACCATACGGTACTGAAACACAAACACTAAAGTTCTGTACGAATAAAATGGCATAAGTATTTCATACATTTGTTGTGATATTGATAGAAAAGCTGTATACATGATGAATGGGTCGCTTTGTGTTCTAATTATGATTAATGCATTTATGCAAACAAAACTTAATTTAAACCATTTAAAAATAAGTCAACATTACCACCAGACTCAATTGACTCCAAAAGAATAAAGATTGCAAAAAACTTTCAAATTTGTGAACATGTACCTAGCCGATATCTAGGTTAATCACAGCCTTCTTGAGATTGCGGTAGTACCCATTCAATATGAAGGTTGAGAACAACCTTCTGAAGAGTGTTAGATATCTTGGTTGAGTGTTTTGAAAATAATGGACAAACCTGTTCGATATCTAGGTTAAACACAGCCTTCTGCAGATAGCGGACACCACCGTGAATCAGTTTTGTGCTTCTGCTGGACGTCCCAGAGCCAAAGTCATACATCTCAACCATCGCTGTCTTCAGGCCTGAAACATTTCCAAATATTATTGTGAGGTTAGTTTATACTAAATTCTTTTAACTCAATGGTTTAGACAGCTTTAAGTTCACATAAGTCACTCTTTGCAGGGTAGAAATCAGTACTGGTGTTCATTTTAAGGTCATGAGAATATTCCACTGGTAGGGCATAAACCAACTACCACTTGGATGAGAGGTGGACACCTATACCACCAGACAAATCTTACTTTTGCATGGTTTATGACAAAAGGCACCCTAACTTTCAATATATATTGTTGCAATGTATCTCATGCATTAACACATTATATACAATACAGGAACTTTTACTCTTATAACATTGACGGCATTGTAAACTTCAAACTGTGCAATGTTTAGTTATCCTAAGTAAGTTACAAAAGTCCTCTGCTTAATGGAAAAACTGTGTTACATTCATGTCAAAAATGTTTACATAATTATTAAGCTTAAAAGCATGTTAATGAGTTGAGTTTAACCTTCTTTTGTACAGTTATTTCATACATCCCTTATATCCAGACCCCCTCTCTCATGCGTACCTCTGCTGACGGCGTCAAATGCCACCCCAGTCCCTGTGGCCCCTCCCCCGACAACCAGCACATCAAATTCTTCTGTTGCTAGGGACTTGAGTTGCTGTTCTCTTGTTGGTAACGGAGCCCATGCATACTTCTGCTCTACCTCACTGGCTGCAGTTACATGCTAAACAGAGCAGAACTAACATCTTGAATAGTATTTTATACAGGTTTACAATACAATATTAAAATGCTTAACTACAAAGTGTGAAACAATCTTCATGCTTGGGTTGTAATAATTGCTACGAGAAGTGTTCAAATTATATCAGAGATGATCATTTATATAAAAGTAAATTCTGAAAATCAATACCAAATACATTTTTGTTTTCCTCTTGAAGATCAACCTGCTCTTGTATGTTATGACAGTTTGACTTGTATTTAATACCTACAACCTCTACACTGTTAAAACATTTTCCAGGCTTGTCCAGATTCTTTATCTTACATAGCATTACTTTCAAGTCCAGTGAAACTGTCATAATTTGGGCTAATTTAAAAGATATAATTTGTAATCACTGAGTATTCATTTTAGATACATTAGGCTACCTTATATTTTACAATTTTTAACCTGTCTAAATTTCAAAAGTTCATAAAAATAAACATACCCGCTGTTCCTCTGGTTTCATGTAGGTCCATAACAAGGCTCCTCCCCCTAGCGCAACACTGGTGTAACCCAGCTTGGGCAGGATGCCGCTCACTTTCCGAAATGACCCCGCCATCTAGGCCTCAATTTGTATTGACATCCTGGTAGTTGTACAAAAAATAGACTATATTCCATTATTCTACAAATTTTGGCCATTGCTGGGGAGTATACCCACCACCAGTCACTCCAAAAGTAAAGGGCTTTTCAATTCACAGAGGCCGTGGTAAATACAGCTTATTTCTAATAAAAAAATAACATTTTTTCCCCGAATTTTTGACATTTGTAAAAAAAGTAAATATTTGATTATATTTTTTTAAAGGGACTATTTCATGGTTTGAAAAAGGCCCTTTTTACAGATAATTTAAAAGAAAAATGAAATAAAGTGTTGCAAATCATTAGGAGTGTTGAAAATAAGTACTAAAAGCTGGAACCTTTCATCAAATACTGATATATGCTCAAATATTGTGTTTAAAGTCCATGATTGTGTAATATAAGTGTTTTCAGATACATAACTAGGAAACCACATTTTTGGTGCCAAATCATAGGCGAGTCCGTTTGAAAAATCACAGAATCTCAGTATGATACAGCAGTGTTGGAATGTCAGCTTAGCTTCAATCATGAAAAGAGTCCCAGCATCTATTTATATGGTCTACAGTAGAGAATACATCAAGCTATATTGAGATACTATAATGATGTTAAAAGGGCTCAAATTAAGCACTCCCACACTCGCAAACTGTGAGTGAATAGTGGAATATGAGAGTTGAGATTAAGGTATTGTGCAAAATCTCGGAAAAAAAGCAACTTTCAATTTGCCTACCTTTTTTTCATAAAAACACATAACACAAAGATGACTATACAAGCAAAGTATGCTAAGCTCACATTGTGACTGGTATTTCGTGTTCAGATTTAAGGCAACAGTATTTGAGGAACAGTCTATAGGAATATAATGGACCATGATTTATAATTTTATTTACATTTCGTTTTAACTTTAATCTCCTCATCCTCTTCATATCTTAACAAATATTTTTTTCCCATTAACCTGACCAACCCTATTTTTTCCTGCAGACCCTACTTTCTTTGCGCAAATATTGTGCACATTTTCCCCTTTAAGAAAGCACCCTGCCCCGTTTTCGGACCTACCCTGTCTGTTTTAATTTCTGCTAAAACACAACCATAGTATAATTGTGTGAGGTGCATTTTTTGAGTGAACATGTTAAAGTTTGACCATTTGACATTTAAAATTATCTACAAAAGTGATATACCCTGATACTGTATAAATCGGTTTGGAAATTTTGATTGCATTTCATTAGTGTAAATAAGTTGTACTTATGGCCTATGGCCCGTAAGTATTGCTGCCATATCATTCAAGAAATATTACTATATATTGAGAGCCTTTAATTGGCAATCAAAAAAGTGTGAAAAACATCTTGTTGTCTTATTCTTTAAGTCATTTTCAAAAACAGTGGCAATACTATATTAATTGTCCATCTTATGTATAAGCATGGCAGAAGTGTCCCCCAAAAATGGTTCATAATAAACTTAAAACAAAGTCAAACATTATGCCCTCACTGAGCACCATGATGTCAGGATTATTTGGACAATTGATTGTATTATGTATGGACCGAAATGACAGCTGTCTTGTCATTGACATCGGATGCCTGTGAGGCAGTTTTAAGATTATGGCCATTCAGAGTGTGAGGATAGTAGGTATAGTTTTTAATCATGTTCAGATGATGACTGATATTTTTTTGCAGATAAAAATGTGTCCTCTTAGCAGCAGGGAATAAGTAAATATGACAAAATTTTAATGATGAATATGAGTTATGGCCATGACCTTTGACTCTATGACCTCATATCCATAGGAGTCATCAACTGGTCACCCAAAATCTTAATGTCAAGTTTGAGGGACATGGGCGCAGGCATTGTCAAGTTATCACACAGACAAGCTTTTTGCGTTCAATAACACTGTGACTTTGACCTGATGACCCCTAATATCAAAAGGGGTCATCTACAGGTCAGGCCCAACCCCCAAGTCAAGTTTGAGGGCCATTGGTCCAGGCATTGTTGAAATATCACTGGGAAAAGCTTTGTCAGCTTTTTCGCGCTAAAGGTCACTATGACCTTGACCTTTTGCCTGATGACCCCCAAAATCAATAGGGGTCATCTCCTGGTCAGGCCCAACCTCCATGTCAAGTTTGATGACCATATGTCAGACAACGCGAAAACTTTTTTTTCTCCATAGGACATTGCGACAGGTAAACACTGAAAGTTTACCTGTCGCACCAAATTTTTACCTGTCGCAATGTTACAAACGGTATTCAGTTACATCAGCCTAAACCTTGATTTTAAGTCTCTTATTTAAATAAGTTTTGTAATTCCCCATTATAACAGGCATAAATCTTCTTGGATAGATGTGTGTCTCCATTATAAATTACAAAAGGGAAGCTAAACATCATGTAAAAAAAAAAATTCGGATATTATGTCATTTTATTCCCCATACCACCCAAAAAAACTCATCTGGTTCGTCTACCAATGGAACAGCTAGATCTTACTCTTTTAATTCATCTTTAAATTAAAGATACAGTAGGGTTATAAAATGTAACAAATTGTACTACAAGTCAAACTCAGACGCAACATTAAACGCAAAAACGAAAGTAGAGTTCTTGTTATTGGCAATGTTAAACAGAGCGGAAAGAGTGGCAGCTCGGTATATTCATCATCTTATTTAAATTAACACGATTGCCGGGCACCACTTCGCCAAAAAAAAAAAAAACCTCCGGAATTTTGTAATTTCCGAACATTTCCGTAAAATTAAAGTATTAGAGTACGAGCTAAAATTGGAACCTTATGTGCTTTATCGGCTTTTACGGAAACATGTCGAAACGGGGTTTACAAATAGTGATACACAGATTAACACCCTGAATAATCATGATATAATAGTTAAAAATAACTCTGAGCATTTATTTAGAAACTGAAAGTAAATTTGCCGAAAATAAAACGGTGCTGACTGTAATTTTTCACCGGACATTGTAACCGACCAAAACAAAAGTTTCATCGGTCAAAATGGAAATATTCCGGATATATTCGCATTGTCTGATATGTCCAGGAATTGTGCAGTTTGCTTCAAGGTAATTGTGACCTTGACCTTTGACCTCTAAAACAATAGGGGTCATCTACCTGTCAGGACCAGCCTTCATGTCAAGTTTGATGACCATACATGTAGGTCTAGACATTGTTGAGTTATGACTCGGACAAGCCTTAAAATCCTTTTACCATTAAAGGTCATGTGACATTGACCTTTGACCCCTATAGCAATAGGGGTCATCAAATGGTCAGGCCCAATCTTCATGTCAAGTTTGATGACCATATGTCCAGGAATTGTTGAGTTATCACTCAGACAAGCTATTGTCAACCGACGGACTGCCTGAGTGGCCTACATGTGCAAAGCAATTTACCTCTTCTTCTTCAAAGGGGGGCATAATGAAATTATGAATCATTTTCCGTTATATTCCTATAGAATAATAGATGGCCCATAGATGGAACATATATATATATATATATATATGTCTGGACAAAGTGTCCATAATATGATGCTTCAACTGTATTGTCATCACTATAATCATATACGGCACTTCAAACATCCTATCTCTTATGCAAAACTGAATTTGTGCATGCTTGCAGATTGAAAGGTCCTGCCTGGTTGACAACATTGGGCATACACTCTTCCAAGGTTCAACAAATAATAAAACATTATCAATACTTCTCACCACAGCATTTTATGCTTACACTATTTTCAATGACAATGTTCACGTCTGTTTTATTCATTGCTCTTATCACATAAGTCATTTCTCAAAGGGTATTCCCTTACTAGTAGTTACATATTATAAAATGTCAGAGGGACTGGGACGAAACAAGTGGGATGAACTGGAGAGGTACGGTTGCTATTTTCTTTCGCACAATATCCGAGCTAAATATAAACAACTTATTAACAACGTGAAACAATTACATAGACACATTAAATTGAAATACTGAAAAACAGTAACTAAACGTGATGACCAGTAGACATCTTACCTCTGCGAAAAGTGAATGGAAATGTCAAGAGTGACTGACAACCTTCACCTCTCTCAAATCAGTATACAAACGAAAATGTTTATAGCGTCAACTTCAAAAATTATTTGTTCGTTTCTAATTTGGACCCACAACAGAGACAAACCGTTATATATAACATAAAGACATAATATCTTATTATTCAAGTGTTTTGTTGTCAATAACAACAATACTTTTTAATTGGCTTGTCTTGTGTTTTCGTTTACACTAATCTTTAAACCGGTGAAGGTCAAATTTGTTACCTGACATGTGAATCCAAATATGAATTGTATCTTTAAACAATTTGTGAGGTCATGCGCCTTGTCACATGCTAAACCCTTTATAAACACTCATTACAAATGTGGTTCTTTTATATTTACCAACACTTATGCGACTGAGAGTGATAACTTCCCTTCCTCCTTTGACCAGAGGCGAGCTCCCGTCTCTCGCAGGAGGGAGGGGCCAGATTTTGAGGAGGATGTCGATGTTGGGGAAAAGATTGTTAGCAGGCCATCACTACCTATTATCACATCGAGGTTTGAAATATATATTTAAAATATTAATGATAATGCAGATATTTTAATGTCCAAGCTATGTGACGATTACCCTTGGATAAGAACCAGCCGCCCAGTTAGCTCAGTTGGTTCGAGCGCCATGCTAGTGTTTAAGTTGTTGTTGGTTCGAGCCCCATACCAGAAGCACTTTTCCTCCTAAGTTATTAATCGTGGCAGCAGTAAATGGCAGGATTGCCTCTGTCGACCTATAAGGTTAATAAGGGGAGGAGTGTAGTGTGTGTGGGTAAGAACAGGTTAGCTCAGTTGGTTAAAGCGCCGTGCTAGTGTTCTGGTGGCCATGAGTTCAAGCCCCACACAGGGTGCACTTTCCCTCCCAGGTTTACTTCAGAACCAACTGCCTGATTATCTCAGAGTGCAGTGCCACTGTGTCTGCGGTTGTGGGTTCGAGCCCCTCAGTGGGCACCCATTTCTTTCCATTTTAACTTGGATGGTGGCAGCGGTAAAGGCAGAAGTGCCTCCATTGGCCTAGAGATTAATTGGGGAGGAGTAAAGTGTGTGTGTTGTTTTAGTGCCCTATTAGTGTTTTGGTGGTAGTGGGTTCAAGCTTTACACTTGGCACGCTTTTACTTCTATGTTTACTTAAATAATGGGTTTTTAAACTTGAGGGATTTTTTTTTATCATCAGCTGATCATTACTACATTGTTATGTTTCCCTTTTACTTACAACTCTCTGGTGTTAATCCCACACCAAACAATTTCGAGTACTATATGAACTTGAATACCATTTCAATTTCACAATTAGAAACTTTATTGTAAATTTATTTTCAAGTACATATACTTATATTAATCTTGAGTTTGTTATAAAAAAGGATGTTTTATTTGAACATGTGTTCAGTGTGTACACCATGTACAAATAGCTAAACATGCCCTCATTACATGAAGGGACTGACAAATACCTGCCCAATAGTTTATTTTGGTTTTCCTGAGGTTACGGTTAGTAGTCAATAAAGTATCTGATATCAATTCAAACTTTAAGTAGCTACTAATACCATAAAAATCGTGTTGAGTTGAATGCAGTGAGTCTGCTAAGATTTGTGAAAAGACCCATGGGCGCCTATATATATGGACTATGAAGACACAGTAACCCAGACACCATTTTTTTTGACAGGATCATCATATAAGCTCTTGGCTCTTATAACTAGTTTCATTGTATTTTAAATTCAAGCTTGCAAAGTCTTCTTGGATGATATATCCGTTCTAGCCATCGCAGTCACTCGCGAGGACCAGTAAACTTTCACAGAATATTCCTTTTGCCTGGACAAAATTGGTCTGGAAAACCGGAAAAAAAAGCTGATAGGCTTTTATGTTGGGATTATTTTGCAAGACACAGCATTTGAAGCATGAGCTCTTGTTCAAATATTGTTTTTTTCAAAGGAATGATGCCGGATATGGTCCGGTCACCAGGAGTCTACCAGTGGCAAATTTCTTAAAAAGACTGGTGTATATGTATATGGACAAGAGTTGCGGAATAATGAATTACATTTTAAAACTTTTTTATTATTTCTTTACAGAAAGATAGATTTTCCAAACCCTTATGTTGAGCCTAAACAGGCTTGGCTGGAAAATATGAACACAATCCGTACTGAGAAGCTCGGAATAATTGACCTACACCCAGACGTGTTCAGTGCTCCTCCGCGTTTGGATATTCTGTACGAAAATATCAAATGGCAGCAACTGTACAGGTATATAATTTTTATATTTGATAAATAGAAATTCATAAGCATGTAGATTTAGTTATATATTGGAATCCTGTTTGTCATATCACATCCCTTGTCCCATCACACTCTTTGTATTGAATATCTTGAAGTAGGATTGTTGAAAGTTTATCATCTTTACATATGGAAAAAATTACACACCAAATACTGCTGGCACATCACGGACTTGACTGTTTAAGGATTTACGCCCCTTGCCGAAATAAAAAAACAGTGATTACCAATGCAAGTTCTTGCCTTACTTGTCATTGAATACATTGCAGAACTTCGCACATATGTACATAACAGATAGTTCATTGCATAAATGAAGTCACATATGATCACTTTGACAGCGGTATTAAAAAAAAAGCGCTTTATGAAAGGGGCATGAAGTTTTGCAAATGTTGGTCTGTTGGTCTGCACAAATTTTAGAACTGTTTCATACCAGGTATTTATAAACCAAAACTTGATCCTCAAAATAACTCGAGACTGGCATGACCATTGTTGTTGCTGCAGTGACGGTGGCTTGCAAAAACTAATCTTAAACATATCTCAACAACTGTTAAGATTTTCAAAGGAAACTTTATAGTACACATGTAGCCATAGACTCTACACACATGCAGGGTTCTCAATAAGTTTCGGTTGAACCGTCTCAAATAGTAAAGTAACCAACCAGCTTCTACTTATAAATTCTACTTAAAATTCATTCGTTTCCAAATTTGAACCGGCCCAAATTCTTATTGAGAACACTGCACATGTGTAGCAAGGCCCATAACTCTTGCTTTAAGAATTGTTGAGTTATGTCCCATTTCAACTGAAAAAAAAGGCAAAAAAAAAAATGCTGAGTTTACTGTTTTTTTAATTTAAAAGTGATGTTTGATGGATTTCATAGAAATGTGAGGATTTCATAGTCATACTATTTGATACAGATTGACCTTTTTATGGTAGTTAACTTTCATTTTGCAGAGTGCTAGTGTTTTTCAGTCTTTTTAAGTGGTTGACTGTTTAACCCCTATTTTTATTTTTTGCACAGGTACACCATTTTGGCAAATGTCTAAGAATTTCTGTTTATTTTGATGATTGTTTATAACTCTCTTCAGGGAAATAAACTATGAGCGTGCATTGACAAAGGGTGACATGGACAAAGGTCGCAGAAAGCCTTTTAGACAAAAGAGCACCGGCCGCCATCGAGCAGGCAACACGAAGAACCCAAACTTCAAGAATGGCTGTACATCCCATGGGCCACGTGGTCCGCATAGCAAATACTACATGTTGTCCAATGATAAGCGAGAAATGGGACTAAGAATTGCGTTGTCTGTGAAATATGCACAGAACGATCTACATATCGTTGATTCTCTAGAAATTCCTGTAGATGATCCGGAATATCTGCAGGAAATGATGGACACACGTTACTGGGGATTTTCCGTACTGTTTGTTGATGATACGGATGTGATGCCCATGAACTTATCACTAGCGTGTAGTGAGCTGGGACAGTTCAACCTACTGCCCGTGTATGGACTGAACATTTTTAGTATCTTGAAGCATGAAACTGTGGTTCTTACTCTGGCTGCTGTTGAAAAACTTGAGAAAAAGTTGCTTGAGCAACTGCATAGGGCTGATTATAAGCAGCACACAAAGTAGTCTGGGCTTTTAACTGATCTGGCTGTTGTTTAGATGTATGTTATACAGCTGAATAGTTATCCAGGACTCAGCACAATATGATCATTACTCAGTTCGTTAAAAGAAGGAGATACATCTGTGTTGTTCTAAGCCCTCTGTTTACAAAAAAGCTTAGAGATCTTTGGAGATCATTGATCTTTATCTCAAAATTCCATATATGGATGAACATGTGATTTTGATCAGTGATAGCTGGGTAAAAAAAAGATATAAACTTGTTAAGGCTCCATTAAGGAATAGGTTTTGAAGTCTTTGTTTAGCGGGTAAGGGTTAGCTAACTGTAACCCGTAACTCCATATTGAAATTGCAGGACTTGATTCCATCTAGAGCCAGGCCCTTATTTTATGAATTAAGTGCGATGAATGATAACAATATGTAGTTAAATCCAAATTCTGACTGAAGACGAATTGTTTATTGTTGAACATGATGATGTTTTGACTTTGAATACAATTTTGTAAAAATTGTTTTGTCTTTGTCTCCTCCAAGGTATTTGTTTTGTTTGGTGCCTATTTATCCTACTACATATATATATATATATATTCTGGAGTTTCAAAGTTTCATTTATCACTTGTCTGTTGTCTGCTTAGCCCAGCGCATGGTTTCTGCTATCTTAAATTGGAACAGTTACCATTATTTGTATTAAATTGACCACTTTATGCATTTTTAACTGGAATATTTGTCCTGCAAGTTGTGATGTCCGTGGTGGCAGTCATACAAAAATTCCTGCCTTCTTCCATAACCCACAATTCATACAAGGTGTGAGACTGTGACCTGGATTTAGGTTAAAGGACGCACAACATCAATATATTATGTATTTAACTTATTGGTAACTTTTAAGCATTTTCTGATAATACTTGGTACATAACTATTCAAATTTTGACATTCGCCGAGTCTACTTGACATTCATGAGGAATTAGGACATCATTGTTCTAACACTACAGTCAATTGAAGTGGTAAAACATGTTTATTGTAAAACGACAATTGTCAATTTCTTGCAATTTTCAAGAATTTCTTTTTAGTTGTTGATTGGCGTATGTCTTTAAAATTCCTGTTGTAGACAATGTGTATGACTAGTCAATTTGGTGACCTTGACCTTTGATGTGGTGTTCCAAAATTCAGGAGTCTACATAGTAATCTGCGGGTTAGGTAAAACCAACCTCTCCAACAAATTGGAGGACCGTATGTCGGAGCGTTCTATTTATATTGATATCAGACAAGGGTTTTGTACTAAAGGCCACTTTGACCTGCTGACCTCAAAATGGGGGTGGGGGAGGGTAATTTGCAGGTCATGGCCAACCTTCCCAACGAGTTTTAGGACATAAGGCTTGAGCATGCTCTTTACATCAATCGGACAAGGTTTTTTGTTTGTTCAAAGTCACCGCGTACATGACCTTTGACTGATTGAGCTCAAGCTCAATATTGGGGCTCACGAATACGCACTTTGGTAGTTTGTTAAGAGTATTCGAAACTCCTCGTCCAACAAAACGTATGCCAGTACATCAGTAGAAAGTTTGTGAATATTTTGTTTGAATTATATTATAAATTAAATGTAGTGTTTTATCTTGTATTTGTAGATCTAAGTTTAAATTGATTGCCAGTGTATTATTGCAAACATAATTAAGATTCCCAATAGTAAAGTCATTAAGTTAAACTGCTTTTGAAATAACTACGCAATCTACTTAATTGCAGAGTAGTTAAACTGAACCGATTTCTGACATTGTAAACCTACCATATACATCCCAGGTTGTTTTCGATAAAAATGGCCGAAGAGCTCCGAATGTGTTAAGAGAATTTCTTTTAAATAAAGATGGTGCAATAGTTCAATGTCAGATTGGATTTCTAGTGTCCCTGATTTCTATTGTTGTTATCTGAATAAAAAAACATACACGTATGCTCAAGGTTCTCATTTACACCACTAGTAGACTACATGATGCAGAAATAACAAGAGAAGATCTAAATAATTATGTAACCCTGTCTCATAAAAACAGATTTAAAAGAAATACACAGAAATCATTCTTGATAATCTATGCCTACTTGTTAGTGGCATTATATCTATTTCATTATTATTGCATTCTCCCTGGTATTAAATTTCACTTCTATAAGAACTCAATACATACACCGCTGTTTTTCTAAAATATTTCTACCATGCTTGAATTCCCTTCATTGTTCTACTCTCTGGGTTCAGCAAAACTTCATTGAACAAAGTTTCTCTTTTTAAACTTTACTGTGCTAATTGAATGAACCGGGGAAGGATATGAAGTAAAATCGCGAAATTGTAAGTGTCTAGATTTTACTTGATTATACTATATATATTTGTATGTTATTATTAATTTATACCTCTTACATATTATGTTGTCCACTACGTACAAAGGTTTATTCATCAGTGTGCATGTGTTTTATATAGTAACTGAAGTGTGTTTTTAAATTCGTGCGTCTTTTGAAGCGTTAATAAAACTTTTTCAGCGAGTAAAAAAATCCCTCTATTCTGAAAGAGAATGACGGCACAGTTAGTGTCCCCACGTGCAGCGCACGCGCGGAACCTCCGTGAAAATGAGGAAGCTGTCGAATGCAGTCTGTGCCTCAAAAACTTCACAAAGCCGAAAATCCTGCCCTGCTTTCATTCGTTTTGCCTGAAATGTCTCCAAGACTACGTGGAGACGAATGCTCACAATCAGAAATTCGCATGTCCGCTGTGCGCGTGCGAGTGCGTCATCCCTTCCAGTGGTGTGGACGAGTTGCAGACGAACTTTTACATCAAAGCCGCGCAGACGAAACTCAAAATAGCGGCAAATAGTCCTTGTGAGGTAGGTTGGTTTAAAAGAGTATAATCATAGTTTCTTTTACGACGACTCTAAAATTTTTTAGTGAAATCGGTGTATCTCGACCTTTGGAATGTTTAATGAAACAGTTTTCTTTACTTCTTTCATACAAGCAGTCGCTTTGTTTTTGCAACACATTTTATTACAGTTTTCTTTTTTCCTTCAAATATTTGTGTAAATCACATGGATGTAGCATGCCTTTGGGTTGTTTTATTAAAACAAACCAAAAAAAACAACAACAAAAACTTGAAACTTACCACCGTTCTAGTTATAGTTTGTGTTCCAGAGATGAATTAGACTGGGGGTTTCTAACCCACGCCACATAAGCGTTTTAGTAACCAGAACAGATTATACTTGTTTCAAAGGATGTTCCAAGAATACGAATAAATAAGATTTTGTACTTATTTCAATATTCACTTCCTTGTCACATCTTTGTGACGATGAAACGTAGGGTAGAACCCGGGAGTAGGATTTGTTATTTGCCCCAGGTAGAACACAACCGTATACATTGTCAGTAGTCCCTGGGATGTTTAAGTGCAGGATCGTGGCGGTGTGGAGCTGAGGACTTATACAGCGCCTTTAGTATGGGGCTAGTACTGCGATAGATCGTAAAGGGGTTGTTGTTTGACAATATTGTTAAAGTAGTTACATGTAGTTTAAAGTTAGTTTTTTTTTGCCGTTCGCAGGTTTGCGACGATGGATCAAGGGCGGAGCGGAGCTGTATCGAATGTGAACAGAACCTGTGCACGAACTGCAGCAGGGGCCATCTCAAGATGAAGTCGTCACGTGACCACCATCTCGTGTCCTTGACCGAGAAGTCGCACGCGGGTGAAGGTCAGGTCACCAGCAAGTCGTTCTGCGAGAAACACAAAGGTATTTCGGCACAGTACAGTTGTTATCGATTTACGTAACGTAAAACGGAGGCGAATCCTGGATCTACTGTTTGAAGGGGCGTAACAAAATAACAATGCAGGCAGAGATAATTCGTGCCTCTGCTAGAAAGTCCAGTATTTTGCAACTTTGACAGATTATTTAACTTTCTACTGAAAAAGTCATAATTAGAGAAATTATATTTCTATATTACTGCATTATACATGAAGTGGCTTTGTTGAATTAATACTGGTTGAGCTATGTTTGATGACCGAGAAAGCTTACATGGACAAAACAACCTGTACACAACAATATGTTCTTGCAAATCAGAACATATTCTTACATGGTCGCACAAATCTATTGGAGAGCGTTCGTATTAAATTAATTAACAACCCAATCGACAGAAAATGAAATATCATTTCTTTTTTGCGGATCTCTGTTAATGGATAGGCAGAACACATCTTTCTTCGAGATGCGTCGTCTTTTCATGTATATCTTAAAACAATAATATATGATAGCGATCGCAAATGACTATTTTATGGCAGCGATTGCATACATCTGCAAGAGGGTCTACCCTCGATAGTGCATACACCTATACCAATGGTATACAGACTACAGAGCACTCATGTGATCGTCTGTCTGTTGCCCGTGTTGAGTCTTGTAATAGTGATGCGTTACATTCAATCGAACAGCGTAAGCGTAAGGATCTTTGCCGAAATCGATGCCACAATGGCGTTGACGGAAATGAGCACCCGTGTATACACACGTGGACGACACTTTTCTGCATAGGCCGACAACGGGAGAATACTAGTATGTTAACTTTCAAATGATGAAAAATACCCTTATCGAAAATGCCGAAAAGCATACAAATTGGAACCCTAATGCACCGTGTTAAAAATACTTTATCCTGCCAAAGGGAAGACAAAAAACGTCGTTTGCAAACTTGCATAGCAAATCAGGACTGATGCACATAATCAGGGACGAGTGGTTTGGGGCATCTATGAAAAGACGGTGCCTCACAAAGAATGAATTAGCATGCTTCCCATAGAGTTCACATCAATTCAAAGGGAACTCCTAAACGTAAATTATCATTGCCTTCATTTCAGATGTATTATTTAAATTCATGCGAACATATGTCTGTCGTCCCAAGGGTCACAGGTTCTTTCGCCCACACGCTCGACCACTGCACTTTCCGTCTTTGATGAGGGGACAAAAGTTCGCCTGCCCATAGGCTTGATTATGTTTGTGTACATTCTGTTTCCTAGGCGATGATTACTTATGGAGTACGTTTTATACATTCTGATTCCAAAGCGATGAGTTGATTGCCAATGGAAACAGGTTTATATACATTCTGATTCCAAAGCGATGAGTTGATTGCCAATGGAAACAGGTTTTATACATTCTGATTCCAAAGCGATGAGTTGATTGCCAATGGAAACAGGTTTATATACATTCTGATTCCAAAGCGATGAGTTGATTGCCAATGGAAACAGGTTTATATACATTCTGATTCCTAAGCGATGAGTTGATTGCCAATGGAAACAGGTTTATATACATTCTGATCCCAAAGCGATGAGTTGATTGCCAATGGAAACAGGTTTATATACATTCTGATTCCAAAGCGATGAGTTGATTGCCAATGGAAACAGGTTTATATACATTCTGATTCCAAAGCGATGAGTTGATTGCCAATGGGAACAGGTTTATATACATTCTGATTCCAAAACGATGAGTTGATTGCCAATGGAAACAGGTTTATATACATTCTGATTCCAAAGCGATGAGTTGATTGCCAATGGAAACAGGTTTATATACATTCTGATTCCAAAGCGATGAGTTGATTGCCAATGGAAACAGGTTTATATACATTCTGATTCCAAAGCGATGAGTTGATTGCCAATGGAAACAGGTTTATATACATTCTGATTCCAAAGCGATGAAGCAGGTTTATATACATTCTGATTCCGAAGCGATGAGTTGATTGCCAATGGGAACAGGTTTATATACATTCTGATTCCGAAGTGATGAGTTGATTGCCAATGGAAGCAGGTTTATATACATTCTGATTCCGAAGTGATGAGTTGATTGCCAATGGAAACAGGTTTCTATACATTCTGATTCCTAGTAGACGAGTTGATTGCCAATGAAAACACATATTATTTTTTTTTGTATTTTTTGATTCCTAGGCGACGAGTTGAGCTTCTACTGCCGGAAATGCTCAGTGCCGATCTGTCTGCGGTGTAAAGTGACGGTTCACGAGCAGCACACGACGGAAGACCTTGCTGACGTGGCGGCAGAAATACGTGTTCTCCTCATGGACATGCTTAAGGTATGAAATGAGTTCTTGAAAAAAATAACGTACATAAGCGGCCAGTGCCTTCGTCTGCGGTGTAAGGTGACGGTTCACGAGCAGCATGCGACGGAAGACCAGCTAGTGTGGCTGCAGCGATGCATTCTTTTGTAAAGGTATCACATCATTTTGAAAATAAACACATTTTGTCATGGCGAACTTATACCTTTGTCATTAAAGATATTCAAGTCAAACTTGATTCACAACTGTCGAAAATACACATGTACAAGAAAACCCCCACAATTCTGCGTTTCCTCTTCGGCGCTCCTTTTATAAATAAAATCAAAGCACTGAAAGTACTGAGCGGAGGGTACCATAAATCTGTCTGAGATGCTCAAGCCCAACCCAGAGGACGGACACCTTGTCCTTTGTGTACTAGATATCGTCTTCTCACGTACAATATTCTATCAAAAACGTTAACTAGTGTTGTAGACGTTCGACTTTTACTTTTTTTAAACAACATAATGTTGTATTCGATTTTAGGGTGCCCAGGGCATGCTACCTAAGTTCCACAGTCACCTTAACGACATCACCTTCTATAACGATCACCTGGAGAAAGAGCGGGAAAAACTCAAGGACGAGATTATCTCCCAGGTAGAGTGTGCAGCTTTCATTGTGACTTTAGGGAGTGGGATGCAATAATGAAAGAAGTGTCGTCTTCGATATATAATACCAAAACTTGACATAACTCTTCTAGCACTGAATAATCGTTGCACCTCTTTGTATTTAGGACGAATTGTCGTATGTTTTCATGAAAGACCGTAGAGCTAAAAAGGTTATTTTTGCAGGGTATCACAAAATCAAGTATCGAAACCGTTATATTCTACCATTATAATTTAACCAATGTTTAATATTGAATGTTTTTAGACAAAGAAGCTCCATGAGAAAGTGGACGACCTCTGCCGGAAGATGATGGCGGACGTAGAGGACGAGTATTGTGTCGAGGTGGCGCGCCTCGGCACGCGCAGGCACATGATAAGCGATAGGACGACCTCTTTCTCAACGCAGCTCCACTCAGCTAATCAGGTAAAAGCTTTACATATCTGCCAACAACCAGGTCGTAGCAGATGTATAGAAAGAACACTGTGTCGGGACGACGCGTATAAAATATCAGCGATAGAACAGCGCCAATGTCAACACAATTACACACTCATTCAATCAAGTAAGGTGAAGGATGAGTGAGACAGCATCGAGTCTTGTGTCGATGTTATACAAAGCCCCTGGAACGGACACAAATATGATCAGCGATGGGTTGACTTTGCTCTGAACTCCTTTTTCATTTAGCCAATCAGGTAAGAGTTTTTCTATATCCAACCAATCAGATTGAACCTGGCATAGACGACAACAAATGTCAAGATGAAGTGCAGAAAGTGCAGTTCGACTTCGTTCGGACGGCCATTCAGGTTAGCGGTATCCTGTTTCCAGACAATCGAATGGATTGGAATACGCGCATTATTTCGAGGTAGCGCGCAGATATAATTGTAAATTATATAGTTTTATTTATATACCGGGAAATAAATTTCTTATTCGTGAGTTGATGAGCACCTTAATTTCATCAGGTGGTGTGTTACGGGTCGGATGCAGACATCGCATGGAACCGTGACAACTTGGCGGAACAACTTCAGAAGATGGCGAGCCTTGTCACACCCTCGGACATGATTCACCTAAAGATGGACTTTATACCAAGCGATGACGTTACTTCCGCCGGCGTCGGCGACCTCATTGGCGCGCTGAAGAAGATCAGAGATCCAACCGAAAATTTTAAGGTGACTGTTAACAAACTTATTAGAAGTGACGATATAGAATTTGCTTAAATTAAGGTTGCAATGAATTGAAAACATCTAGCGAAGTGTCGTAGAAGTTAAACATTAGAGACCGGGTAAAACCAATTAAAAAGGGCAAATTAGAATTGTAATGCATACTTTAATTGTTATAAATTGTTAATTTATGCGAATTTTATACCATTATACGGAATTTGATGCTTTAACCCTAAGCCTTAAATACGTTTTCACTTTTTCTAGTTTTAAAACTATTTCCTATCAAAGGTTGAGGAGTTCTCGGCATTTTCCGTGGACAACAGTTTCAAGGCCGTCAATAGCGTCTGCCCCGCCGACGACGGGTCCGCATGGATCGCACTGGGCTGGACAGCAGACGCGCACCTGTTTTACCGGCACGGGGTCAAAGTTAAAACGCAGGTGGTGTCCAGGACGATCGACTGTATCGGGCGCGATGGCGAGACACTGATTATGTCAAGCAACGAGCAGAAAGTGGTCGGGAAGCCAGGTCCTGGTTTCAATCTGGACGATTTTGCGACGTTTCCTGGCTACAACCCACGTGGGCTTGCCGTGACGCCAAATGGTGACGTATTGATTTGCCTTGCACAGTCAGCTGCGTTCCAAGACTACAGGCCGAATCACAGAAATAAAGTTGTCCGCTTAAATTCAGCCGGGAAGATGATCAATGAATATGGCGCAGACGGGAAGTTGTTCATGTACCCGCTTCGGGTTGCGGTCAACGTCAACGGCGACATTTGCGTATCTGACTGCCGAAAACAGAAGGTCATCATTGTCAAAAAGACGGGCGAGTTGAAGACAGAATATAACGGTTCTCCTGGTGAAGAGGAAAGACGCTTCGAGCCGCGGGGAATCGCCTGCGATGCCCGAGGCCACATCTTCGTGGCGGACGGAGCGGGCCACGCCATACACATGCTTGACCATACGGGGCGGTTTATGCGCCATGTAGTCACAGAGGACCAGGGGCTGTTTGGCCCCTACTCGGTTGCCGTTGATAGGGACGATTACCTATGGGTCGGTTGTAGGGACGCTGATATTAAGGTGTACAAGCTTAACTGGACGTAGGGTGCGGCCCTGCTAATGTTTATACAAAGCTTAACAGGATATTGAGCTCGGCCGGGTGCATTTTTTATTCAGAGAGTATTTATTAAAACAAATCACGTGACAATATTGTAAGAACAAGTGAAAGCGTAACAGGATATTGAGCTCGGCCGGCTTAGTTTTTTCAGAGAATATTTATAAAACAAATCACGTGACTACATTGTAAGATCAAGTAAAGGCAAAAACACAGTCAACGCATGTTCACTCATTTGAGCATGTTAGTACAATACTAAGAGTCTGATAGATTTAGTTTCACAATGAAAACTTTTGGAAATAGATATGTGTTGTTAGAATAGGACTTTTACCGGAATGTTACGTTTTGATGGTGAACCCATACGAGTTTAGCATCACTTGAAAGCTATTTGCTAAGTGATTATTGAAAATTTAGAAAAAAACAACTCAACAACAAATAAAATGTAAAATGACCGAGTGTACTTCATTCATCAAGTATTATTAGCCTGTACATGGGCTCTTTAGTTAAACAGAAATCGGATTACACAAAATATTTTGGTATTTTTGAAAGCCAAAAGAAATTGTTATATTATGTTTGGTATATTTTTTACACTTTCCTTTCTCTTTCAAATGATACAGAAATCCTATGGGGGTCACCATGCATCTAAAATTGACATAATTGTGAGTCACATACCTTAATATTTAAAATGGTAGAGTAGTGCAGCAACCGTGCTTAGGTTAATTAGGTATAAATTAGTGAAGTGAAAGCCCTTTTGAAATGTGTAAAATAAAACGCACATGTGTTTGTCATTATATTTTAGTGCGTATTATGCATATTTATGCTGTTTGACGTGAACACATAGTTTCTTAATGATAAAAGAAATAAAACTATTTTTTTTTGTCATAAAGCTGAGATTGTTGGCTTATTAATATAAAATGTAAACTTCTTTGAAAGTACGAGCTAGAAGGTGGGCATAGAATGTGTGACTTACGCTGGCAAAATGACAGCATCTATGTAATTAACAATGTGAAAAGAGGTAACAAATAAGACCAAAGGTCACAGAGTTTATTATATAAATATAGGTTTTTTTTGAAAAGTCTTGGTCGACAGTGTTCCCTCGGGTTGACAAGATACACTATCACCTAAAGAAAGTGCAGAATATTGCCTTAAAGTAATGGTGAAACATCTATACACATAGGTTTCTTGAGTCCTTGCTTTACAAAGTTTGAACAATTTATACTTAACTTCATAATCTACTCAACAAAAACAGACAGTCTCCACTTATATTGTTTCTCTTTTAATGATAGTGACTTAAATGTACTGAGTGAAACGTACAGTTACTTTCATCAATGTGAATGTCACCCCCTCCCCCCGCTTTTTAAAGGAAGTTCGATACTATGTTCTAAATACGGATATGTATAAGGTTAGATTTTGATATATATATATATATATATATACAATATAAATGTATATATGGTTAGGGTTACATACTATAATTCAGTACAAAAACTCTGATAATATCATATATCAAACGTGTTAAAATTGCATCTAATAAACACTTTTTTGAAAGGTGTATCCAAGCGTTGGAAAATCTTTGAGCATGATAATCACTTAAACTAAACTACAAACCAGATTCTATACAACCAGTGTATGATGGAGTCCCTAAAAATAATGCTTTATGACTACATGAAGGTCCAGGTGATTCGTCGTATAATTGGTACGAGAATGAATGACATTCATATGCAGTGTAAAACTCATTGAAACCCTGGCTCTGGCCAGTCTCATGAACCTTACACCATTCAAACCGTAATATTACCATGCAAATCAGCAAACACATCAGTCGCAACATAAAATAAGTCTCATCGCCTTTAACTTATGCAGTATCTGACTCTACGATTTCCCCAGCGTGATCCCTGCCGTTTCCCTCCTCATCCCGCTCTGTGATACCGATTTCCTGTCCCTCTATGTAATCCTCCGCCAAATGGACCAATCGCTGCAGTGCGAGTAGCGATAGAATAGTGACGTCATCGTCAACGCAAGCCTCGTTCTCGTAGTTTTTCACGGGCCAGACATTGTTTCTCGGGACTCCAAATATTGACGACGCTTTGTTAACTTTTGTTTCAATTACCTGGCTTTTAAATACACCAGAAAGGTCCTCGGCCAGTGTCGGGCATGCAAGGTCAATTTTGGTCAGCAAAATTGCGAGAGGAATGCCTGTAAAAAGACACTTTTGTTTTATAACCGCATTGGATAGGATCAGAAAACAAACTAAAACTGAACCATTGTGATATTATTATATGCCTAAGAGTCGTGAAGCTAGAGTCACAACGAGCGCTGCCAACATGTCTTTAACCGACTGGAAGACATATCAGTAATATCGTTGTCGGATTCGAAGTCTAATGGAGTAGTGGAACGAAAAAAAAGACTGTCAATTAGGGGGTAAACATACATAGCAGTCTAATATATAGAGCCTTCATTTCTTACTTCTCTCATTGACGATGCGTGTGAATGTCTTCAGCCAATCAGCAGTCTCGGCATCCATATCCGGTGCTGAATCAACCACCAGGGCCACACAGTGAACCTCTCGGCCCCGGGGAGGCTTGCACACAAAACCCGGACTCCGGGTCGAGCAATGCACGCTCGGATGGAACTGGGATGGATAAAAAAATTCGTTACCACCTTCGGTCGAACTTTCCAATAAGCACCGGAAACACCAGAATTAAACTTTAATTGTGACATGACTTCTGTGTACAGTAGTTGCTTGATTTAGTAATTCATCGGAAAGGTAATTTTACACTAAACCATAATTACTGTGTAATGTTCCGGAATGTTGCCATCCAGAAGAAATCCCAGTTCTGTGGCGTCTAGGCCCCATCCCCGCCTTACCCCCGGGATGTCACAAAGCCGGATGTTTGGGTTGGCGCCTGACCTTGTCCGTAGCCTGTAGGGCTTGTACTGGGATTTGGAGTAATGGGAATGTTTTACCGTTCATGAATGTAGGTATCAAAAGGTTTACCAATCACAATTTCGACAATTACATTTACATTTGCCGAATACAATAACCGTGTTGTTTGTTAACCCTCGAATACAAAACTTATGGTTTCGAAGAGATCGCTTTTAAAAACAGAAAAGACATTGTAAAACGGTTCATTGACATAAAAGGAAGTAGATTTGTTTATCGATATTATCGCGTTTGATATTTTAAGCAAACCTGCGTGGTAAAACTGTTCTCGCCGATTCCAACCTGCGCTATCTGTCGGAGCCTTTCGGAAAAGGCCGACTGGACAGTGTTAACGAAGCCGGACTTCCCCGAGCCTACAGGCCCTAGCAAGAGAATACGTACATCGCCGGGCGCTGATTCCACCGGGCCCTGGTAGCACCCCAGTTCTTTACATAATAACTCGGCGAGCTGGATATGTATCAAATGGGTTGAATTAGGCTAAATAACAAATCACCATAACGTTCAGATGTAGGTGATTTGGTCAATATTAAAAACAAATATGTTTTTGTTGGTACAGATTTACATATAGTTGGATGTGTCGTATCATATTTACGGAGTTGACAGTCAATTATACGGAAAACACTCCGTCTCATGAGACCTAGGTTATAAAGAAACCAGTATTTAACATTTGTCAGTACACACATACTAGTGCCTCAAATACAATTCATTAATGGCATTTATTTTCTCCGTCATCCCGTCAATCCACCAGGAGAGACTCATTCACACGTCGTTACATCCGATGTGCAAAGCAAACACAAGTGTTGGTTCAAATTTGAGCGCTGCGAAAAGAACGCCAAACGCAAGTTTGTTGTTTGTTCTTCCAGTCGGAAAAGGGAAATAAAATCTACAATTATTAAAACAGAGTTATGGCCCTTGCTATACAATTGTGAATTGATTCTGACAACACATGCACCATTGTACTACTATTTCATTTGAATGTTTTGTTAAAAGTTTTTAGTAATAACAATGGTTATAGTTGTTGTACCACGCCGACGAAAGCACCAAGGAAATTAAAATTGCTCGAGTAGTGTCTTCGAAAACCAGAGATGCTAAACTTAGTATTTAATGTTCTATCACCTTTTGGTTCCAGTCCGGCGTTTTCCTCCAAAACTTCGCGGACTCCAGGCAGCATTGTTCCGTCTGTGTCTCCACCGTCTTGAGTCTAACGCCATCTTTGTAATATATTTAAAAAGACGTAATTTAAGAAATAATCTTATACAAAATTACCTGTGTAAATATGTATTTTTGGAGTATCGTTGCTACTATGTGGGTACCGTTCAAGCAATCATTTTCTATCTATAAATATAACGTTTATTTAGTATATTTGTTTTAAACATCGCGTTTAGCCACAGTAATATTTTATTCCGTCAAATTACATTGGCAGAATCTCGTAACTTAATGGATCGATAAATGATAGGACTTTTTCCGGACATGAAATGATTAAAACTATTCCGCATTAATTTATTAATAGCAAATCCATAGATTTAGACAGTTCACCTACCTGTAACTTTATACACTTCCAGCTCGGTGACGTCCATAGTGCCGTTATTGATATCCGCTGATTGAAGGCCAGCAGTGTCGAAGTTTGTGCCAAATGTATTCATATTGCCATTAAGTTTAAAAATGCCATTCAAACACGGCGCTTTTGAGCAGAATGGATTTAAATCACAACCCCCAGGACCAAACGCAGGCCCATGATCTGGACTCGAGATCACAGTGTTACAGCCCGGTTTTGCCGGAAACCTATTACATTTCCTTAAACCTGAAAACTTCAGCTGAAAGAGATAGGCGGCATTATCCACAGACCAGGTATATGAGCTTTCCCAGCCAACACTTGCAAACCCTCCATAGACAGACCCCTTTGGGTTATAGAGCACGGTGACCGTGGGCCCCTGGTTGTTGCATTTCTGGTGGAATGTGGCCACGTCGCAGCCGTCGTTAGTGAAGCTGTACAAGAGCGTGAACTTCTTCGGACTGCCGCCGATCCATGTCTCCAGTTGCTCTTTATCGGTCTCTGTCAAGCGGCCGCATGACATCGCTGATTTTGCCTGCCGGTGATTGGATAGAAGAAAATACCAAGTTAATAGTTTCTGGGGGACACATTTATAGATACGGATAGATATAGTATTGGTTAACATGCTATTACATAAACTAATTGTTTCATTATATATATATATATATATATATATACATGTATATCATGATCTGCGCTCACTTAGTTGCCACGCAGCGGTCCTACTAAACACTACAAAGTCAGGCAAAGTCAAGCAAAGTCTAGCAAAGTCAAGCAAATTGAAGCAAAGTCATTTTTATTTTGAACAAAGTCAATTTATTAACACTTATAATTAATATTTAACACAAAAAGATGTCTTTGTCGTATAAATGACTTTATGAGAACGAGAATAACGCATACTTGCATGATACAATATACAAGTTAAGCAATGTCAAGCAAATTGAAGCAAAGTTAGTTTTATTTTGAAAAAAGTCAATTAATTAACACTTAAAAGTAATATTTACAAAAATATGTCTTTATAGTATAATTGACTTTATGAGAACGAGAATAAGGCATATTTGCATGATACAATATCAAAGTCAAGCAAGGTCGAGCAAAGTCTAGCAAAGTCAGTTTTATTTTTAATATTTAGAATATTTATTATTTATGTTGGACAAATGTAGAATTTATAGCAAATATAGTGTTAAATGTGTGCAGTTACATTACCGCAAGGTAGCAAAGTCCAGCAAACTAAACTAATCGCGGAGCAATTACCCCTAGTCCACTAATTTTACACTTTCCTTCCATATTTTGAAAGGATCACATTTATTATGTTTTTCTATTATTCAATAATGCTTTTAATAAAATTATTTTAGATCTTATTATTGCAAATGCATCTGTTGTATTTTTTATGGTCTTGTAAAGTCATTCAATGTGTAGCAAAGTCAGTTTTTTTTTGCATTTATATAATATGTAGTATGTATGTATTATATTATCTATGTTGGAGAAATTTAGAATTTATAGAGAATGTAATTTAGAATATGTGAAATTACAGTAATCTACAGTAATGTAAGGTAGCAAAACCCAGGAAACTAAGGTATGCGGACCAATTACTCCAAGTTCATTATTAATTTTTACACTATTGCTGTTTAGAAACGATCACAATAATGTTGATGTACTAATGTATTAATATTCAATTATGATATATTATTTTAGATCATATATATGAAAATAAACGTTTTATTTGTTGTTGTGAACATATGATAATCTTTAGTTTTCAACGTCTAGCAAAGTCAATCAACGTGTAGCAAAGTCAGTCAACGTGTAGCAAAGTCAGTCAACGTGTAGCAAAGTCAGTCAACGTGCAGCAAAGTCAGTCAACGTGTAGCAAAGTCAGTCAACGTGCAGCAAAGTCAATCAACGTGTAGCAAAGTCAGTCAACGTGTAGCAAAGTCAATCAACGTGCAGCAAAGTCAGTCAACGTGCAGCAAAGTCAGTCAACGTGTAGCAAAGTCAGTCAACGTGTAGCAAAGTCAATCAACGTGTAGCAAAGTCAATCAACGTGTAGCAAAGTCAGTCAACGTGTAGCAAAGTCAGTCAACGTGTAGCAAAGTCAGTCAACGTGCAGCAAAATCAGTCAACGTGTAGTAAAGTCAATCAACGTGAAAGTCAGTCAACGTGCAGCAAAGTCAATCAACGTGTAGCAAAGTCAGTCAACGTGTAGCAAAGTCAATCAACGTGCAGCAAAGTCAGTCAACGTGCAGCAAAGTCAGTCAACGTGTAGCAAAGTCAGTCAACGTGTAGCAAAGTCAATCAACGTGTAGCAAAGTCAATCAACGTGTAGCAAAGTCAGTCAACGTGTAGCAAAGTCAGTCAACGTGTAGCAAAGTCAGTCAACGTGCAGCAAAATCAGTCAACGTGTAGCAAAGTCAATCAACGTGTAGCAAAGTCAGTCAACGTGCAGCAAAATCAGTCAACGTGTAGCAAAGTCAATCAACGTGTAGCAAAGTCAGTCAACGTGTAGCAAAGTCAGTCAACGTGCAGCAAAGTCAGTCAACGTGTAGCAAAGTCAGTCAACGTGCAGCAAAGTCAATCAACGTGTAGCAAAGTCAGTCAACGTGTAGCAAAGTCAATCAACGTGCAGCAAAGTCAGTCAACGTGCAGCAAAGTCAGTCAACGTGTAGCAAAGTCAGTCAACGTGTAGCAAAGTCAATCAACGTGAAGCAAAGTCAATCAACGTGCAGCAAAATCAGTCAACGTGCAGCAAAATCAGTCAACGTGCAGCAAAATCAGTCAACGTGTAGCAAAGTCAATCAACGTGTAGCAAAGTCAGTCAACGTGTAGCAAAGTCAATCAACGTGTAGCAAAGTCAATCAACGTGTAGCAAAGTCAGTCAACGTGTAGCAAAGTCAGTCAACGTGCAGCAAAATCAGTCAACGTGTAGCAAAATCAGTCAACGTGCAGCAAAATCAGTCAACGTGCAGCAAAATCAGTCAACGTGTAGCAAAATCAGTCAACGTGCAGCAAAATCAGTCAACGTGTAGCAAATTCAGTCAACGTGCAGCAAAATCAGTCAACGTGTAGCAAAATCAGTCAACGTGTAGCAAAGTCAGTCAACGTGTAGCAAAATCAGTCAACGTGTAGCAAAATCAGTCAACGTGTAGCAAAGTCAGTCAACGTGTAGCAAAATCAGTCAACGTGTAGCAAAGTCAGTCAACGTGTAGCAAAATCAGTCAACGTGTAGCAAAGTCAATAAACGTGCAGCAAAGTCAGTCAACGTGCAGCAAAATCAGTCAACGTGTAGCAAAATCAGTCAACGTGCAGCAAAATCAGTCAACGTGTAGCAAAATCAGTCAACGTGCAGCAAAATCAGTCAACGTGTAGCAAAATCAGTCAACGTGTAGCAAAATCAGTCAACGTGCAGCAAAATCAGTCAACGTGCAGCAAAATCAGTCAACGTGCAGCAAAATCAGTCGTGCAGCAAAATCAGTCAACGTGTAGCAAAATCAGTCAACGTGTAGCAAAATCAGTCAACGTGCAGCAAAATCAGTCAACGTGTAGCAAAATCAGTCAACGTGCAGCAAAATCAGTCAACGTGTAGCAAAGTCAGTCAACGTGTAGCAAAATCAGTCAACGTGTAGCAAAGTCAATAAACGTGCAGCAAAGTCAGTCAACGTGCAGCAAAATCAGTCAACGTGTAGCAAAGTCAGTCAACGTGTAGCAAAGTCAATCAACGTGAAGCAAAGTCAATCAACGTGCAGCAAAATCAGTCAACGTGCAGCAAAATCAGTCAACGTGCAGCAAAATCAGTCAACGTGTAGCAAAGTCAATCAACGTGTAGCAAAGTCAGTCAACGTGTAGCAAAGTCAATCAACGTGTAGCAAAGTCAATCAACGTGTAGCAAAGTCAGTCAACGTGTAGCAAAGTCAATCAACGTGCAGCAAAATCAGTCAACGTGTAGCAAAATCAGTCAACGTGCAGCAAAATCAGTCAACGTGCAGCAAAATCAGTCAACGTGTAGCAAAATCAGTCAACGTGCAGCAAAATCAGTCAACGTGTAGCAAATTCAGTCAACGTGTAGCAAAATCAGTCAACGTGTAGCAAAATCAGTCAACGTGTAGCAAAATCAGTCAACGTGCAGCAAAGTCAATCAACGTGCAGCAAAATCAGTCAACGTGTAGCAAAGTCAGTCAACGTGCAGCAAAGTCAGTCAACGTGTAGCAAAATCAGTCAACGTGTAGCAAAGTCAATCAACGTGTAACAAAGTCAGTCAACGTGTAGCAAAGTCAGTCAACGTGTAACAAAGTCAGTCAACGTGTAGCAAAGTCAATCAACGTGTAGCAAAGTCAGTCAACGTGTAGCAAAGTCAATCAACGTGTAGCAAAGTCAGTCAACGTGTAGCAAAGTCAATCAACGTGTAGCAAAATCAGTCAACGTGTAGCAAAGTCAATCAACGTGCAGCAAAATCAGTCAACGTGTAGCAAAATCAGTCAACGTGTAGCAAAATCAGTCAACGTGCAGCAAAGTCAGTCAACGTGTAGCAAAGTCGGTCAACGTGTAGCAAAGTCAGTCAACGTGCAGCAAAATCAGTCAACGTGCAGCAAAGTCAATCAACGTGTAGCAAAGTCAATCAACGTGTAGCAAAGTCAGTCAACGTGCAGCAAAATCAGTCAACGTGTAGCAAAGTCAATCAACGTGCAGCAAAATCAGTCAACGTGTAGCAAAGTCAGTCAACGTGTAGCAAAGTCAGTCAACGTCTAGCAAAATCAGTCAACGTGTAGCAAAGTCAATCAACGTGTAGCAAAGTCAGTCAACGTGTAGCAAAGTCAGTCAACGTGTAGCAAAGTCAGGCAACGTGTAGCAAAGTCAATCAACGTGTAGCAAAGTCAGTCAACGTGTAGCATAGTCAATCAACGTGTAGCAAAGTCAGTCAACGTGTAGCAAAGTCAATCAACGTGTAGCAAAATCAGTCAACGTGTAGCAAAGTCAATCAACGTGTAGCAAAGTCAGTCAACGTGTAGCAAAGTCAGTCAACGTGCAGCAAAATCAGTCAACGTGTAGCAAAATCAGTCAACGTGTAGCAAAGTCAATAAACGTGCAGCAAAGTCAATCAACGTGTAGCAAAGTCAATCAACGTGTAGCAAAGTCAGTCAACGTGTAGCAAAGTCAATCAACGTGTAGCAAAGTCAATCAACGTGTAGCAAAGTCAGGCAACGTGTAGCAAAGTCAATCAACGTGTAGCAAAGTCAGTCAACGTGCAGCAAAGTCAATCAACGTGTAGCAAAGTCAATCAACGTGCAGCAAAGTCAGTCAACGTGTAGCAAAGTCAGTCAACGTGCAGCAAAGTCAGTCAACGTGTAGCAAAGTCAGTCAACGTGCAGCAAAGTCACTCAACGTGCAGCAAAGTTAATCAACGTGTAGCAAAGTCAGTCAACGTGCAGCAAAGTCAGTCAACGTGTAGCAAAGTCAGTCAACGTGCAGCAAAGTCAGTCAACGTGCAGCAAAGTCAGTCAACGTGCAGCAAAGTCAATCAACGTGTAGCAAAGTCAGTCAACGTGTAGCAAAGCCAATCAACGTGTAGCAAAGTCAGTCAACGTGTAGCAAAGTCAGTCAACGTGTAGCAAAGTCAGTCAACGTGTAGCAAAGTCAATCAACGTGTAGCAAAGTCATTAAACGTGCAGCAAAGTCAATTAACGTGTAGCAAAGTCAATCAACGTCTAGCAAAGTCAATCAACGTGCAGCAAAGTCAATCAACGTGTAGCAAAGTCAATCAACGTGTAGCAAAGTCAATCAACGTGCAGCAAAGTCAGTCAACGTGTAGCAAAGTCAATCAACGTGTAGCAAAGTCATTAAACGTGTAGCAAAGTCAATCAACGTGTAGCAAAGTCAATCAACGTGTAGCAAAGTCAATCAACGTGTAGCAAAGTCAATCAACGTGTAGCAAAGTCAGGCAACGTGTAGCAAAGTCAATCAACGTGTAGCAAAGTCAGTCAACGTGCAGCAAAGTCAATCAACGTGTAGCAAAGTCAATCAACGTGTAGCAAAGTCAGGCAACGTGTAGCAAAGTCGGTCAACGTGTAGCAAAGTCAATCAACGTGCAGCAAAGTCAGGCAAAGTATAGCAAAGTCAATCAACGTGCAGCAAAGTCAATCAACGTGTAGTAAAGTCAATCAACGTGCAGCAAAGTCGGTCAACGTGTAGCAAAGTCAATAAACGTGCAGCAAAGTCAGTCAACGTGCAGCAAAGTCGGTCAACGTGTAGCAAAGTCAATCAACGTGCAGCAAAGTCAGGCAAAGTATAGCAAAGTCAATCAACGTCTAGCAAAGTCAATCAACGTGCAGCAAAGTCAATCAACGTCTAGCAAAGTCAATCAACGTGCAGCAAAGTCAATCAACGTGCAGCAAAGTCAATCAACGTGCAGCAAAGTCAATCAACGTGTAGCAAAGTCAATCAACGTGAAGCAAAGTCAGGCAAAGTATAGCAAAGTCAGGCAATGTCAAACAAATTCAAATAATCTTTTGTTTATTTTAACTGCTTTTAACAGTGTGTGTATAATACGTGATAAATTACGTCATATATGCTACGTCGGAAGGCAACATTTTGCTTAAAATAAAGACTTAAATCAAAGATAACTTTTCTTTTACTACACCATTTTATTACCAAAGTTTGATAAGGTGATAAGTTCCCTCAAACAATTCGACAAACCTGTTTCAAAAGTAATGATTTGACAGCGCTACGTCAGACGGCCGTATTGTGAAAAGGTTTGTCGAAGTGTTTTAAGAAACTAAACTCTCAATCAACCTCTGGTAAAGACCAAAGGCGGGGCTTCGTCAGCGGCGTAGACTGCGCTATGTTTCATTTAAAATGGTGAAAAAAAGTGAAGTTATCTTTGTTTAAAGTCTTCATTCTAAGCAAAATATTGGCTTCCGACGTAGCATTTATGACGCAATATATCACGTGGTATTCACACACTGTTTAAGCTTGCATTAAGTGATCCTTTAAAATTTGAAATGATACATTGTAAAATATATGTGCCATTACTTTTAGAAATAGTAGCAATGTACGAAATAGTAGCAATGTACAAAATATGTAGAATACAACTTTGCAAGCCAAGCAAAGTCAAATAATATTACACAGAGTCTAACTTGCTACACTAAAAGCCTTGAATCAAAATAGTTGAACTGTCTGGACATACAATACAGAGCTAGCTAGACTTTTATTTATTTTCTCCTAACACGCAGAGCAGACTTCTGAGACAGAGCTAGGGTGAGTTGGTGATGAACACACAATCATGCACAACGCAGTATATTGTTTGTAAAAATGTACATGTGATCGCGTGAGTCAAGTTTATTAAGGTCGGGCAAAATATCATATATTTTCAAATTCAAGCAGTCAATATTGTAAATAGTCCGGAAACGAAAGTAATTAGTTATAACCCATACAGGCATTAAATCGTACGTGTATACAAACTCCATTATATGTAGTAGGAATACGAAAGTTGACGATGATTAATTTTGAATGGCATTTAAAACACCCCTAGAAAATTGTACGACGTCATTAAATACATCTTTACCAAAAAACAAATAAATTTTCACTTACTTTGTTAGATGTGCTCGCAAAAAATCTCAAAAATGAATAAGTCTACTTCCCACGTACTTTATGTTACAAATACTTCTTATCTCCCTTTGCAAGTAAATGATAACCCCCCTTTTCGAGCTATCAGTATTCTGTTCAACATTGAAATAAGTTAACAAATTACAAGTGAATTTTTACCGTTTTTGATTTTAAACCTATATTTATGTTTCAAAGATGATTACCGTCTTTTCAAGTAGTGTTAATGTTGTCTTGTAGTTTTGGCCTTTATTTCTCAGGTAATAACACAGTCAATCAATTGGAATAACATCTCATGGAGTGCGAAGTTTAAGGGTTATTTTATCATGATTCCCAATGAAGACTAAAACATGTATGAATCTATATAATACCACCAGTTCTATAATATGTATATAAACGTTTAAACAACCCCCGCAGTTAAACGATTTGAAAATGAACTTGGTTTAAATAATTTATAAGACATAGTCTGATAGATACAAATAAAGAATTGGAAAAATGTTTAAGTATATATCAACTGAGCGTTTGTTTTTCGTGTTTTGTCAGATTCAGGCTGTTTTTGCTTTAAAACGTTTGTTTCTTTGTGTGATAAATACAAAACACATACAAATGTCATTGCCGTCAATATCATTAAACCTGTCGTACAAATGGCAGCCTTCTTTTTGTTATTTAAGCGCATGTTATTGCATATAAACAAGTTAGAATTTAACATCTTTCCAACACAAAAAGCGTTGTCTTATTAGAGTAACTAGTTTATACCAAACTATTTAGTACCGAGTGTCTATATGAGAAGCCACGAGGTAAACCCTTATGGGGATTGATTCCGAGATTTCATACGTGGGATACCCGGATGTAAGATGCGCATTCTACCCATGAATTAGTCCACACTATAAAATAGAGTGTTCTGTTTTACTCACAACGATTTTTGTCATGCTCAACTTCTAACAAAGAGATGTTTTCAGACTGGGAAGTGTTACATGGTCTCCTATAACTATTGCAACTCTACTGTAAAACAATAACTGCTGAAAGTATATAGCGTAAATAGTGTGTAATGACGTTAATGTTTCGTGTAGTGAATTGTTAAATACAATTCAGATTCATTTGTTGAGCAAGAGAAGCGAGCATGAAAATAAAAATAAAAGCAAAATAAATATTTTTTAAGATTAAAATACTCCTCTTATAGGTATTATTAAGCTTTTGTTTAAGCAAGTATGGAAAAGGTTTCCCGATTGGCGAACTCGCTCCTCACTAAGGCGTCCCGGGTCTGAATCCCGGCCTAGGCGTTGCGAGTTTGTAGTCACCAAGCCGGACTAGATGGTTTTCTCCAGGAACTCCGGTTTCCCTCACAACACATGACCACACTCTCGCGCAACACCATGCCAATGAGAGTGACCGAATCGTTGTAAACTATATATAGTTTACAATAACTATGGAACAACTGTTTATGCAGTTGTCTGTCCACGATTTTTACTTGCGGCTTCTGCAATGTATTTAATGTTTATGTAGTGCAAACGTTCGAATAATTATTAACTGACCTTAAACTATCTGTGAACTTGTATACATACAAGTTTCTTGAGACCTTGCAATACTTAAAAGGAACAGACAAGAAGTTAAATTCTCTGATGGTTTCCTCTTTCAATGCCCGAAGGTAAAACGCACAATTACTTGCAGCAATGTGAAGGTCAACTTATCGCACATTTTTATAAAGGTTTGATGCCTTGTTTACATAAATAATAACAAAACAAACCGTACTTATATAACATGTTTTTACTATATAGGTATAGAGTTAGGTTTTAATAAATATACATCTTTACCGTTTATGTACCGTATATATCATTCAGTACAAAACTCCGGATAATATCATATGCCAAAACTTTTAAACTGCATCTTAACTTTATTTGGAAGGCGTGTCCAAACGTCGGAATATCTTTGAGCATGATGATCACTAAAGAATCTACAAACAAGATTCTTTAAAGACCTGTATGCTAGTTTTCCTAACAACAATTCTTTATGACTACATGTAGGTCCAGATGATTCGGCGTGTAATTGGAACGAGAACTAATGACTATTCGTATGCAGTGAAAAGCTCATTGTAACCATGGCTCTGGTCAATCTCATAAACATTTCGAACCTAACACCACTCGAACCGTAATATTGCCATGCAAATCGGCAAACTCGTCTGTTGAAACACAATCAACATAAACCTCATCGCTCGTAACTTATGCAGAAGTATCTGACTCCACGGTTTCCCCAGCATGATCCCTGCCGTTTTCCCTCTCATCCCGCTCTGTGATACCGATTTCCTGTCCCTCTATATAATCCTCTGCCAAATGGACCAATCGCTGTAGTGCGAGTAGCGAGAGAATAGTGACGTCATCGTCAACGCAAGCCTCGTTCTCGTAGTTTTTCACGGGCCAGACATTGTTTCTCGGGACTCCAAATATTGACGATGCTGTGTTGACCTTTGTTTCAATTGCCTGGCTTTTAAATACACCAGAAAGGTCCTCGGCCAATGTCGGGCATGCGAGGTCAATTTTTGTCAGCAAAATTGCGAGAGGGATGCCTGTAAAGAAGACCCATGCATTTGTTTTACAACACCATTGATTAAAAGAGAGACACATGTATTATTAAATCAGGAAACAAACTGAAACTGAACCATAATGAGTAATATATTCGTAAAAGTCGGGAAGCTAGAGTCACAATTGACCTTACGACAGGATTTGATTGACAGGTCCTCTCAGCCAATCAGAATGTAGGGCTGATAAGCCGTGTTGCTATCCGCCATTTTGTCCGTCAAACTGACCAGAGTCCGTCATATACATGCGCTGGCAATTCCTCGCCTTTTTAAGTATTATGGTAAAAAGGTGTTGTCATGGCACTTGTAATTCGGATACAAGGTAGCCAGGCCGACTAAAGATGGCTTCCAATTCGTTCCGTATTCGAAACCAGCGAGTTATTTAGAAAAATGCAAGTGCTGTATCAGACTCTGTGGAAGACCTCATCAACAGCTGAACTTGGAAATTTTGAAACATCGTTCAAAGGCGAAACATCTATACGTCTGTACAAAAGTATTTTTTTTGAACAAAACTACTTATTTCAATCCTCTCAAAATTTATTTAATACTGAAATTGTCCGTGCATGACCTAAATAAGTGTTACTATTTTTAAACTATAAACATCGTACATTTATGCTTTGGCTTGTGTTGTCAAATCGGCATTAATGGCTATTTAATATCCGGTTCAACATGGACACGATTGATTTCATTCAAGATAGAGGTATTTTTGTTGATACCGTTATGTAGTTTTTATAAACTGCTTTGCTTTCAAAGTAAATCAGGAAATATCGTACAACTAAATTTTTGTCCGAACCATCGCATGCTTCCGAATCTCATCTACTCGTATGGTTCCTATGTAAACAATGGCTTTTCTAGCTGTCATTCAGACACATTTCATAGATTTCTTATTTTCATATCAGCACTTTGCCGACGGGAAATCCAATCAAGAAAACCCTGACCCTCAAGCAGCTACTGTATTTGACCAGCTCACACCAGCCAGGCCTCCTCCAAAACTCAGATAAATATTTGAGCCACCAAAACAAAACGAGAACAGATCGGTCTGAATCGTTAAGGTATTATTTTCTGTATACCAGTAAAACAATTTATTTCACTGTACATTTAAATCAATTATTATGTTCATTAGCACTTGATTCTGCCAAACATGTGCTGTAAAGACTTAGACTTATTATGAATAAAGAACAAGTCAAACATGTACATATTTTCATTGTTATTCTTATATTTTGGGCAATTTACAATAATCTACAATATTTAATGATAGTTCATCCAATGTTCAGAGTCTGGATCACATGCACACTCGATTAACAGTATTCTTTAAGTTGCACCCTTACAGAATTCTAGTTTGACACTTTTTGTCTCAGAATCGGCTTATTTAGGCATTCTTTAAATTAAGACCTAATATATAAATCACAAAGCAAACTTCTCCGAGCCAAAATATGATAAATGCAATCGAATCCTGTGTAAGTTGTCAAATGGATCAATCTGTGAAAGTGCAGCTTTAACAGTGAAAAATAACTTCTGCTAATGCTATATATTTTAAAATATATTTGCCATTGCAATAAAGAGATATTCACCTACAATATCATACATAAACACCAAAGAAATATCAAAGTTTAAGTAATGTTTGCAAAACAACAATGTATTTAATAAATCTGATATTAAATATGCAACAACTGGTGTTATACTCCAGAACTGAAGCTAACATCATAGAGGTACATCCTTCCAAGAATCCATCAAAACAACATGCTGAACAACTTCAAGAACTCTCTTCAAAAGACCACACTTTCCTGAAATAAATAAAAGATGCCAATATTAAAATAAATCAGTTACATGTATTGTTAAATATTTTAATACTAGCTGTAAATGCTACTGCCTTTGATGTTTGCTTTCTACATGTATATCATAATGAAATATTGACAAGATAATAGCTAATGTTTTGTGGTTGTTGTTTTTCTCTGAACAAATAGTCCATTACTTTTGTACAAAGGTAAAACCAAATGTTATAAAAAGCTTTAAAATAGGTCCTACCGATTATTTGTAAAACTTGTCATCACTGGTTTTGTCTTGCGGTTGACATTGCCTGGACTGGCAAATATCACGTGTGTGTGGGGGGGGGGGGCGGTTTCCGGTCTTATGCTAGGTCCCCTGTGGCGGTAGGCTTGTTGAAGACAATAATAAGGGGACTTCCTTATCTCCATCAATCAGAATTCTTTAATGGTGTCAACGGTAAATAGCAGGAGACCCTCCACCAGCCTTAACCGGTAAATGGGGGGAGGGTAGTGTGTGTGGGTTAGAACCAGCTGCCCGGTCAGCTTAGTTGGTTAGAGTGCCGGGCGGTTCTGGTGGTTGTGAGTTCGAGCCCCACACCGGGGGCACTTTTCCTCCCAGGTCTACTTTTACAGCCAGAGTGTGTGAACATGTTCCACAATTTCTGTAAGAACAAAAATCAAAGCATGTGAATGTTTGAGCAATGCAAAAGTTACAGATTGGTATCACCCACGATTGTCACTTGTCAACTATTACATTATTATTCATAAGGGAGAGTGTTCAATCGCTTAGAACTGAAACTTTTTATGCATAACTCCAATAAACCATTTCTGCTCATACTATCGAATACAAGGTTATACTGTATAGCTGGCATGTAACTGTTATTTAATGTCACTTCCGGGTTCCCCATTCGGGCCATTTATGATTTACTCATATTGTGCGATGATTTAATCTGTGTTCCAACAATACTGTAAGAAGGACCGGTGTTATTAAAAGTTAAACTTACCCTTGTTTTCATTTACAGTATGCGTCACACACACGCTTTTCCTTTGTATCGATGTCAATATTGACAACATGGCGGCTATCCGGTTTTCTCTGATTGGATAGATTTCACCCCGTAAATGTTAGATATCGTCATTTTCTAAAGATATATCGAGCCTTCCGATGTAGCAGCCAGTTACAAATTCCTTTGACTTCTATTTTTTCGCATTGTAATTTCACATTTATGATAATTTGTCAGGAATATCGGAAAGCGAAACGACACGAGACGCCATTACTTCCTCGTTTGTTTGACGGACATAGACAGAGTTCGCTCCCTTGATATCAGGGGGCGTGGCTTAGAAGCCGCTGTCGTAAGGTCAATTGACGTTGTCAACGTGTCTTAAATAGACCGGAAGACATATCAGTGTTATCATTGACGGGTTTGGATTCTAATGGTGGATTGGGCAGAAACTTAACTGTCAATTAGGGGTTTCAGACTCAACACTTCTGGTGTTACACTAAAGTAATATAGGGTCCATAGTGTCAGTGCCGGTGCACGTTAAATCACCTGGTCCTTATTTCTCAAACAAGCTTCAGTTTCATATAAAATGTTCAAGCTAAGGTCACTATTTTGTTCTGGCATACTTGTCATTTTCTCATTTTAAAGCTGGAGTTTAGAATATTTAAAGGTAAATTATCTTAAAGGTAATCGTTCTGAACATCTTTCTGTACAGCAACATCAAGTATAAGTAGTTTGGCTAAATGAAATAAGATACTTAAACCAGTTTTTAACCGAGAAATAAGGACCAAAGTAGCTCTTACCATTGTTGCATTGGTCTGTGTGTGAACGATTCCCGTAACATTAGCAGACTTGATTTTTCATGAGTCGACTCCTAATGACTGGTGTCGTCGTTAAATTGACATACACAGCAGTTTTAAATATATAGAGCCTTCATTTCTTACTTCTCTCATTGACGATGCGTGTGAATGTCTTCATCCAATCAGCAGCCTCGGTCTCCATACCCGTGGATGTGTCAAGTACCAGGGCCACACAGTGAACTTCTCGGCCACGTGGAGGCTTGCACACAAAACCCGGGCTACAGGTCGAGAAACGCACGAACGGATTGAACTGGATGGGAAAAAACTCTCGTTACCGGCTTCCTCACTTGCCCTTGGGTCAGAATTTCTTATCCTTGCCGATTTTCATGTAAAATATTTGTTGTATTTAAGTCAACACAAGAGGTTTTTATTTGTCACAAACAACCTGCTTACCGTGTACTGTTCCGGAATATTGCCATTCAGAAGGAATCCCAGTTCCGTGATGTCGAGGCCAAGCCTCCGCATCATCCCCGGGATGTCACAAAGCCGGATGTTTGGGTGACCGCCTGACCTTGACCTTAGCCTGTAGGGCTTATACTGGAAGGTGAAACACATGTAATACGGATGTGAAGGTTTTATGAATCTTTGTAGGTAAAGATTAGTTTTTTAAAGCGTTTTCTTTAATGTTTATGTCGTTAGGTTCAATCTATTCCAAAAGATAAACATACATCCGTGCAACATATTTTGGTGAGCAAATTTTACCAAGGAATGATTTTTTCAGATATTTGTTAAAATCCCATATGACTTTTACCAGAAAAGTATTTTGATAATATGAATCTGTTTTTAAGTCAAAAGTTGAAGATGTTTTTTGGCTTTTTGATAATATCTTTTGATATTTTTGGATTGTGTAAATCATGTTGGCAACTGCAACTTTCGCGGTTTCAAGTCACTAAACCGCGGGATCTTCTTTTCACAATATAAACCGGAACTCTTTTTTAATATACTCGCTCATATTTATTCCATACAGTCAAACAATCAATCAGTCAGCATAACAAATGGAACACATCGTAACGCTATTGTACGTATAGGAACGTGTTGGAACGTAAAGAAACGGTTATCTGAAATAACCTAAACACATTAATCAAGACGCATACCACATATACACACTAACAATCATAATATTGCAATTAACATAGCAAATAAAGGTTCACAAAGTGTTTTCATGCCATTCAAAGATACTTAAAAGTCAAAAAATGCTCTGAAGTTGTCAAGCCATCAACAATTGCCTTAACTAATATTTCCTTTATATTGTAGATTAACTTCATTTATAAAAAGCAAAATTGTAACAAAATATAACTAAACATTGGCACTTTTCCGATTTATTCAACAATCAAAGGACGAGGCGCTGAAAAACTATCTGCGGGCAAATATGTGAGAGTTGCAAATTTTATTTGAACTATGGGAATGGGTGAAGAGCACATAAATAAAAGTGAAAAATGTGCCGACAGCGCTTGTGCCCACACTGGGCGAAGAAACAAACATATCTATATCTTTATGGCGTCTTGTGTCATTTTGTTTTTGTAAATTTCACTTCAACCGTCGTAATCCCCCATCCCCATGTATTAGATGTTCCAATGCATATATATATATATATATATATATATATATATATATATCATTTATATCATATATATATATATATATATATATATATATATATATATATATATATATATATATATATATATATATATATATATATATCATTTCCTTTTAATACACGTTTTGTTTAAGGAAAATCATTTTTTACAAACAACTTCAGCAATAATTCCATTCAAAATGCATAGCTTTATATCAATTCAGTCGACGTATCCCCATGTATTTGAAGTTCCAGTAAATGCTCTTTTCAATCGCGTCTAAAGATTTTTCGGTGCTTTGATTAGATAGCATACATTTATTTAGATACATTTTATGAACTTACACGTTTTAATTCTTTGAGGAAAATGATTTTATTTTTACGAGCAACTTTAGCAATTATACCTTTTAAAATGCAGAGCTTATCAGATGGTCGTTTTCCCGCGGTGAGGACAAACATGTGGTCAGTTAATGTATGTAGAAATTATGTTTAGAATATCGGAACTAGTCTGTTTTTATGAATGAGAATAGGATTGTGCTTTTTAAAGTTTATTGATAAATTTAATGTTATATATATTTATGTTTAATGTAAGTACCTTTGTAAAAACAGTACTAGTGCTGTTATGAATGCTTCGTACTCTTTGGATGTTAAACAGGTTTAATCCGAACTACTTTGCTTCACCAAACGTATGCATGACTCACTGTCGTATCAGGGCATGTGTGCTTATATAAATTGAAAGCCTAATGTCTAAAACTATGCCAAGAATACACCGGAACGAAGCTTTAATGCAAACATGAAAACTTATCATTAGAAATATAAACGCCTAAAATCATAGAATGAATAGTATCTTGTTATTGTGTAGCAGGTAAATTACAATGTATAGTATTTGAAGCATTAGCAATGCGAAACCTGAGATACAACTATTTTAACACTAAGACAATAATCATATTTGTTCCTTATCTCATAAAAGTCTAATTAAAAACACCATTACAAAAAAGCATGCTCCAGGGTCACGTCAGGTTTAAATAACAAATCCTGCAGGCGATGGGACACTTGCGGTCGGTAATAATTTATGAAACATCATGGGCTAAACTAGAGTGAATATCAATACTGTATGTTATCTTCCTACCAGAGCCTCCATTATCTTGACCCTCATTAATCTGATAAATATAACGATCAAAAAATAGTTATACTCTGCTAAAAATAAAACGCCGGGATACATAATCACAGCGCGGAAATAGCCGAACAAGCAAAAACTCATACTCGGACTGCAACATGACCAATCCATGTGTATGGTTTCGACGTCATTCTGCTAAACATAGAGCGCATTGAGACAAAAAAAATGGGTTAAAACGACATGAATAGAAGTAGTTCTTTGGAGTTTGTGGTCTTAAGACTACCTGCGCGCATGCGCAGATAGTCTAAAAACCAACATTTATTCATGTTTTTTCACTCGCACGTCACTTACTTGCCAATTTTACTCTCGCCCGGAGCCCTCGCAGCTGCCAGCCAATTAAAACCCAAAACAAGCCCATGGTAACTTTGCTAAATATATTTCGTATACGTATCTTGCATATTCCGGAAAAAGAATCTAAATAATGGGTCTGATTTATTTCTGCTATGATTATTACCATGAAGCGTACTCGTTAGCGATCGACAAAGCTCATGAATTTAATAAACATGTTCCTAGCTGCGGCACAGGAACCATTCCTATTCTTATTACACTTTTTCATAAATATGCATATGCTTTTGAGTCAAAATATGTTAAAATCTCCGATGGTCATTTCAAAGCTATGAAATTACCTGAGCCTTTTCCGCACATGTCCGCAAGAATTTTGTATTACGGCGAAATGGTATAAAAGAAAATACATTAAGCTTAACCTTTTGAAAGTTTTGAGTCTTTTTCCTTCGAATCATTTCGTGTTGTGGCGATTCCATAACATTTTGAATTATTACTACAATAACTATTTTAATCAACATTGCCATATGTTTGGCTATAGCCTTACACACCGATGAAATGGTTTTGCAGAAATCTTTTTCAAAACTCAAGTAAGAGCTATCTTAAGAACGGGAGACATGAATGCCAACGAGTTGGCCTCGTCAAAGTGGTAGCCAATTGACCTCTAAGTGAAACCTTGACTTTTGAGAAAAGAGCACAAATGCTACGCGTGACACATCTTCCCGTATATAGTTGTACATTTCTGACATGTTTGATCGAAATTCTGAGTCAATTGGGACACAATTGTAACGCACAGACAACACGGACTAAAGAACAAACGGACAGTGCGACTACTATGACTCTCGTGGAGAACATTAAAACAATTCTTATGAATAAAAGTCTGTGTTCAAATATGTTTTGACTTCGAAAAATAGTATTTCATGTTTATTATCGCGTTTGAAAAAAAAGTCCCAAACCTGTGTGGTAATACTGTGCTCGCTGTTTCCAACTTGCGCTATCTGTCGGAGACGTCCGGAAAACCCCGACTGGACAGTGTTTACGAAGCCGGACTTCCCCGAGCCGACAGGTCCTAGCAAGAGAATACGCAAATCGCCGGACGTCGATTCCACCGGGCATTTGTAGGACCCCAGCTCTTTACACAAAGACTCGGCAAGCTAGGTAAGTATCAAATCAATCTGTTGTTAATAACGTATTAATATAGTCAATAAAGCAAACCTCTGTTTATATTGGTACAGATTATCATTTAGTTGGATGTGTCTTATCAATCAAATGCACATTTACGGAGTTGATAGTCCATCATACGGAAAACACTCCGTCTAATGAGACCGAGGTTATGAAGATACCAGTATTTAACATTTGTCAGTACACACACACTAGTGCCTCAAATATAATTAATTCATGGCATTAGATTCCTTCGTCCTCCCGTCAATCCACCAGGCGAGACTTATTCGCACGTCGTTGCATCCGATGTACAAAGCAAAAAAAGTATGGGTTCAAATTTGAGCGCCGCGAAAAGGACGCCAGTCAGTCGGACAAAGGGAAGAACTCTTCAATTTTAAAAACCGAGGTTATGGCCCTTGCTCTACATTTGTGAATTGACTCTGGCAACATATGCACCATCGTACTACCATTTTCTTTGAATATTTTGTTAAAAGTTTTTAGTAATAGCACAGGTTAAAGTTGTTGTTCCACGCCAACGACAGCACAAAATATGTAACAATTGCCCGATTAGTGTCTTCGAAAACCAGAGGTGCTACACTACTTATGAAACTTAGTTTTGGACGGTCTATCACCTGCTGGTTCCAGTCCGGCGTTTTCCTCCAATACTTGGCGGTCTCAAGGCAGCCTGGCTCCGTCTGTGTCTCCACCGTCTTGAGTCTGACGCCGTCTTTGTAATTTAAGACATAGTTTGATACATAATAACCTATGCGCATTTATTGTGTCTCACCATTACTCTGTGGTATATAATCAAGCTATAGTTTCTTACTTTTACCATTTTTTGTTTAATAAACTTACATTAAATTGCATTGCCAGTATCTTGCAACTGTATTGATTGATAGTTTAGCGTAACGCTATGGAAACCGCCAAGTATTCAATAAGATCTCAGAACAATTTCTCCAAGTTCATATTTTATTTAATTACTGAATATATTTACAGAGTGTAGCATACTCATAATTAGTCTGCTTCCCAAAAACCCACTGGTTTAGTTTTAAAGTTGCACTCTTACTCCCAAATAAGGTTTACCACACACTTAATACAGTTGTTTTAATATACCAAAAAGGATGAATACATGCTGAAAACAATGGTTCTTATGAAGGATACTGAGTTTAATTTGAAAGAAAGGCGCAGAAAACACGGTATTTCTACCTTATGAGATGAAAGTAGATTACAATAAATATTTTAGCATTCACCAACCATTTAATATTTTTGCCTTTTCAGCTATTAATTACACGGTTACAATCTTGTTATCAGTTATTAATATTTTCCATAAATGCATTATTTAGTAAGTAGTCAAAGGGTTATCACTCAAAATATATATTTGTTATACATGTGTATGTATTGATTTTGAATAAGAGTGTCACTTTAAATCTATGTCAGAACTTCTCTTTTGTACGTCTGAGTCCATCTCATCTTCTTGACTCCTAACACAGAGAAATGTTTGAAATATTTACCAAGATTGTTGGGCAAATGTGACAACTGAACTAATCAAGCCCATTCATTTGTTACAAACATGACAACTTATTCATAACTGAACATTTGTACACAATCAGCTGTCCGCCACATACGCATAAGCATAAGTGGGCAAGGCATATCAATCAAATATGCCCAATAATAGTTAATAAGTATTAAGAAGAAAACATGTATGACAAACATACATTTAATAAAATGCTAATTATTTCATAGAAGTAACGATGACGTTCTCGTAACATTACAATTGTAATCGGAATTTTCCCCGAAAAACATATTATTAAACTATGCCGCATTATTTATAACAAATCTATAGCTTCTGATAGTTCACTTTACCTGTAACTTTGTACACTTCCAACTCGGTGACGTCCATCGTGCCGTTATTGATATCCGCTGATTGAAGGCCAGGAGCGTCGAAGTTTGTGCCAAATCTACGCATGTTGCCATTAAGTTTGAAAACTCCATTTTCATTTGGTATTGGCTGACTGTGAAACGTGTTTAGATCGCCTCCGTAACCAAATACAGGCCCAAAAGTTGGACTCGAGAACACAGTTTTACAGCCCGGTTTTGCCGGAAACCTATTACATTTCCTTAATCCTGAAAACTTCAGCTGAAAGAGATAAGCGGCGTTGTCCACAGACCAGATACCTGAGCCTTCCCAGCCAACACTTGCAAACCCTCCATAGACGGACCCTTGTGGGTTATAGAGCACGGTGACCGTAGGTCCCTGGTTGTCGCACCTCTGGTGAAATGTAGCCGTGTCGCAACTGTCCTTTGTGATGTTGTACAGTAGGTGGAACACTTTCGGGCCGCCGCCAATCCATGTCTCCAGCTGATCTCGATCGGCTTGTGTCAAGCGGCCGCTTGACATGGTCGATTTTAACATGCTGGTGATTGTTAGAAAAAAAACAAGTTAATGAATTATTGCAACGAGCGATTTATGATTATCTTCGTTTTTTGCACATTCACACGGCAGCTTTTGTCGGTTTCTGGTTAGTGATTGTTTCCCATATTATAGAGACTATGTCCTTCGAGTTTACTTATGTTAAGCTATTTATGCAGGGTATTGCAATATATCATATGCTGCCGCCTATACAGGGTATGTCATATACTGCCACCTATGTATGGTATGTCATATACTGCAACCTATGTATGGTATGTCATATACTGCCACCTATGTATGGTATGTCATATACTGCAACCTATGTATGGTATGTCATATACTGCAACCTATGTATGGTATGTCATATACTGCAACCTATGTATGGTATGTCATATACTGCAACCTATGTATGGTATGTCATATACTGCAACCTATGTATGGTATGTCATATACTGCAACCTATGTATGGTATGTCTTATACTGCCGTCTATGCAGAGTATGTAATATACTGCCGCTTATGTATGGTATGTCATATACTGCCGCCTATGTAGAGTATGTCAGATAATACCGCATATGTATGGTATGTCATGTACTGCCGCCTATGCAGAGTATGTCATGTACTGCCGCTTATGAATGGTATGTCATATACTGCCGCCTATGTAGAGTATGTCAGATAATACCGCATATGTATGGTATATCATATACTGCCGCATATGTATGGTATATCATATACTGCCGCCTATGTAGGGTATGTCATATACTGCCACCTATGTATGGTATATCATATACTGCCGCCTATGCAGAGTATGTCATATACTGTCGCCTATTCAGGGTATGTCATATACTGCCACCTATGCAGGGTATATCATATACTGCCGTCTATGTAGGGTATGTCATATACTGCCACCTATGCAGGGTATATCATATACTGCCGCCTATGTATGGTATGTCATATACTGCCGCCTATGCAGAGTATGTCAAATACTGCCGACTATGAAGAGTATGTCATATACTGCCGCCTATGTAGGGTATTGCATATGCAGTCGCCTATGCAGGGTATTGCATATACTGCCGCCTATGCAGGGTATTGCATATACTGCCGCCTATGTAGGGTATTGCATATACTGCCGCCTATGTACGGTTTGTCATACACTGTTGCCTATGTAGGGTATGTCATATACTGCCGCCTATGTAGGGTATGTCATATACTGCCGCCTATGTAGGGTATGTCATATACTACCTCCCATGCGGGGTATGTCATATTTTACCGCCTGTTTAGGGTATGTCATTTACTGCCACCTATGTAGAATATATCATATACTGCCACCTATGTATGGTATGTCATATACTGCCACCTAGGTATGGTATGGCATACACTGCCGCCTATGCAGAGTTTGTCATATACTGCCGCCTATGCAGAGTATGCCATATATTACCGGCTATGTATGGTATGTCATTTACTGCCGCCTATGCAGAGTATGTAATATTCCGCCGCCTATGTAGAGTATTCATATATTACCGCCTATGTATGGTATGTCATATACTGCCGCCTATGCAGAGTATGTCAAATACTGCCGACTATGAAGAGTATGTCATATACTGCCGCCTATGCATAGTATGTTATATACTGCCGCCTATGCAGGGTATGTCATATACTGCCGCCTATGCAGAGTATGTCATATACTGCCGCCTATGTAGAGTATGTCATATACTGCCGCCTATGTATGGTATGTCATATACTGCCGCCTATGTATAGTATGTCATATACTGCCGCCTATGTATAGTATGTCATATACTGCCGCCTATGCAGGGTATGTCATATATTACCGCCTATGTATGGTATGTCATATACTGCCGCCTATGTATAGTATGTCATATACTGCCGCCTATGCAGGGTATGTCATATATTACCGCCTATGTATGGTATGTCATATACTGCCGCCTATGTATAGTATGTCATATACTGCCGCCTATGCAGGGTATGTCATATATTACCGCCTATGTATGGTATGTCATATACTGCCGCCTATGTATAGTATGTCATATATTGCCGCCTATGCAGGGTATGTCATATATTACCGCCTATGTATGGTATGTCATATATTACCGCCTATGTATGGTATGTCATATACTGCCGCCTATGTATAGTATGTCATATACTGCCGCCTATGCAGGGTATGTCATATATTACCGCCTATGTATGGTATGTCATATACTGCCGCCTATGTATAGTATGTCATATACTGCCGCCTATGCAGGGTATGTCATATATTACCGCCTATGTATGGTATGTCATATACTGCCGCCTATGTATAGTATGTCATATACTGCCGCCTATGCAGGGTATGTCATATATTACCGCCTATGTATGGTATGTCATATATTACCGCCTATATATAGTATGTCATATACTGCCGCCTATGCAGGGTATGTCATATACTGCCGCCTATGCAGAGTATGTCATATACTGCCGCCTATGTAGAGTATGTCATATATTACCGCCTATGTATGATATGTCATATACTGCCGCCTATGCAGAGTATGTCATATACTGCCGCCTATGTAGAGTATGTCATATATTACCGCCTATGTATAGGCTAATGATCTGCCCTATGATATAGAGACCTGAATTAGGGTCGTGTTTTCTAAGGAGCAGTGCGACAAGAAAGTAATATTTAAAAACCTTATCAAACATCATAGTTCAATCACAGGAATTTGACTCAGTGTTTGGTCTTATATGATATATGAAGTCATTATATGACCAAAAACTGACAAAAAAAATCTGAAGATGAACACAAACGGATCCCATCTTATACAGTAGGAAAACGAAAGTTGATGATGCTTGTTCATCAAATGGTATTTAGATCTCCCTAGACAGTACAAAGACGTCATAGATTGCATCGAAACATCAAAGGAATGTTCACTTACTTTGAAAGGTTCGCTCGTAAAAACACTAAAATAAATTTAAGTTTTACTTCCCACGTATTTAATTTGTAAACAAACAAATAAGTTTTGCCTCCCTTTGCAAGTGAATAATTATCTCCCTTTCTGAGGCATGATAAGTACAAATTACAACTGGAATTTAGACTGATTTCGATTTCAACCATAAATATCTTCAATATCAATAGCGGCTACTTAACAGAATATATCCCCGTTTCCAGGGAGAATGATAAGTACAAATTACAACTGGAATTTATACTGATTTCGATTTCAACCATAAATATCTCCAATGTCAATAGCGGCTACTTAACAGAATATGTCCCCGTTTCCAGGGCGGATACCTTCTTGTCAAGTTGTGCTCGTATCTTTCTGTGGTTTTGGTAATCGTAACACTCATTTGAATACAAAAAAGAGGAAATGGAATATATCTAGAAGTCAATACCTAACTCATGGAGGTTGACAAATTGCGCTCAAGATCTATTTCAATCAAATGTTCAAGGTAGTCAAGTCTAAGGACCATATAATTTTCTAAGTTTGAATGTAAATGAATTAGTAGAAAAATAATTCCGTTTGAATGTAGCGTAATATCCGCTAGGTGGCGGATAGAAGGTTTCGTGCACGAGGAATTAAGGGGAACTGTCATTCAGCTTTGGGCAGTCGACGTGTTAACTTCAAATACTTTTCTATCGATTGTACATGTACATGTAATGGCTAGTGACGAAATCCGGTCTGACCAGAATGCGCTCGAACAAGTGTGAGCTGAGCTGAAGCAACATAGGCAAAACTATTTATCTCTAAGAGACAAAGTTTGTGGAAATTCAGCGAGTGTTGCTAATGACGTAAAGAAATTTAAATCAGAAAAAGACATATCTTGGAAATATCAGGGCAATAAACTGCAGTTTGATTTCAATAGCGAAATTGACGATATCGCCAAGCAGTCACTCTGGGCGTCAGAGCATTTTAAGCCAGAATATTGTTAGGAGCAGCTCAAGGAACTTCTTGACAAATTGCATAAGCGCAACAAACTTATTCGCATCGCTGACTCTTCTTCCGGTGGCTGGGAAACAGTCCGGCATTATGAAAGTAATCCAGTAGCCAGTGACTCTGATGGTGAGGCAAACATTTACAAGGCGGAGAGCCGTGCTCTCAGAAGGAAAAAGTCTTCTTCACGCGGCAGGTCGTTGGGTCGTAGTTCGGACTACGTTCCTGATTTTACTGATAAGTCATGGGGAGCTCCTGCTTCCGTCGTCAGGCCGTCGGGACATCAGTCAGCAGGGGTCGGCTTTTTCGAGGCCCCTACGGAGCTTCATACGGGTCAGGATTCGCCGGTTCATCTTCCGGACCCACGGGACCCTGTTTTGCCTGTGGCGAATTCAGTCATATCCGCAGAAACTGTCCATACATTGCAAGAAACCCATCATCCGCCACAGTTACGTCCGGGGACCAGTCAGCAGTTCGAAAATGAATTTGAATTTACACACGAATATTTTGAATATGAACAAGGTCAAAAGAATATTATTGTTAGGGGCAAGTTAAGAAAGCATGTATAAGTTTGGCAAGATATTGGTTGTAACGATTTCATATTAGATATATTAGAGAATGGGTATAAAATTCCCTTCTATTCGAAACGTTTTCAGTCATTCATTAAGAATAACAAATCTGCTATTTTGGAGCCATATTTTGTATCTGAAGCGATTCAGGATCTTTTAGACAGAAATTTGATTGTATTGAAAGTGTGTTAGTGCACCTTATGTTGTTAATCCTCTGACGGTTTCTGTACACAATTCATGTAAAAAGAGATTAATACTTGATTTAAGAGTTGTCAATAAACATCTGTGGAAGCAGTCGGTTAAGTAAGAAGATGTCAAGGTGGCTCTTTCATTTTTGCGCAAAGGTTATTACATGATTAAATTTGATTTGACTAGCGCGTATCATTTTATAGAGATATTTAGGCCACACACACAGAATTTCTGGGTTTCTCTTGGACTGACAAAAATGGTGCAGAAATTTATCATAAGTTTTTAGTTCTTCCGTTTGGATTGTCAAGTGCATGTCACATGTTTTCCAAGGTAACACGCCCGTTAGTAAGCAAATGGATGGGGGGGGGGAGGGAGAAAAATTGGTGTCGATGTTTCTTGATGACGGATTTGGGTTTGTACCAAATGCTACGAAATGTTATTGGGTACCAGTTCAAGAATTAGAATATTTGGGCATCTTATTGAACTCAATGCTTGGGGTTTTGTATATTTCTGATCGCCGTTTAAATAAGGCAAAAGAAGTGATAGAAAATATGTTATGTTTTGTCAAGCAACATAGGAATGTCCACGTCAGAAAATTGCCAGTTTAGTTTGCCAGTTAATATCTTTGTCCATTGTCATTTGTCATGTTTCCCAAATCATGACCCGTAATCCGTCGACTGAAAGCATCGAGCAGTTGGAGTTTTGGCAAGCTAACCTGCATTTATACAATAGTAAGAATATGTTTGATTCACACAAATGCTCAAAGATCGTTTATTCAGATGCTAGGTCTACAGGTTATAGTGGGTACGAGGTATACTCGGTTAACGGTATTTCACATGGTATGTGGTCTGCGGATGAGTGTCAAAAATCCTCCACATGGTCAGAATTGGTTGCAGTGTATACTGCTTTCAATTTTGCACATTCTTGAAAACTAAAGGGTAAAATGGTTTACTGACAATCAGTCTGTTAGTTCCATAGGCATCAAAGGTTCTATGAAACCTGAGCTACAGGGTATTGCTTATGTGATTTTCAAGATATGTATGGAAAAGTCCATTAAACTTGAGATTGAGTGGGTTCCCAGATCTCAAAATGAGTTGGCTGATTATTATTCAAGAATTGTAGATTATGATGACTGGGGACTTTCGTTTCAAACACTGCATTTGTTACAGTTAAGATTTGGCAGGTAGATTGGTTCGCGTCTGAGCACAATGCGAAGTTAAAGACATTTTATTCCAGATGTTGGACACCATCATGTACTGGTATTGATGCGTTTACAGAAAACTGGGGTGGATCGTTTGGCTTGTTTATTCCATCCGTTTCTATTATCCTGAGAGTTTTAAATAAAATGATTGTTGACAAAGCGTCGGCTGTGATTGTTGTGCCATGCTGGAAGTTTGTTTGGTGGCCTCTCCAGGTTTTTTGCGTAGTTCGGTATTACTAAGCATTAGAACATGTGATATTATATTTTATGAAACACATATGTCATTGTTTATAGAAAGCAGTAAAACGGATAAATATAGAGATGGATCATGGGTTATCATAGCCCAAACTGGAACAAAATTGTGTCCTGTTGAAAATGTTATAAAGTTAGATTGGTGTGAGTTTAAGAATGATGATGTTGTATTATGCAATTTGAGTAAGATAAACATGGTTATAAACCAAGAAATAAAAATGTAAAAATGTTATATACTAATCTGCGTGATCTGTTTTTGGACGCTATTAAACCTCATGTGGGATAAATACAAAACACTTACAAATGTCCTTGGCTTCAATAGCATTGAACCTGTCGTATAAATGACATCCTTGCTTTTTATTTAATCGCATTTTATGGCATTTACATTAGTGATGAAACGATTATCGAGTACAATCCATAAATCGTCGCTGACAATGCTGCTATGTCGGCGACAATCCATAGTGGTTTTCCAAAATCAATGTCGCTAATGTTTCTCCCGGTAACTACGTATTTTTTGTTTTGTGGTAAAGTTGAGTAAATGTCAATTTTTCTTATACAAATGCGGTGAATATAAACACTTAAAAACTTACAAACTCTCCCAAAATGACAAATTGTTTTAATTGTTCATATGTTTCATAAAACCTTCTTCAATAATCTTACCTGCAAATCCCGGCTCGATGCATTCAGTTTTTGAAACCTTTTTGGTATCGTTTGTAATTAACTCATTTACTTTTTGTGAATGTTTTATGAAATTAAGATATTCTTATGAAATGTTCAATATAACAGGTTATTCAATGTTAAGCTGGTTCACAAATATTTAATATGCTTTTACATGGATAAAATGATAAAATACTTGCTGCGGCGTGCATCATTTTGCAATTGATGAGCAATTCTTAAGTATGGGTTGTGTTGTTATGTTTTTTCGTTCAGTTATTAAAGAAAAAAAGGTTATGAAAATTTACTAACTGTTGCAAAAAGCATGACTATTGTATCACAAGTACTGATTTCAGGTTAACCATTTAAATGATCATAATGATACTATGTATAAAGAATGTATTCTTTACTGTTATTAGGAACTTTCGATTATTGTCCGATAGTAAATCGAAATGCTTGGTTGCATTCGATTCGATTATCGATAGCAAATGGAGTCCGATTTTCAAACACTAATTTACAGGTTAACAATTATTATATTTCCAACACAATAAGGGTTGTCTTAGTGATAAATTGCTAGACCAGTCATAGAGTTACTAGTTTATACCAGACTAATCAGATCCGAGTGCCTATATGGGAAGCCACGAGAAGGTTCCCCTTTCGGTGATGGAACCCGAGATTTCATATCTATGATACCCAGATGCCATGAATCACCCCACACTTTAGAATAGAGTGTTCTGTTTAACTCACAAAGAATTTTGTCATGTTCAAATTCTAACAAAACGAAGGTTTCAGACTGGGAAGTGTAACATGGTCTCCCATAACTATTGCAACTCTTTTGTAAAACAATAACTTCAGAGAGTGTGTAGAGAGAATAAAGTGTGATGACGTTTAACGAGACAATTTTAAGTACTTGTACAACACAGTTAAATACAATTCAGATCCATTTGTCAAGCGAGAGAAGCGTGCACTAAAATTAAAAAATACAAGAAAAATGAATGATTTTATAAATAAAAAATATGCCTCTTATCAGTCTCATTAAGGTTTTGTTTAAGCAACTACGGAAAATGTTTTCCGGTAAGCGCACTCGCTCCTCACCAAGGCGTCCCAGGTCTAAATCCCGTTTGCGAGCTTGATTTGTAATCACCAAGACGGACAGGTGGGTTTTCTCCAGGAACTCCGATTTCCATCACAAGAAACAACACTATTGCGCAACATCGTGCCAACGAGAGTGCCCTAATTGTTGTCAAATAAGTACAGTTAACCAGCCAGTCCAGATCTTAACTTGCGGCTTCCGCAACGTGTTTAATGTTTATGCAGTGCGAACGTTCGTATAATTAATAAATGGCCTTAAACTAAGTGTGAAAAGTCTATTCATATACGTTTTTTAAGACCTTGCAATTTTTAGAAGGAACCGTCAAGAACCTCAATTCTTAAGGGTAAAATACACGAGTAAAACGCACAATTACTTGCAGTAACTTATAGTCAACCTTTCTTGCGTTTTTAAAAAAGTTTGATACCTTGTTTACATAAATAATAATAAAAAAATCGTATTTATATAACATGTTTTTACAATATAGGTGTAGGGTTAGATTTTAATAAATATGCATCTTTACTGTTTATCTACCGTATATATAATTCAGTACAAAAATCCGGATAATATCATATGCCAAAACTTTTAAACTGCATCTTAACTTTTCTGGCAGGCGTATCCAAACATCGGAATATCTTTGAGCATGATGAAAACCACAAACAAGATTCTATACAGACGTGTATGCTAGTTTTCTTAACAACAATGCTTTTGACTATTTGTAGGTCCAAATGATTCGACGTATTATTGGTACGGAGAATGAATGACTATTCATATGCAGTGTAAAAGTCATTGAAACCATGGCTCTGGCCATTCTCATAAACATTTCGCACCATACACCATTCAAACTGTAATATAATCATCCATCGGCAAACAGGTTTGTCTAAACACAAGCAACATAAACCTCATCGCTCGTATCTTATGCAGCAGTATCTGACTCCACGGTTTCCCCAGGGTGATCCCCGCCGTTTCCCCCCTCATCCCGCTCTGTGATACCATTTTCCTGTCCCTCTATGTAATCCTCCGCCAAATGGACCAATCGCTGCAGCGCGAGTAGCGAGAGAATAGTGACGTCATCGTCAACGCAAGCCTCGTTCTCGTAGTTTTTCACGGGCCAGACGTTGTTTCTCGGGACTCCAAATATTGACGACGCTTTGTTGACCTTTGTTTCAATTGCCTGGCTTTTAAATACACCAGAAAGGTCTTCGGCCGATGTTGGGAATGCGAGGTCAATTTTGGTCAGCAAAATTGCGAGAGGGATGCCTGTAAAAAGACACTTGTTTTATAACCGCATTGAATAGGATCAGGAAACAGACTGAAACCGAACCACATTGATATTATTATATTTCCAAGACTCCGGGAAACTAGAGTCACAACTAGCGCTGTTAACATGTCTTTTAGAGACCGGAAGACATATCAGTGCCATCATTGTCGGATTCGACGTCTAATGGTTTAGTAAGAAGATACTTGACTGTCAATTACGGGTAATAGGTTCGACCCTCGCATCAACAATAATTGTGTAACGCTAACCGTATATTGATTTTATACACTGGCGCACAGCGGGTTGGATTGTTTTCTCAAACAATGAATAAAGACTATTTGAATATATTGCCAAGAAAATATCGCTTTTATCTTTTATATCAGTTGATTGCAGATATCTGTACATACATTAATACTTCGAATGTTGTATAGTTATAAGGCAGAAATATATTAAACTATATTATTACGTATATACTCAGCAGCTTTAAAACGCTATAAACAGAATTGTCTGTATTTTAATTGACATGGTATATGCCGTATTTTTATGTTTTAATTCGGGGGGTCCAACGTGTTTTGTGTTTGCCGAAACAAGCAATAATTCAGCTTATACATTCAAGAACTTTTTCGTTAAGGCCTCTAGAAAAATAGCTAAAAAACTGAGAGAAGCACAAGAGTGTATCTTTATTGCGAAAAAAGTGATATCCTCCCAAAACACCCAAATCCCTTTGAACAACGCCATTTTATTCCGCATCACACATTTCCCTTACTTAAGATTCGGCAAACACAAAACACGTTGGACCCCCTGTAATCGATATCATGGTTTGTAAGGCCGATATTCTGGTACAAGATTAGCCTGTATTTGTATGATAAAAACCACCCTTAACGCACGAGCAGTGTTCTCGTGTTTTGCCCGTGGCTCGAACTTTTCGCAATAGCAAGTAGTATTATTGAACATATCCGACATAGATGCACATGCTTGAAAATCAACATCGTATTATTCCATAGTCGGATTTTATGATGCCACGTTTATAAGAACACCAACGTTCTGAAGCGTTAGGTATGTTGCGAGCCGTAAGTAGAATTACTGATGTCGCCAGAGTTTATATTTGCCATCCCGCAACAATACCCCGCTTAAGGGAGCCTTTTGAGGCGATTGGATCAACAAAAGATCGGCGCCCCACGTTCAGGACAGCCCCTGATCACGACGCAACAACAGGATGAAATATACGCCGGCTCCACCAAAGACATCCGTCGGGGGGCAGCCACTTAGCATCAGACAAACTTTCGGAGTCCGTGGGTTATTTGACTTTTTAACATCACTAAGCTCATGGTTTGTTAACAATTTCGATTGACTTTTAGACAATTGAGTTGAGATTTCTATTTCAGGCGACCAATTCATCCATGCACTGTAAGGCGTAGACTTAAGGACGTTGACCTACGATGCCGTCAGCTGGGCGACTCACATGGACACATGCTCATGTTAGATGGACGCGCAGACGATGGGGGCTGTTTTATTTTCGGACGAATCGAATTTAACGTTCTAAATTCTGACGGTTGCACTCGTGTTTATCGTGAAAAAGGAGAACGATATTTAGAACAATGTGTTAAACGAAGCAATCGTGGAGGTGGAGGAGTGTACAGGTGTGGGCAGGAATAACATAATTTGACAAAACCCAGCTTGTTGTTCTCAATGGTACTGTAAATGCCAGACGTTACATTGATAATGTTTTACGTCCTGTTGAACTGCCCATTCTGCAACTTAAGCATTCCATTTTGCAACATGACAATGCGCAAGCCCATACTGCTCGCTTGACAACTCAATTTCTAGCCCCCCATGCCGTTCAAACAATAAAAGTGGCCTTCTTTATCAGCAGACATGCCACCGACCGAGCATGCTTGAGGCGAGCTAGGAAGACGCGTTAACGCTCGACGATAAAGGCCAAGTAAATTTAACAATCTTTGTCAGGCTACAGTGCAAGATTGGAATAACGTTCCACAGGAGAAAATTGCTTATATTGTGCTTTCGATGAGGCGAATTTGCGTAGCATGTAGTGCGGCAAATGGAAGCTTCACAAAATATTAAATTGCGAATTTAGTATGTATAAGTACCGCTTATTGGAAAACGAATTCTCCTGATATCAATTTTCCAACAATTGCGTTTTTAAAGCTAGAGTTATATGGAGCCTCTATTTCTTACCTCTCTTAGTGACAAGGCGTGTGAATGTCTTCAGCCAATTAACAGTCTCAGTCTCCTTATCCGCGGATGTGTCAACCACCAGGGCCACACAGTGAACCTCTCGGCTACGTGGAGGCTTGTATACAAAACCCGGGCTTCGGGTCGTGAATTGCACGCACGGATTGAACTGGATGGAAGAAAAAAGCCTCGTTACCGGCTTCCTCACTTGCTCTTGGGTCGGAATTTCGCATCCGCGCCGATTTTCTTAAATTGCTTGCATGTTAAATATTTGTTTTATTTAAGTCAACAATAGAAGGTATTTTTAACACAAACAACCCACTAACTGTGTACTGCTCCGGAACATTGCCATCCAGAAGGAATCCCAGTTCCGTGATGTCGAGTCCAAGCCTCCGCTCCATCCCCGGGATGTCACACAGTCGGATGTTTGGATGACCGCCTGACCTTGTCCTTAGCCTGTAGGACTTGAACTGGGATTTGGAATACATGTACTACGGATGTATATGTGTAATGAATCTTTAATATACACCCGTGCATCATGTTTTGGTGAGCAAATTTTTACCAAGGAATATTTTTTCAGATATTTGTTGAAATCCCATGTGCTTGTTCCAGAAAAGTAATTTAATAATGTGAACATGTTTTTGCGTGAAATGTTTTGGATTATGTAAGTCATGTCGGCAACTGGAACCATTCATATTCTTTTTTCATAAAATATGTATCGATATATGAATTTAAAGCAAATCTGTTAAAATCTTCGATTGCAATTTTTGCAAAGCTCTTTTATTACCTGAGCGCTTTCTGCACACATCCGCAAGAATTTGGTATTGTGAAGAAATGGTTAAAAATTCAAACACATAAAGTTTGACTTCTTGAAAGTTTTGAATCTTTTTCCTTTAAATCATTTCGTGATGTGGTGATTCCATAACATTTTCAAGTATCACTAAAACAACTATTTAAAACAACAAAGATTTATATTTGCCTATAGCATTTAGAGCTACCTTAGGAGCGGGACACATGAATGTCACCTTGTTGGCCTTGTCGTAGATGAAGCCAATTGACCTCTAAGTGAGACCTTGACCTTTAAGATAAGGTCACAAATGCTATGCTTCCAATTTATTTGTACATTTCTGTGATGTTTATCTAAATTCTGAGTCAACTGAGTCACGAATACAACGCAAGGACACACGGACTAAAGAACAAACGGACAGTGCGACTAATATGGCTCCCGCCGAGAACACAAGATAAAACTATATTTTATCAATAAAAACTGTGTTCAAAGATATTTTGATTTCAAAAAGTAGTATTTCATTGTTATCATCACGTTTGAATAAAGTCCAAAAGCAAACCTGTGTGGTAATACTTTGCTCGCCGTTTCCAACTGGCGCTAGCTGCCGGAGCCGTCCGGAAAAAGCCGACTGGACGGTGTTAACGAAGCCGGACTTTCCCGAGCCTATAGGCCCTAACAATAGGATGCGAACATCGCCGGAATTCGATTCCACCGGGCATTGGTAGGACCCCAGCTCTTTACACAAAGACTCGGCGAGCTAGACATGCATAAAATGGGTTCAGTTAGGTTCAATTACAAATCACCATTACGTATATATGTAGATATAGATGTATTGTTCAATAACACAAATCTTTGACGTTTTTGTTGGATTTACATATAGTTGGATGTGTCTTATTTATCAAATCTACATCCTTCAAACGGAAAACACTCCGTCTCATGAAACCTAGATTATGACGAAACCAATATTCAATATTAGTCATTAAAGACAGTTGTTTTCTTTGTCTTCTCGTCAATCCACCCGAGACTCATTCACATGTCGCTGCATCCAATGTACAAAACAAACACAAGTAAGGGTTCAAATTTGAGCGCCGCGTAACAAATGACAAAGGGAAGAACTCTTATTTATTTTTTTAAAACCGAGGTTATGGCCCTTACTTTACACGTGTGAATTGAATCTGACAACATATCGTCCTTCCATTTCATTTGAATATTTTGTTAAAAGATTTTAGTAATAGCAAAAATTAAAGTAGATGTAACACGCCGACGACAGCACCAATGATATAACAATTGCCTGAGCAGTGTCTTCGAACACCAGAGGTGCTTTACTACTTTTGAAACTTATTATTGAACGGTCTATCACCTGCTGGTTCCAGTCCGGCGTTTTCCTCCAACACTTGGCGGTCTCAAGGCAGCCTGGCTCCGTCTGTGTCTCCACCGTCTTGAGTCTGACGCCGTCTTTGTAATTTAAGACATAGTTTGATACATAATGACTTATGCGCATTTATTGTACCTCACCATTACTCTGTGGTATATAATCAAGCTATAGTTTCTTTACTTTACCAAGTTCATATTTTATTTAATTACCTAAATATATTTACAGAGTAGAGCATAATAATAACTAGTCTGCTTCCCCAAAACCCACTGCTTTAGTTTTTAAGATGCACTCTAACTCCCAAATAAGGTTTACCACACACTTAATACAATTGTTTTAATATACCAAAAAGGATGAACACATGTTGAAAACAATGGTTCTTATGAAGGACACTGAGCTTAATTTGAAAGAAAGGCGCAGAAAACACGATATTTCTACCTTATGAGATGAAAGTAGATCACAATAATATTTTTAGCATTCACTAACCATTTAATATTTTTTGCGTTTTCAGCTCTTAATTACACGGTTACAATCTTGTTATCAGTAATTAATATTTTCCATAAATGCATTATTTAGTAAGTAGTCAAAGGGTTATTACTAAATATATATATTTGTTATACATGTGAATGTATTGAATTTGAATAACAGTGTCACTTTAAATCTATGTCAAAAACTTCTCTTTTGTACGTCTGAGTCCATCTCATCTTCTTGACTCCTAACACAGAAAAATGTTTGATATATATACCAAGATTGTTGAGCAAAATGTGACAACTGAACTAATCAAGCCCATACATTTGTCACAAACATGACAACTTATTCATAACTGAACATTTGTACACAATCAGCTGTCCGCCACATACGCATAAGCATAAGTGGGCAAGGCATATCAATCAAATATGCTTTATAATAATTAATAAGTATTAATAAGAAAACATGTATGACAAACATACATTTAATAAAATGCTAATTATTTCATAAAAGTAACGATAACGTTCTCGTAACATTACAATTGTAATCGGAATTTTCCCCGAAAAACATATTATTAAACTATGCCGCATTATTTATAACAAATCTATAGCTTCTGATAGTTCACTTTACCTGTAACTTTGTACACTTCCAACTCGGTGACGTCCATCGTGCCGTTATTGATATCCGCTGATTGAAGGCCAGGAGCGTCGAAGTTTGTGCCAAATCTACCCATGTTGCCATTAAGTTTGAAAACTCCATTTTCATTTGGTATTGGCTGACTGTGAAACGTGTTTAGATCGCCTCCGTAACCAAATACAGGCCCATAAGTTGGACTCGAGAACACAGTTTTACAGCCAAGTTTTGCAGGAAACTTATTACATTTCCTTGATCCTATCAACTTCAGATGAAAGAGAAACGCGGCGTTGTCCAAGGACCAGATATCTGAGCCTTCCCAGCCAACACTTGCAAACCCTCCATAGACGGACCGTTGTGGGTTATAGAGCACGGTGACCGTAGGTCCCTGGTTGTCGCACCTCTGGTGAAATGTAGCCGTGTCGCAACTGTCCTTTGTGATGTTGTACAGTAGGTGGAACACTTTCGGGCCGTCGCCAATCCATGTCTCCAGCTGATCTCGATTGGCCTGTGTCAAGCGGCCGCTTGACATGGTCGATTTTAACATGCTGGTGATTGTTTATAGAAAAAAACAAGTTAATGAATTATTGCAACGAACGATTTATGATTATCTTCGTTTTTTGCACACTCACACGGTAGCTTTTGTCGGTTTCTGGTTAGTGATTGTTTTCCAAATTATAGAGACTATGTCCTTCGAGTTTACTTATGTTAAGTTGTTTATGCAGGGTATTGCAATATATCATATGATGCCGCCTATACCGGGTATGTCATATACTGCCACCTATGTATGTTATGTCATATACTGCCACCTATGTATGGTATGTCTTATACTGCCGTCTATGCAGAGTATGTTATATATGGCCGCCTATGTATGGTATGTAATATACTGCCGCTTATGTATGGTATGTCATATACTGCCGCCTATGTAGAGTATGACATATACTGCCGCCTATGCAGAGTATGTCATATATTACCGCATATGTATGGTATGTCATGTACTGCCGCCTATGCAGAGTATGTCATATACTATCACCTATGTATGGTATATAATATACTGCCGCCTATGAAGAGTATGTCATATACTGCCGCCTATGTAGAGTATGTCATATACTGCCGCCTATGCAGAGTATGTCATATATTACATCAAAAGTATGGTATGTCATGTACTGCCGCTTATGCATAGTATGTCATATACTATCACCTATGTATGGTATACCATATACTGCCGCCTATGAAGAGTATGTCATATACTGCCGCCTATATAGAGTATGTCATATACTCCCACCTATGTATGGTATTTCATATACTGCCGCCTATGCAGAGTATGTCATATACTGCCACCTATGCAGAGTATGTCATATACTGCCGCCTATGCAGGGTATTGCATATACTGCGTCCTATGCAGAGTATGTCATATACTGCCGCCTATGCAGGGTATTGCATATACGGCAGCCTATTCGGGGCATTGCATATACTGCCGCCTATGCAGGGTATGTCATATACTGCCGCCTATGTAGGGTATGTCATATACTGCCAACTATGCAGGGTATGTCATATACTGCCGCCTATGTAGGGTATGTCATATACTGCCCCCTATGTAGGGTATGTCATATACTGCCGCCTATGTAGGGTATGTCATATACTGCCACCTATGCAGGGTATGTCATATACTGCCGCCTATGCAGGGTATGTCATATACTGCCGCCTATGTAGGGTATGTCATATACTGCCCCCTATGTAGGGTATGTCATATACTGCCGCCTATGTAGGGTATGTCATATACTGCCCCTATGTAGGGTATGTCATATACTGCCGTCTATGTAGGGTATGTCATATACTACCTCCCATGCGGGGTATGTCATATATTACCGCTTGTTTAGGGTATGTCATTTACTGCCACCTATGTAGAATATATCATTTGCTGCAGCCTATACAGAGTATGTCATATACTGCCACCTATGTATGGTGTGTCATATGCTGCCACCTATGTATGGTATGTCATATACTGCCGCTTATGAAGAGTATGTCATATACTGCCGCCTATGCAGAGTATGTCATATATTACCGCCTATGTATGGTATGTCATATACTGCCGCCTATGTAGAATATATAATTTGCTGCAGCCTATACAGAGTATGTCATAAACTGCCGCCTATGTAGAATATATCATTTGCTGCAGCCTATACAGAGTATGTCATATACTGCCACCAATGTATGGTGTGTCATATACTGCCACCTATGTATGGTATGTAATATACTTCCGTCTATGTATGGTATGTCATATACTGCCGCTTATGAAGAGTATGTCATATACTGCCGCCTATGCAGAGTATGTCATATATTACCGCCTATGTATGGTATGTCATTTAATGCCACCTATGTAGAATATATCATTTGCTGCAGCCTATACAGAGTATGTCATATACTGCCACCTATGTATGGTATGTCATATACTGCCACCTATGTATGGTATGTAATATACTTCCGCCTATGTATGGTATGTCATATACTGCCGCTTATGAAGAGTATGTCATATACTGCCGCCTATGCAGAGTATGTCATATATTACCGCCTATGTATGGTATGTCATATACTGCCGCCTATGCAGAGTATGTCATATATTACCGCCTATGTATGGTGTGTCATATACTGCCACCTATGTATGGTATGTCATATGCTGCCGCCTATGCAGAGCATGTCATATATTACCGCCTATGTATGGTATGTAATATATTTCCGCCTATGTATGGTATGTCATATACTGCCGCTTATGAAGAGTATGTCATATACTGCCGCCTATGCAGAGTATGTCATATATTACCGCCTATGTATGGTATGTCATATACTGCCGCCTATGCAGAGTATGTTATAAATTACCGCCTATGTATGGTATGTAATATACTTCCGCCTATGTATGGTATGTCATATACTGCCGCTTATGAAGAGTATGTCATATACTGCCGCCTATGCAGAGTATGTCATATATTACCGCCGATGTATGGTATGTCATGTACTGCCGCCTATGCAGAGTATGTCATATACTGCCGCCTATGTAGAGTATGTCATATACTGCCGTCCATGTAGGGCATGTTATATACTACCTCCCATGCGGGGTATGTCATATATTACCGCTTGTTTAGGGTATGTCATTTACTGCCACCTATGTAGAATATATCATATGCTGCCGCCTATACAGAGTATGTCATATACTGCCACCTATGTATGGTGTGTCATATACTGCCACCTATGTATGGTATGTCATATACTGCCACCTATGTATGGTATGGCATATACTGCCACCTATGTATGGTATGTCATATACTGCCGCCTATGCAGAGTATGTCATATATTACCGCCTATGTATGGTATGTCATATACTTCCGCCTATGTATGTTATGTCATATACTGCCGCTTATGAAGAGTATGTCATATACTGCCGCCTATGCAGAGTATGTCATATATTACCGCCTATGTAAGTTATGTCATGTACAGCCGCCTATGCAGAGTATGTCATATACTGCCGCCTATGTAGAGTATGTCATATACTGCCGCCTATGTAGGGCATTGCATATACTGTCGCCTATGTAGGGTATTGCATGTGTGGTATATCATATCCGCCGCCTAGGCAGAGTATGTCAAATACTGCCGACTATGAAGAGTATGTCATATACTGCCGCCTATGTAGGGTATTGCATATACTGTCGCCTATTCAGGGTATTGCATATACTGCCGCCTATGCAGGGTATTGCATATACTGCCGCCTAAGCAGGGTATGTCACATACTGCCACCTATGCAGGGTATGTCATATACTGCCGCCTATGTAGGGTATGTCATATACTGCCGCCTTTGTATGGTATGTCATATACTGCTGCTGATGTAGGGTATGTCATATACTGTCGCCTATGTAGGGTATGTCATATACTGCCGCCTATGTAGGGTATGTCATATACTGCTGCTGATGTAGGGTATATCATATACTGCCGCCTATATAGGGTATGTCATATACTGCCACCTATGTAGGGTATGTCATATACTGCCGCCTATGTAGGGTATGTCATATACTGCTGCTGATGTAGGGTATATCATATAATGCCGCCTATATAGGGTATGTCATATACTGCCACCTATGTAGGGTATGTCATATACTGCCGCCTATGTAGGGTATGTCATATACTGCTGCTGATGTAGGGTATGTCATATACTGCCGCCTATGTAGGGTATGTCATATACTGCCACCTATGTAGGGTATGTCATATACTGCTGCTGATGTAGGGTATGTCATATACTGCCGCCTATATAGGGTATGTCATATACTGCCGCCTATGTATGGAATGTCATATACTGCTGCTGATGTAGGGTATGTCATATACTGCTGCTGATGTAGGGTATGTCATATACTGCCGCCTATGTAGGGTATGTCATATACTGCTGCTGATGTAGGGTATGTCATATACTGCCGCCTATGTAGGGTATGTCATATACTGCCGCCTATGTAGGGTATGTCATATACTGCCGCCTATGTAGGGTATGTCATATACTGCTGCTGATGTAGGGTATGTCATATACTGCTGCTGATGTAGGGTATGTCATATACTGCCGCCTATGTAGGGTATGTCATATACTGCTGCTGATGTAGGGTATATCATATAATGCCGCCTATATAGGGTATGTCATATACTGCTGCTGATGTAGGGTATGTCATATACTGCCACCTATGTAGGGTATGTCATATACTGCCACCTATGTAGGGTATGTCATATACTGCTGCTGATGTAGGGTATGTCATATACTGCCGCCTATATAGGGTATGTCATATACTGCCGCCTATGTAGGGTATGTCATATACTGCTGCTGATGTAGGGTATGTCATATACTGCCGCCTATGTAGGGTATGTCATATACTGCCGCCTATGTAGGGTATGTCATATACTGCTGCTGATGTAGGGTATGTCATATACTGCTGCTGATGTAGGGTATGTCATATACTGCCGCCTATGTAGGGTATGTCATATACTGCTGCTGATGTAGGGTATGTCATATACTGCCACCTATGTAGGGTATGTCATATACTGCTGCTGATGTAGGGTATGTCATATACTGCCGCCTATATAGGGTATGTCATATACTGCCACCTATGTAGGGTATGTCATATACTGCTGCTGATGTAGGGTATGTCATATACTGCCGCCTATATAGGGTATGTCATATACTGCCGCCTATGTATGGTATGTCATATACTGCTGCTGATGTAGGGTATGTCATATACTGCTGCTGATGTAGGGTATGTCATATACTGCCGCCTATGTAGGGTATGTCATATACTGCTGCTGATGTAGGGTATGTCATATACTGCCGCCTATGTAGGGTATGTCATATACTGCCGCCTATGTAGGGTATGTCATATACTGCCGCCTATGTAGGGTATGTCATATACTGCTGCTGATGTAGGGTATGTCATATACTGCCGCCTATATAGGGTATGTCATATACTGCCGCCTATGTAGGGTATGTCATATACTGCTGCTGATGTAGGGTATGTCATATACTGCCGCCTATGTATGGTATGTCATATACTGCTGCTGATGTAGGGTATGTCATATACTGCTGCTGATGTAGGGTATGTCATATACTGCCGCCTATGTAGGGTATGTCATATACTGCTGCTGATGTAGGGTATGTCATATACTGCTGCTGATGTAGGGTATGTCATATACTGCCGCCTATGTAGGGTATGTCATATACTGCTGCTGATGTAGGGTATATCATATAATGCCGCCTATATAGGGTATGACATATACTGCCACCTATGTAGGGTATGTCATATACTGCTGCTGATGTAGGGTATGTCATATACTGCCGCCTATATAGGGTATGTCATATACTGCCACCTATGTAGGGTATGTCATATACTGCTGCTGATGTAGGGTATGTCATATACTGCCGCCTATATAGGGTATGTCATATACTGCCGCCTATGTATGGTATGTCATATACTGCTGCTGATGTAGGGTATGTCATATACTGCTGCTGATGTAGGGTATGTCATATACTGCCGCCTATGTAGGGTATGTCATATACTGCTGCTGATGTAGGGTATGTCATATACTGCCGCCTATGTAGGGTATGTCATATACTGCCGCCTATGTAGGGTATGTCATATACTGCTGCTGATGTAGGGTATGTCATATACTGCCGCCTATGTAGGGTATGTCATATACTGCCGCCTATGTATGGTATGTCATATACTGCTGCTGATGTAGGGTATGTCATATACTGCTGCTGATGTAGGGTATGTCATATACTGCCGCCTATGTAGGGTATGTCATATACTGCTGCTGATGTAGGGTATGTCATATACTGCCGCCTATGTAGGGTATGTCATATACTGCCGCCTATGTAGGGTATGTCATATACTGCCGCCTATGTAGGGTATGTCATATACTGCTGCTGATGTAGGGTATGTCATATACTGCTGCTGATGTAGGGTATGTCATATACTGCCGCCTATGTAGGGTATGTCATATACTGCTGCTGATGTAGGGTATGTCATATACTGCCGCCTATGTAGGGTATGTCATATACTGCCGCCTATGTAGGGTATGTCATATACTGCCGCCTATGTAGGGTATGTCATATACTGCCGCCTATGTAGGGTATGTCATATACTGCTGCTGATGTAGGGTATGTCATATACTGCCGCCTATATAGGGTATGTCATATACTGCCACCTATGTAGGATATGTCATATACTACCTCCCATGCGGGGTATGTCATATTTTACCGCCTGTTTAGGGTATGTCATTTACTGCCACCTATGTAGAATATATAATATGCTTCCGCCTATACAGGGTATGTCATATACTGCCACCTATTTATGGTATGTCATATACTGCCACCTTGGTATGGTATGGCATATACTGCCGCCTATGCAGAGTTTGTCATATACTGCCGCCTATGCAGAGTATGTCATATACTGCCGCCTATGTAGAGTATGTCATTTACTGCCGCCTATGAAGAGTATGTAATATACTGCCGCCTATGCAGAGTACGTCATATATTACCGCCTATGTATGGTATGTCATATACTGCCGCCTATGCAGAGTATGTCATATACTGTTGCCTATGTAGAGTATGTCATATACTGCCGCCTATGTAGAGTATGTCATATACTGCCGCCTATGCAGGGTATGTCATATACTGCCGCCTATGTAGAGTATGTCATATATTACCGCCTATGTATGGTATGTCATATACTGCCGCCTATGCAGAGTATGTCATATACTGCCGCCTATGTAGAGTATGTCATATATTACCGCCTATGTATGGTATGTCATATACTGCTGCCTATGCAGAGTATGTCATATACTGCCGCCTATGTAGAGTATGTCATATATTACCGCCTATGTATAGGCTAATGATCTGCCCTATGATATAGAGACCTGAATTAGGGTCGTGTTTTCTAAGGAGCAGTGCGACAAGAAAGTATTATTTAAAAACCTTATCAAACATCATAGTTCAATCACAGGAATTTAACTCAGTGTTTGGTCTTATATGATAGTTTTAGTTTTATTAACAAATACAATAGACAATATGTCCATGAGTATACATTTACAAATAGAGAATTATATGCATGTAAGTAATCAAATGGTCAAATAAATCACCAATGATCATATAAATAAATATTCATGTTTCATGTCATAATAGAGACACAATATAGCATTATGTACATGTATATGACAGCGAGAGATCATTGTGTACATGAAAAACACATATTATTCATAGTAATAATGGTATTGGTTTCTAACATTAAATGCCTTATGTATATACATAGCTAAATTTCTATTCACTTTAACATTGTCCGATTGCATTAACTCAACAAACTTTGGTACATTTGGTCTAGTCCAATAATATTTACTAATATAAGTTTTTCTTAAATCACTATACAATGAGCATTCTAAAATAAAATGAAATTCATCTTCTAATACATAACAACACAAACATTTTCTATCAATATATGGTATTGGGTCAGGTTTGTGCCATCTGCCTGACTCTATTGACAGTCTATGTGAAGAAACTCTCAATCTACACATGTCTTTTCTAAATTTGTACATATTAACATTTGTCAGATAAGGTTGTAACATAAAATTACTAAACATTGTATACGATCTTGCACGAGATGAGTTATTTAATTCTGACATCCAATTCTGAATAAACATATCATTTAGTCTTGTTTTTAACAATGATATAAACATATTTTCATCACCAACTCCTTGGTTTAACCATACATAATGAAAGCCTAGAGATTGCAATAAAGAACACACATCATTTGCCCAAGATTTACAATTAGGTCTTGTTTCAATATAACTACACATATGAGAATACATACCTTTAACATATTTATGAGCATCTAATTTTATAACTTTCAACCAATATCTTATAACATTAACAACTCTCCTAGTGTACAATGTAGTTCTACCAAGTTCGCCATATATAAAGTTATTCTGAGTTTGAATTTTAACACCTAATAATCTTTTGCAGAAATTTAAATGTACTCTTTCTAAAACAATAGAATCCTTTAATCCCCATACTTCTGATCCATAATTTAAAATTGGTAAGATTAATTTATCAAACAAATCTAACTTATTACTAATAGACATATATGGAAATTTAGCTAAATATGAGTTTAACTTGAAAATAGCCTTGGATGCCTGTCCTGCTAAAGTATCAAAGGTGGTAGTGAAGGAACCACCACAGGTAAAAATAATACCTAAATATGTAAAATGTTTAACTATTTCTAAATTGACCCCCTTATAAGAAAAAACAATATTTTTCCTTAACCTGCCTCCCTTTTTAAAAATCATAACTTTAGTCTTGGTAGAATTAACACTTAATTTCCATCTATCACAATACTGCTCTAGTAACAACAAACCCTTTTTTAACTGGTCTTCAGAGTCAGCCATAATAACAATATCATCTGCATATAATAACAGAAACAGTTTCAGCATACCTATATCAATACCATCAAAACCATTTAACATGTAATACTCTTCAATATCATTTAAATACATAGAAAATAAGAATGGAGATAAGCTTTCTCCTTGTCTAACACCAAGCATACATGTAAAGTCATCTTTACTAATAGTATTATGCATTTTAATTCTAGACTTAACAGTGGCATACATAGATTTAATAACATTAAACATATTTCCTCTAATTCCTAACTTCAAAAGTTTATACCAAATGACATCTCTCACTAAAAAATCAAAGGCCTTAGTAAAGTCTACAAAAACTGCATAAAGTCTCTTATTATTTTCTAACAAATAATTTATAACACCATGTAGTACAAAAATATTATCAACTGTGCCCATATTTTTTCTGAAACCAGCCTGTGCCTCAATACATACATGATATTTTTCAGCCCAACAATTTAATCTATTATTTATTACTTTAGTAAACAATTTACCAAATGTACTTAATAATGTAATACCTCTATAATTATTTGTATCATTCTTATCACCCTTCTTATGCAAAGGTACAATAAACCCTTCAGACCAAGCCTCTGGAAAATATCCACAACTCAACAACTTATTAAACAAAGTACATACAACAATAAAGAAATTATTACTATTAATACCATGTTTAAAAAACTCATTTAACAGATAATCAGGCCCAGCAGCTTTACCATTATTTAACTGGTTACATGCCTTAACAATATCCTCATGTGAAAATGGGACATTCAATTCTTCAAACATAATATTCAATTCTTCATTCATATATCTATCATGAAAATACAAAATATCTTCATCAGGTTGATAAAATGTTGAATCTGGGTCATTAATAGCCTTAAAATATTGTAGAAAATCTGCATTTGACAAATTACCACATTCTTCCTTAACAACTGACCCTTTTAACATTTTCCAATACATCTTAGCATTTGATAATCTAACACTTTCTAATTTCTTAGTCTGCATTTTATCATACATACATTTCTTTTTTCTCACAGTACTCTTATACAAGCTTCTGGATTCTACCATATTCTTTCTATTTACATCACATGGATAATTTCTATACATGTTTAAATTTTTATAATAACAGTGTTTTAAATTTTTACAACCATCATCAAAATATAAGCCATCATTTGCTCTACATACATGTGCAACATTATTATCACAATATTTTTTAAACAAAGGTGAACATATATCTTCTATAATATTACAGAATGATTTCAAATTGGAATCAATATCATCTTTACTATGTGAATTTTCAATGTCATCACACAGTGTTTCAAGCATATGTGTAGTCTCTTCATTATTTAATGTGTTAACATAATCATTCTTTTTGTCATCACTCCACATGTATTTATATGATATATTATCAACTGTATCATCAATTTTCACATCTTCATTACAAAGACTATTATTACCACAAATTTGTGAACATCCCAAGCTAAAACTAACAACACAATGATCAGACAGAATGTTTGGATCTAACACATTAAAACTCTTTACACAACAGAACATCTTTTTTGAGCATAAAACTAAGTCAATAGTACTGCATCCTGCTGCATTAACCAAAGTATATTTTCCTATATTGGCATCTAATCCAATCCTACCATTTAAAATTCTCAAACCTGACATTTTACAGAAATCTAACATCATATTCCCATATTCATTTACAGTTTTATCTAAATTGCTTCTATGCATATATTCATCTTGTACATAGTCATCTGGGAAAATATCTTCCAAACAAGTATGAATATTATCATTTAAGACAAAATCTGGCCTTTCTCCAACTCTAGCATTAAAGTCTCCACAAACAAAATATTCACAAGTATTTTCATATATAATATTAAAATCTAAAATATCATCCAAAATCAACTCAAACACTGAATTATCAGTTAAATATTCTCTGCAACTACCCTTAGGAATATTATAAGTCAGACACAATAATACATCATTATCTGTATTTAGTAACTGTCTATCTAATTTAATCCACTGAATACAGTCACTAGTATTTTTGACAAACTGAACATATTTTGATAATTTATTATGTACATAAATCATGACACCTCCACTACTTCTCTTTGAATGTTTAACCTTATCCTTTCTATTTAGAATATAGGTAGAAAAATTAGCTACATCATAATTAAATAAATCATTTGACCAAGTTTCAGTAAATAAAAGTATGTCATATGTTTTAAACAATGATTTCATTTCAGAACTGTCAAGTTTATTGTATTGTTTACCTACAAGACCTTGTACATTTAGTAAACACACTTTGACCTCGGTCATGACCCCATCGCTGTCCTACTTCTGCGTTCCTGGTCTCTGGTTGGCTGCTTCTTTTCGCCCACCTGTCACCTTGTCTTGTTTCTGATTCCCCGCGCCTCTACGCACTATAGTCTCTTTCTGGGATTCCCCGATCGGTTTCTCGCTCCCCACGCTATTTTTAACACTAACACTATGTTTATTTTTACCGCTCGACACGGTCACAGCTGGTTTCCCAATGTGGGGTTTCACGCTCCTAGTTGAAGACGCCCGTGTTTCGTGTGTTGTGATTTTCTTCGCCCCGGAATTACTTTTAAATACTTGTGTTGGGGACTTAACATGTTGTGTCTGATTGTTCATGGATGTATTTGGATACGACGTAGCCTTTGCTGCCACAGGTAAGTCATCGCTTATCACATGTTCATTGCTCGAAGTACATGTTGACCCAGTTTCAGGACGAATGTTTACATATACATCCGAGGGGGCGTGTCTCTCAGGGGTGTCCTCTTTGTTGATACTCGGTTCGTCCACGAAAACGCTAGTTTCTGCTCCCTCTACGACCGTCTCGTTGGAATATACCCGTTGCCTAGTTACATTAGCATTTTCTACGATGTTTTGCGACTGATCGATGTACATTTGTATGCGATTAGTGCCTAGTACTCCAAACCAGTCCGGAAATTCGTCCCTCACACATACTCCGTCAATGAACAATCTCGCTGGGTATCGTATTTGTACGTTTCTGCGATTCACTCTAGCTTCAACCGCTTGCTCCGATTTGTAAAGTGCTGATCGTGCATTGGCTATTTCCTTTGGGTACTGCCTGTCAATGCCGAAATTACTTTGTTTCAGTAAGTAGGCTTTTCGCATGATGATTTCGGTATCCTCATAGTCTCTAAATCGCGCTATCAACGGTCGTTTCAGATCATCATTAGCCCCGTTTCTCTTCCCCCTGCCTAATCTATGTGCCCTGTCAATACAGAAATCGTCCTCATCTAACCCTAGCTCACTCTCTAAAAAACGAAGCAGGGTGCGCTTGTCATCGTGCTTATATGACAGTTTTTCGGTTATGCCATAGAAAATGAGATTATTCCTCATGTTTCTAGCTTCATTGTCTATTGATCTGTAACTAAGGGCCTTTGTAAATGTTAGTTGCTTATTAAACTGCTGTTCTAGTTCTACAATCCGTACCTCAAGATCACTACAGTATTTGTATATGTTTTGTACATCATCCCTACATGCATGTTGCTCGTCTTCTACGTCGCTGATCTTCTCAAAGTTCTTATTTACTTGATCAAATATACTGTTTAGCTTCTCGTCAGTAGACAAATTAGCAAACCTTTCACTACTGCTACTACTTCCCTTCTTTCTTTTCTTTCCCTTTGTCACCTGTGTGAATTTCCCGCCATCTCCGCCATTGTTCAAACTTGAAAAACGATTCATCACTGGTATTTCCTCGTCTATTTCGATCCCTTCCTCCTCATCCCCACTCAAAACGTTACCATCACTGTCACCACTAACACAATTAGCCATTTTCTATGTAAAACAATCCTGTTTAAATTAAATATTTATATTTTTCACTGTCCACTATTGTTTACACGTCTTGACCACTTGACCACTCAACCGTATGATATATTCAGTCATTATATGACCAAAAACTGACAAAAAAAACAACAATTTTGGAGTTTAATAAAACGATTAAAATTCTGAAGATGAACACAAACGGATCCCATCTTATACAGTAGGAAAACGAAAGTTGATGATGCTTGTTCATCAAATGGTATTTAGATCTCCCTAGACAGTACAAAGACGTCATAGATTACATCGAAACATCAAAGGAATGTTCACTTACTTTGAAATGCTCGCTCGTAAAAAAAACACTAAAATAAATTTAAGTTTTACTTCCCACTTATTTCATTTGTAAACAAATAAGTTTTGCCTCCCTTTGCAAGTGAATAATTATCTCCCTTTCCGAGGCATGATAGGTACAAATTACAACTGGAATTTAGACTGATTTCGATTTCAACCATAAATATCTTCAATATCAATAGCGACTACTTAACAGAATATATCCCCGTTTCCAGGGCGGATACCGTCTTGTCAAGTTGTGCTCGTATCTTTCTGTGGTTTTGGTCATCGTAACACTCCTTTGAATACAAAAAAGAGGAAATCGAATATATCTAGAAGTCAATACCTAACTCATGGAGGTTGACAAATTGCGCTCAAGATCTATTTTAATCAATGTTCAAGGTAGTCAAGTCCAAGGACCATATAATTTTCTAAGTTTGGAAATGTAAATGAATAAGTAGAAAAATAATTTCCGTTTGAATGTAGCGTAATATCCGCTAGGTGGCGGATAGAAGGTTTCGTGCACGAGGAATTAAGTGGAACTGTCATTCAGCTTTGGGCAGTCGACGTGTTAACTTCAAATTCTTTTCTATCGATTGTACATGTACCTGTAATGGTTAGTGACGAAATCCGGTCTGACCAGAATGCGCTCGAACAAGTGTGAGCTGAGCTGAAGCAACAGAGGCAAAACTTTTTATCTCTAAGAGACAAAGTTCGTGGAAATTTAGCGAGTGTTGCTAATGACGTAAAGAAAGAAATTAAAATCAGGAAATGACATATCTTGCAAATATCAGGGCAATAAACTGCAGTTTGATTTCAATAGCGAAATTGAAGATATCGCCAAGCAGTCACTCTGGGCGTCAGAGCATTTTAAGCCAGAATATTGTTAGGAGCAGCTAAAGGAACTTCTTGACAAATTGCATAAGCGCAACAAACTTATTCGCATCGCTGACTCTTCTTCCGGTGGCTGGGAAACAGTCCGGCAATATGAAAGTAATCCAGTAGCCAGTGACTCTGATGGTGAGGCAAACATTTACAAGGCGGAGAGCAGTGCTCTCAGAAGGAAAAAGTCTTCTTCACGCGGCGGGTCGTTGGGTCGTAGTTCGGACTACGTTCCTGATTTTACTGATAAGTCATGGGGAGCTCCTGCTTCCGTCGTCAGGCCGTCGGGACATCAGTCAGTCAGCAGGGGTCGGCTTTTTCGAGGCCCCTACGGAGCTTCATACGGATCAGGATTCGCCGGTTCATCTTCCGGACCCACGGGACCCTGTTTTGCCTGTGGCGAATTCAGTCATTTCCGCAGAAATTGTCCATACACTGCAAGAACCCCATCATCCGCCACAGTTACGTCCGGGGACCAGTCAGCAGTCCGAAAATGAATTTGAATTTACACACGAATATTTTGAATATGAACAAGGTCAAAAGAATATTATTGTTAGGGGCAAGTTAAGAAAGCATGTTCAATTTTGGCGAGATATTGGTTGTAACGATTTCATATTAGATGTATTAGAGAATGGGTATAAAATTCCCTTCTATTCGAAACCTTTTCAATCATTCAATAAGAATAACAAATCTGCTATTTTGGAGCCAGATTTTGTATCTGAAGCGATTCAGGATCTTTTAGACAGAAATTTGATTGAAAAGTGTGTTAGTGCACCTTATGTTGTTAATCCTCTGACGGTTTATGTACACAATTCATGTAAAAAGAGATTAATACTTGATTTAAGAGTTGTCAATAAACATCTGTGGAAGCAGTCGGTTAAGTAAGAAGATGTCAAGGTGGCTCTTTCATTTTTGCGCAAAGGTTATTACATGATTAAATTTGATTTGACTAGCGCGTATCATTTTATAGACATATTTAGGCCACACACACAGAATTTCTGGGTTTCTCTTGGACTGACAAAAATGGTGCAGAAATTTATCATAAGTTTTTAGTTCTTCCGTTTGGATTGTCAAGTGCATGTCACATGTTTTCCAAGGTTTCCCAAATCATGACCCGTAATCCGTCGACTGAAAGCATCGAGGAGTTGGAGTTTTGGCAAGCTAACCTGCATTTATTAAATAGTAAGAATATATTTGATTCACACAAATGCACAAAGATCGTTTATTCAGATGTTAGCTCTACATGTTATAGTGGGTACGAGGTAAACTCTGTTAACGGTATTTCACATGGTATGTGGTCTGCGGATGAGTGTCAAAAATCCTCCACATGGTCAGAATTGGTTGCAGTGTATAGAGTACTGCTTTCAATTTTGCACATTCTTGAAAACCAAAGGGTAAAATGGTTTACTGACAATCAGTCTGTTAGTTCCATAGTCATCAAAGGTTCTATGAAACCTGAGCTACAGGGTATTGCTTATGTGATTTTCAAGATATGTATGGAAAAGTCCATTTAACTTGAGATTGAGTGGGTTCCCAGATCTCAAAATGAGTTGGCTGATTATTATTCAAGAATTGTAGATTATGATGAATGGGGACTTTCGTTTCAAACACTGCAATTGTTACAGTTAAGATTTGGCAGGTAGATTGGTTCGCGTATGAGCACAATGCAAAGTTAAAGACATTTTATTCCAGATTTTGGACACCTTCATATACTGGTATTGATGCGTTTACAGAAAACTGGGGTGGATCATTTGGCTCGTTGTTCCACCCATTTCTATTATCCTGAGAGTTTTAAATAAAATGATTGTTGACAAAGCGTCTGCTGTGATTGTTGTGCCATGCTGGAAGTCAGCTGTATTTTGGCCATTTATCTGTCCGAATGGTAATTTCATTAGTAATGTAATTGACTGGTTTGATGTACGTCGATAAAAATATCAAAACCCAGCGTATTTTATGCGCTTGTTTGGTGGCCTTTCCAGGGGTTTTGCGTAGTTCGGTATTACTAAGCATTAGAACATGTGATATTATATTTTATGAAACACGTATGTCATTGTTTATAGAAAGCAGTAAAACGGATAAATATAGAGATGGATCATGGGTTATCATAGCCCAAACTGGAACAAAATTGTGTCCTGTTGAAAATGTTATAAAGTTTATAGATTGGTGTGAGTTTAAGAATGATGATGTTGTATTATGCAATCTGAGTAAGATAAAACATGGTTATAAACCAAGAAATAAAAGTGTAAAAATGTCATATACTAATCTGCGTGAACTGTTTTTGGACGCTATTAAACCTCATGTGGGATAAATACAAAATACTTACAAATGTCCTTGGCTTCAATAGCATTGAACCTGTCGTATAAATGAAAACCTTACTTTTATTTAATCGCATTTTATGGCATTTACATTAGTGATGAAACGATTATCGAGTACAATCCATAAATCGTCGCTGACAATGCTACTATGTCGGCGACAATCGATAGTGGTTGTCCAAAATCAATGTCGCTAATGTTTCTTCCGGTAACTACGTATTTTTTTTTGTTTTGTGGTAAAGTTGAGTAAATGTCAATTTTTTCTTACACAAATGCGGTGAATATAAACACTTTTGCTTAAAAAATTACAAATTGTTTTTAATTGTTTATTTATATGTTTCATAAAACCTTCTTTAATAATCTGTCTCTAAGGTGTCGTTGGTCCGGTCTTACCTGCAAATCCCGGGGATCCCGGCTCGATGCATTCAGTTTTTGAAACCTTTTTGGTATCGTTTGTAATTAACTAATTTACTTTTTTGGGATCGTTTTATGAAGTTAAGATATTCTTATGAAATGTTCAATATAACAGGTTATTCAATGTTAAGCTGGTTCACAAATATTTAATATGCTTTTACATGGATAAAATGATAAAATACTTGATGCGGCGTGCATCATTTTGCAATTGATGTGCAATTATGAAGTATGGGTTGTGTTGTTATGTTTTTTCGTTCAGTTATTAAAGAAAAAAAAAAACTTACTGTTGAAAAAGGCATGACTATTGCATCACAAGTACTGATTTCATTTAAATGATCAAAATGATACTATGTATAAAGATTGTATTCTTTACTGATATTAGGAACTTTTGATTATTGTCCGATAGTAAATCGAAACGCAAAACACAAAAAGGGATGTATAAGGGATAAATTGCTAGACCAGTCATAGAGTTACTAGTTTATACCAAACTAATCAGACCCGAGTGCCTATATAGGAAGCCAAGAGAAGGTTCCCCTTTTGGTGATGGAACCCGAGATTTCATACCTGGAATACCCAGATGCACATTCTACCCATGAATCACCCCACACTTTAGAATAGAGTGTTCTGTTTTACTCACAAAGAATTTTGTCATGTTCAAATTCTAACAAAACGAAGGTTTCAGACTGGGCATTGTTACATGGTCTCCCATAACTATTGCAACTCTTTTGTAAAACAATAACTTCAGAGAGTGTGTAGAGAGAAAAGAGTGTGATGCCGTTTAACGAAACAATTTCAAGTACTTGTACAACACAGTTAAATACAATTCAGATCCATTTGTCCAGCGAGAAAAGCGTGCAAAAAAATACAAAAAAATACAAGAAAAATGAATGATTTTATAAATAAAAAATATGCCTCTTATCAGTCTCATTAAGGTTTTGTTTAAGCAACTACGGAAAAGGTATTCCGGTAAGCGCACTCGCTCCTCACCAAGGCGTCCCAGGTCTAAATCCCGTTTGCGAGCTTGATTTGTAATCACCAAGACGGACAAGTGGGTTTTCTCCAGGAACTCCGGTTTCCATCACAAGAAACAACACTATTGCGCAACATCGTGCCAACGAGAGTGACCTAATTGTTGTCAAATAAGTACAGTTAACCAGCCAGTCCAGGATCTTAACTTGCGGCTTCCGCAACGTATTTAATGTTTATGCAGTGCGAACGTTCGTATATTTATTAAATGGCCTTAAACTAAGTGTGAAAAGTCTATTCATATAAGTTTCTTAAGACCTTGCAATTTTTAGAAGGAACAGTCAAGAACCTCAATTTTTAAGGGTAAAATACACGAGTAAAACGCACAATTACTTGCAGTAACTTATAGTCAACCTTTCTTGCGTTTTTTTAAAAAAGTTTGATACCTTGTTTACATAAATAATAATAAAAAAAAAATCGTATTTATATAACATGTTTTTACTATAAATGTGTAGGGTTAGATTTTAATAAATATACATCTTTACTGTTTATCTACCGTATATATAATTCAGTACAAAAATCCGGATAATATCATATGCCAAAACTTTTAAACTGCATCTTAACTTTTCTGGAAGGCGTATCCAAACATCGGAATATCTTTGAGTATGATGAAAACCACAAACAAGATTCTATACAGACGTGTATGCTAGTTTTCTTAACAACAATGCTTTGACTACATGTAGGTCCAAATGATTCGACGTATTATTGGCACGGAGAATGAATGACTATTCATATGCAGAGTAAAAGTCATTGAAACCATGGCTCTGGCCATTCTCATAAACATTTCGAACCATACACCATTCAAACTGTAATATAATCATCCATCGGCAAACAGGTTTGTCGAGACACAAGCAACATAAACCTCATCGCTCGTATCTTATGCAGCAGTATCTGACTCCACGGTTTCCCCAGCATGATCCCCGCTGTTTCCCCTCTCATCCCGCTCTGTGATACCAATTTCCTGTCCCTCTATGTAATCCTCCGCCAAATGGACCAATCGCTGCAGTGCGAGTAGGGAGAGAATAGTGACGTCATCGTCAACGCAATCCTCGTTCTCGTAGTTTTTCACGGGCCAGACGTTGTTTCTCGGGACTCCAAATATTGACGACGCTTTGTTGACCTTTGTTTCAATTGCCTGGCTTTTAAATACACCAGAAAGGTCCTCGGTCAATGTTGGGAATGTGAGGTCAATTTTGGTCAGCAAAATTGCGAGAGGGATGCCTGTAAAAAGACACTTGTTTTATAACCGCATTGAATAGGATCAGGAAACAGACTGAAACCGAACCATAGTGATATTATTATATTCCCAAGACTCGGAAAACTAGAGTCACAAATAGCGCTGTTAACATGTCTTTTAGAGACCGGAAGACATATCAGTGCCATCATTGTCGGATTCAAAGTCTACTTTCAAAGTCAATTACGGGTAACAAGTTCGACCCTCGCATCAACAATAATTGTGTAACACTAACCGTATATTGATGCTATACACTGGCGCACATTAAAGAAGCGGGTTGGATTGTTTTCTCAAACAATGAATAAAGACTATTTGAATATATTACCAAGGAAATATCGCTTTTATCTTTTATATCAGTTGATTGCAGATATCTGTACATACATTAATACTTCGAATGTTGTATAGTTATAAGGCATAAATATATTAAACTATATTATTACGTATATACTCAGCAGCTTTAAAACGCTATTAACAGAATTGTCTGTATTTTAATTGACATGATATATGCCGTATTTTTATGTTTTAATCCAGGGGCTCCAACGTGTTTTGTGTTTGCCGAAACAAGCAATCATTCAGCTTATACATTCAATAACGTTTTCGTTAAGGCCTCTAGAAAATTAGCTAAAAACTGAGAGAAGCATCTTTATTGCGAAAAAAGTGATATCCTCCCAAAACACCCAAATCCCTTTGAACAACGCCATTTTATTCCGCATCACACATTTCCCTAACTTAAGATTCGGCAAACACAAAACACGTTGGACCCCCTGTAATCGATATCATGGTTTGTAAGGCCGATATTCTGGTACAAGTTTAGACTGTATTTGTATGATAAAAAACACCCTTTACGCACGAGCAGTGTTTTCGTGTTTTGCCCGTGGCTCGAACTTTTCGCAATAGCAAGTAGTATTATTGAACATATCCGACATAGATGTACATGCTTGAAAATCAACATCGTATTATTCGCCAGAGTTTATATTTGTCATCTCGCAACAAAACCCCGCTTAAGGGAGCGTTTTGAGGACAGCCCCGGATCACGACGCAACAACAGGATGAAATATACGCCGGCTCCACCAAAGACATCGGTCGGGGGCAGCCACTTAGCGTCAGACAAACTTTCGGAGTCCGTGGGTTATTTGACTTTTTAACACCACTAAGCTCATGGTTTGTTAACAATTTCGATTGACTTTTAGACAATTGAGTTGATATTTTTATTTCAGTCGACCAATTCATCCATGCACTGTAAGGCGTAGACTTAAGGACGTTGACCTACGATGCCGTCAGCTGGGCGACTCACATGGACACATGCTCATGTTACATGGACGCACAGACGATGGGGGCTGTTTTATTTTCGGACGAATCGAATTTAACGTTCTAAATTCTGACGGTTGCACTCGTGTTTATCGTGAAAAAGGAGAACGATATTTAGAACAATGTGTTAAACGAAGCAATCGTGGAGGTGGGGGAGTGTACAGGTGTGGGCAGGAATAACTTAATTTGACAAAACCCAGCTTGTTGTTCTCAATGGTACTGTAAATGCCAGACGTTACTTTGATAATGTTTTACGTCCTGTTGAACTGCCCATTCTGCAACGTAATCATTCCATTTTGCAACATGACAATGCGCAAGCCCATACTTCTTGCTTGACAACTCAATTTCTAGCCGCCCATGTCGTTCAAACAATAAAAGTGGCCTTCTTTATCAGCAGATATGCCACCGACCGAGCATGCTTGGGACGAGCTAGGAAGACGCGTTAACGCTCGACGACAAAGGCCAAGTAAAGTTAACAATCTTTGTCAGGCTACAGTGCAAGATTGGAATAACGTTCCACAGGAGAAAATTGCTTATATTGTGCTTTCGATGAGGCGAATTTGCGTAGCATGTAGTGCGGCAAATGGAAGCTTCACAAAATATTAAATTGCAAATTTAGTATGTGTAAGTACCGCTTATTGGAAAACGAATTCTCCTGATATCAATTTTCCAACAATTGCGTTTTTAAAGCTAGAGTTATATGGAGCCTCCATTTCTTACCTCTCTTAGTGACAAGGCGTGTGAATGTCTTCAGCCAATTAACAGTCTCAGTCTCCTTATCCGCGGATGTGTCAACCACCAGGGCCACACAGTGAACCTCTCGGCTACGTGGAGGCTTGTATACAAAACCCGGGCTTCGGGTCGTGAATTGCAGGCACGGATTGAACTGGATGGAAGAAAAAAGCCTCGTTACCGGCTTCCTCACTTGCTCTCGGGTAGGAATTTCACATCCGCGCCGATTTTCTTAAATTGCTTGCGTGTTAAATATTTGTTTTATTTAAGTCAACAATGGAGGTTATTTTTAACACAAACAGCCCACTTACTGTGTACTGCTCCGGAACATTGCCATCCAAAAGGAATCCCAGATCCGTGATGTCGAGTCCAAGCCTCCGCTCCATCCCCGGGATGTCACACAGTCGGAGGTTTGGATGGCCGCCTGACCTTGTCCTTAGCCTGTAGGGCTTGAACTGGGATTTGGAATACATGTAATACGGATGTATATGTGTAATGAATCTTTAACATACACCCGTGCATCATGTTTTGGTGAGCAAATTTTTACCAAGGAATATTTTTTTCAGATATTTGTTGAAATCCCATGTGATTGTTCCAGAAAAGTAATTTAATAATGTGAACATGTTTTTGCGTGAAATGTTTTTGGATTGTGTAAGTCATGTTGGCAACTGGAACCATTCATATTCTTGTTACTTTTTTCATAAAATATGTATCGATATATGAATTTAAAGCAAATCTGTTAAAATCTTCGATTGCAATTTTTGCAAAGCTCTTTTATTACCTGAGCGCTTTCTGCACACATCCGCAAGAATTTGGTATTATAAAGAAATGGTTAAAAATACAAACACAAAGTTTGACTTCTTGAAAGTTTTGAATCTTTTTCCTTTAAATCATTTCGTGTTGTGGTGATTCCATAACATTTTCAAGTATCACTAAAACAACTATTTAAAACAACAAAGATTTATATTTGCCTATAGCATTAAGAGCTAACTTAGGAGCGGGACACATGAATGTCACCTTGTTGGCCTTGTCGTAGATGTAGCCAATTGACCTCTAAGTGAGACCTTGACCTTTAAGATAAGGGCAAAATGCTATGCTTCCAATTTATTTGTACATTTCTGTGATGTTTATCTAAATTCTGAGTCAACTGAGACACGAATAGAACGCACGGACACACGGACTAAAGAACAAACGGACAGTGCGACTAATATGGCTCCCGCCGAGAACACAAGATAAAACTATTTTTATCAATAAAAACTGTGTTGTTCAAAGATATTTTGATTTCAAAAAGTAGAATTTCATTTTTATCATCACGTTTGAATAAAGTCCAAAAGCAAACCTGTGTGGTAATACTTTGCTCGCCGTTTCCAACTGGCGCTAGCTGCCGGAGCCGTCCGGAAAAAGCCGACTGGACAGTGTTAACGAAGCCGGACTTTCCTGAGCCTACCGGCCCTAACAATAGGATGCGAACATCGCCGGAATTCGATTCCACCGGGCATTTGTAGGACCCCAGCTCTTTACACAAAGACTCGGCAAGCTAGACATGCATGAGATGGGTTCAATTAGGTTTAATAACAAATCACCATTACGTATAGATGGAGATATAGATGTATTGTTCAATAACACAAATCTTTGTTTTTGTTGGATTTACATATAGTTGGATGTGTCTTATTAATCAAATCTACATTTACGGAGTCCTTCATACGGAAACCACTCCGTCACATGAGACCTAGATTATGACGAAACCAATATTCAATATTAGTCAGTGCACACATACTAATGCCTCAAATATAAATCATTAAAGACATTTGTTATCTTCGTCTTCCCGTCATTCCACCATAGACGCATTCACATGTCGCTGCATCCAATGTACAAAACAAACACAAGTATGGGTTCAAATGTGAGCGCCGCGTGACAAATGACAAAGGGAAGAACTTATTTTTTTTAAAAAACCGAGGTTATGGCCCTTACTATACATGTGGGAATTGAATCTGACAACATATCGTCCTACCATTTCATTTAAATATTTTGTTAAAAGATTTTAGTAATAGCAAAAATTAAAGTAGTTGTAACACGCCGACGACAGCACCAATGATATAACAATTGCCTGAGCAATGTCTTCGAACACCAGAGGTGCTTTACTACTTTTGAAACTTATTATTGAACGGTCTATCACCTGCTGGTTCCAGTCCGGCGTTTTCCTCCAACACTTGGCGGTCTCAAGGCGGCCTGGCTCCGTCTGTGTCTCCACCGTCTTGAGTCTGACGCCGTCTTTGTAATTTAAGACATAGTTTGATACATAATGACTTATGCGCATTTATTGTACCTCACCATTACTCTGTGTTTTATAATCAAGCTATAGTTTCTTTACTTTACCAAGTTCATATTTTATTTAATTACCTAAATATATTTACAGAATAGAGCATAATTATAACTAGTCTGCTTCCCCTAAACCCACTGCTTTAGTTTTTAAGATACACTCTAACTCCCAAATAAGGTTTACCACACACTTAATACAATTGTTTTAATATACCAAAAAGGATGAATACATGTTGAAAACAATGGTTCTTATGAAGGACACTGAGCTTAATTTGAAAGAAAGGCGCAGAAAACACGGTATTTCTACCTTATGAGATGAAAGTAGATCACAATAAAAAAATTTAGCATTCACTAACCATTTAATATTTTTTTGCGTTTTCATCTCTTAATTACACGGTTACAATCTTGTTATCAGTAATTAATATTTTCCATAAATGCATTATTTAGTAAGTAGTCAAAGGGTTATTACTAAATATATATATTTGTTATACATGTGTATGTATTAAATTTGAATAAGAGTGTCACTTTAAATCTATGTCATAAACTTCTCTTTTGTACATCTGAGTCCATCTCATCTTCTTGACTCCTAACACAGAGAAATGTTTGAAATATATACCAAAATTGTTGAGCAAAATGTGACAACTGAACTAATCAAGCCCATTCATTTGTTACAAACATGACAACTTATTCATAACTGAACATTTGTACACAATCAGCATAAGTGGGCAATGGCATATCAATCAAATATGCCCTATAATAAGTATTAAGAAGAAAACATGTATGACAAACATACATTTAATAAAATGCTAATTATTTCATAAAAGTAACGTTACGTTCTCGTAACATTACAATTGTAATCGGAATTTTCCCCGAAAAACATATTATTAAAACTATGCCGCATTATTTATAACAAATCTATAGCTTCTGATAGTTCACTTTACCTGTAACTTTGTACACTTCCAACTCGGTGACGTCCATCGTGCCGTTATTGATATCCGCTGATTGAAGGCCATGAGCGTCGAAGTTTGTGCCAAATATACCCATGTTGCCATTAAGTTTGAAAACTCCATTTTTATTTGGTATTGGCTGACTGTGAAACGTGTGTAGATCGCCTCCGTAACCAAATACAGGCCCATAAGTTGGACTCGATAACACAGTTTTACAGCCCAGTTTTGCAGGAAACTTATTACATTTCCTTGATCCTATCAACTTCAGATGAAAGAGAAACGCGGCGTTGTCCAAGGACCAGATACCTGAGCCTTCCCAGCCAACACTTGCAAACCCTGCATAGACGGACCCTTGTGGGTTATAGAGCACGGTGACCGTAGGTCCCTGGTTGTCGCACCTCTGGTGAAATGTAGCCGTGTCGCAACTGTCCTTTGTGATGTTGTACAGTAGGTGGAACACTTTCGGGCCGCCGCCAATCCATGTCTCCAGCTGATCTCGATCGGCCTGTGTCAAGCGGCCGCTTGACATGGTCGATTTTAACATGCTGGTGATTGTTTATAGAAAATAACAAGTTAATGAATTATTGCAACGAGCGATTTATGATTATCTTCGTTTTTTGCACACTCACACGGCAGCTTTTGTCGATTTCTGGTTAGTGATTGTTTCCCATATTATAGAGACTATGTCCTTCGAGTTTACTTATGTTAAGTTGTTTATGCAGGGTATTGCAATATATCATATGCTGCCGCCTATACAGGGTATGTCATATACTGCCACCTATGTATGGTATGTCATATACTGCCGCCTATGTATGATATGTCTTATAATGCCGTCTATGCAGAGTATGCTATATATGGCCGCCTATGTATGGTATGTAATATACTGCCGCTTATGTATGGTATGTCATATACTGCCGCCTATGTAGGGTATGTCATATACTGCCGCCTATGCAGAGTATATCATATATTACCGCATATGTATGGTATGTCATGTACTGCCGCCTATGCAGAGTATGTCATATACTGCCACCTATGTATGGTATATCATAAACTGCCGCCTATGAAGAGTATGTCATATACTGCCGCCTATGTAGAGTATGTCATATACTCCCACCTATGTATGGTATATCATATACTGCCGCCTATCCTGAGTATGTCATATACTGCCGCCTATGCAGTGTATGTCATATACTGCCGCCTATGTAGGGCATTGCATATACTGTCGCCTATGCAGGGTATTGCATATACTGCCGCCTATGCAGGGTATGTCATATACTGACGCCTATGTAGGGTATGTCATATACTGCCACCTATGCAGGGTATGTCATACACTACCGCCTATGCAGGGTATGTCATATACTGACGCCTATGTAGGGTATGTCATATACTGCCGCCTATGTAGGGTATGTCATATATTACCGCTTGTTTAGGGTATGTCATTTACTGCCACCTATGTAGAATATATCATATGCTGCCGCCTATGTAGGGTATGTCATATACTGCCGCCTATGTAGGGTATGTTATATACTACCTCCCATGCGGGGTATGTCATATACTGCCGCCTATGTAGGGTATGTCATATATTACCGCTTGTTTAGGGTATGTCATTTACTGCGACCTATGTAGAATATATCATATGCTGCCGCCTATGTAGAATATATCATATACTGCCGCCTATGTAGGGTATGTTATATACTACCTCCCATGCGGGGTATGTCATAAACTGCCGCCTATGTAGGGTATGTCATATATTACCGCTTGTTTAGGGTATGTCATTTACTGCCACCTATGTAGAATATATCATATGCTGCCGCCTATGTAGGGTATGTCATATACTGCCGCCCATGTAGGGTATGTTATATACTACCTCCCATGCGGGGTATGTCATATATTACCGCTTGTTTAGGGTATGTCATTTACTGCCACCTATGTAGAATATATCATATGCTGCCGCCTATACAGTGTATGTCATATACTGCCACCTATGTATGGTGTGTCATATACTGCCACCTATGTATGGTATGTCATATACTGCCGCCTATGTATGGTATGTCATATACTGCCACCTATGTATGGTATGTCATATACTGCCGCCTATGCAGAGTATGTTATATATTACCGCCTATGTATGGTATGTCATATACTGCCACCTATGTATGGTATGTCATATACTGCCGCCTATACAGAGAATGTCATATACTGCCACCTATGTAGGGTATGTAATATACTTCCGCCTATGTATGGTATGTCATATACTGCCGCCTATGAAGAGTATGTCATATACTGCCGCCTATGCAGAGTATGTCATATATAACCGCCTATGTATGGTATGTCATGTACTGCCGCCTATGCAGAGTATGTCATATACTGCCGCCTATGTAGAGTATGTCATATACTGCCACCTATGTATGGTATATCATATCCGCCGCCTATGCAGAGTTTGTCAAATACTGCCGACTATGAAGAGTATGTCATATACTGCCGCCTATGTAGGGTACTGCATATACTGTCGCCTATGTAGGGTATTGCATATACTGCTGCCTATGTAGGGTATGTCATATACTGCCGCCTATGTAGGGTATTGGATATATTGCCGCCTATGAAGGGTATTGCATATACTGCCGCCTATGTAGGGTATTGCATATACTGCCGCCTATGTAGGGTATTGCATATACTGTCGCCTATGCAGGGTATTGCATATACTGCCGCCTATGCAGGGTATTGTATATACTGCCGCCAGAGTATGTCATATATTACCGCCTATGTATGGTATGTCATATACTGCCGCCTATGCAGAGTATGTCATATACTGTTGCCTATGCAGAGTATGTCATATACTGCCACCTATGTATGGTATGTCATATACTACCACCTATGCAGAGTTTGTCATATACTGCCGCCTATGCAGAGTATGTCATATATTACCGCATATGTATGGTATGTCATATACTGCCGCCTATGCAGAGTATGTCATATACTGCCGCCTATGTATAGTATGTCATATATTACCGCCTATGTATGGTATGTCATATACTGCCGTCTATGCAGAGTATGTCATATACTGCCGCCTATGCAGGGTATGCCAAGTATATATATATGTTGTTATGTCATGTTTGATATAGGCTAATGATCTGCCCTATGATATAGAGAGCTGAATTAGGGTCGTCTTTCTAAGGAGCAGTGCGATAAGAAAGTAATATATAAAAACCTTATCAAACATCATAGTTCAATCACAGAAATTTGACTCAGTGTTTGGTATAATGATAAAAAAAAACAATTTTGGAGTTTAATAATACGATTAAAATTCTGAAGATGAACACAAACGGATCCCATCTTATACAATAGGAAAACGAAAGTTGATGATGCTTGTTCATCAAATGGTATTTAGATCTCCCTAGACAGTACAAAGACGTCATAGATTACATCGAAACATCAAAGGAATGTTCACTTACTTTGAAAGGTTCGCTCGTAAAAAAAAACACTAAAATAAATTTAAGTTTTACTTCCCACGTATTTTATTTACAAATAAGTTTTGCCTCCCTTTGCAAGTGAATAATTATCTCCCTTTCCGAGGCATGATAAGTACAAATTACAACTGGAATTTAGACTGATTTCGATTTCAACCATAAATATCTTCAATATCAATAGCGGCTACTTAACAGAATATATCCCCGTTTCCAGGGCGAATGATAAGTACAAATTACAACTGGAATTTAGACTGATTTCGATTTCAACCATAAATATCTTCAATATCAATAGCGGCTACTTAACAGAATATATCCCCGTTTCCAGGGCGGATACCTTCTTGTCAAGTTGTGCTCCTATCTTTCTGTGGTTTTGGTCATCGTAACACTCCTTTGAATACAAAAAAGAGGAAATGGAATATATCTAGAAGTCAATACCTAACTCATGGAGGTTGACAAATTGCGCTCAAGATCTATTTTAATCAATGTTCAAGGTAGTCAAGTCTAAGGACCATATAATTTTCTAAGTTTGAATGAAATTGAATTAGTAGAAAAATAATTTCCGTTTGAATGTAGCGTAATATCCGCTAGGTGGCGGATAGAAGGTTTCGTGCACGAGGAATTAAGTGTAACTGTCATTCAGCTTTGGGCAGTCGACGTGTTAACTTCAAATTCTTTTCTATCGATTGTACATGTACCTGCAATGGTTAGTGACGAAATCCGGTCTGACCAGAATGCGCTCGAACAAGTGTGACCTGAGTTGAAGCAACAGAGGCAAAACTATTTATCTCTAAGAGACAAAGTTCGTGGAAATTCAGCGAGTGTTGCTAATGACGTAAAGAAAAAAATTAAAATCAGGAAAAGACATATCTTGGAAATATCAGGGCAATAAACATATACAACCTTTATAGTACTAAGCTACAGGAGTAGTATGCGTTTCCAGCTGTTGAACGGCTTGTTTATCAGCCTGAAAAAGAAATACATTAAGCGTATAAAATGATGAAGTGCTTGGTTCGAATAATATTTCGTAAGTGCTTGGTTCGAAAAACGGTTGTAGCGTTATTACCGCAAAATGCGGACGTTGCTATGATAACATAACTTATGGAATATCGATAGGTGTACGGTTAATGTTTATGAATAGTTATGTAAACGAAATTGCGTATATTACGGGCGAAATTTTGAAAAAATGGACAGTTAATGCTTGGTTCAAAGATTCCCGCAGCACATTTCGCCTCGATTGAAAACTTGTGACACGCATTCCAACTAAACTACAGAACTGTCTGACAAAATGAAGGTACCATATCACAGGGAAAATTTGGCGCTGGAACATGATTGATGTTAGGAAATTTAATTGTTTAATTATGGAGAGAAAATAAACAAAAATACATACCGTCTCACTGGGCGCAGCATTTTTTTAGTGCTTGGTATCAAAACAATGTACCACGTGATTACCGCCTCTGATTAGTGATGAAACGATTATCGAGTACAATTCATAAATCGTCGCTGACAATGCTGCTATGTCGGCGACAATCGATAGTGGTTGTCCAAAATCAATGTCGCTAATGTTTCTTCCGGTAACTACGTATTTTTTTTGTTTTGTGGTAAAGTTGAGTAAATGTCAATTTTTCTTACACAAATCCGTTGAATATAAACACTTTGGCTTAAAAATTTACAAACTCTCCCAAAATGACAAATTGTTTTAATTGTTTATATGTTTCATAAAACCTTCTTCAATAATCTTACCTGCAAATCCCGGGGATCCCGGCTCATTTACTTTTTTGTGAATGTTTTATGAAATTAAGATATTCTTATGAAATGTTCAATATAACAGGTTATTCAATGTTAAGCTGGTTCACAAATATTTAATATGCTTTTACATGGATAAAATGATAAAATACTTGATGCGGCGTGCATCATTTTGCAATTGATGTGCAATTATGAAGTATGGGTTGTGTTGTTATGTTTTTTCGTTCAGTTATTAAAGAAAAAAAGGTTATGGAAATTTACTAACTGTTGCAAAAAGCATGGCTATTGTATCACAAGTACTGATTTCAGGTTAACCATTTAAATGATCATAATGATACTATGTATAAAGAATGTATTCTTTACTGATATTAGAAACTTTCGATTATTGTCCGATAGTAAATCGAAATGCTTGGTTGCATTCGATTCGATTATCGATAGCAAATGGAGTCCGATTTTCAAACACTAATTTACAGGTTAACAATTATTATATTTCCAACACAATAAGGGATGTCTAAGGGATAAATTGCTAGACCAGTCGTAGAGTTACTAGTTTATACCAAACTAATCAGACCCGAGTGCATATATAGGAAGCCACGAGAATGTTTCCCTTTCGGTGATGGAACCCGAGATTTCATACCTATGATACCCAGATATCAGATGCACATTCTACCCATGAATCACCCCACACTTTAGAATAGAGTGTTCTGTTTAACTCACAAAGAATTTTGTCATGTTCAAATTCTAACAAAACGAAGGTTTCAGACTGGGCAGTATAACATGGTCTCCCATAACTATTGCAACTCTATTATAAAACAATAACTTCAGAGAGTGTGTAGAGAGAATAGAGTATGATGCCGTTTAACGAGACAATTTAAAGTACTTGTACAACACAGTTAAATACAATTCAGATCCATTTGTCGAGCGAGAGAAGCGTGCAATAAAATAAAAAACAACAAGAAAAATGAATGATTTTATAAATAAAAAATATGCCTCTTATCAGTCTCATTAAGGTTTTGTTTAAGCAACTACGGAAAAGGTTTTCCGGTAAGCGCACTCGCTCCTCACCAAGGCATCCCAGGTCTAAATCCCGTTTGCGAGCTTGATTTGTAATCACCAAGACGGACAAGTGGGTTTTCTCCAGGAACTCCGGTTTCCATCACAAGAAACAACACTATTGCGCAACATCGTGCCAACGAGAGAGACCTAATTGTTGTCAATTAAGTACAGTTTACCAGCCAGTCCAGGATCTTAACTTGCGGCTTCCGCAACGTGTTTAATGTTTATGCAGTGCGAACGTTCGTATAATTATTAAATGGCCTTAAACTAAGTGTGAAAAGTCTATTCATATACGTTTCTTAAGACCTTGCAATTTTTAGAAGGAACAGTCAAGAACCTCAATTCTTAAGGGTAAAATACACGAGTAAAACGCACAATTACTTGCAGTAACTTATAGTCAACCTTTCTTGCGTTTTTTAAAAAGTTTGATACCTTGTTTACATAAATAATAATAATAAAAAAATCGTATTTATATAACATGTTTTTACTATAAAGGTGTAGGGTTAGATTTTAATAAATATGCATCTTTACTGTATATCTACCGTATATATATAATTCAGTACAAAAATCCGAATAATATCATATGTCAAAACTTTTAAACTGCATCTTAACTTTTCTGGAAGGCGTATCCAAACATCGGAATATCTTTGAGTATGATGAAAACCACAAACAAGATTCTATACAGACGTGTATGCTAGTTTTCTTAACAACAATGCTTTACTACATGTAGGTCCAAATGATTCGACGTAGTATTGGTACGGAGAATGAATGACTATTCATATGCAGTGTAAAAGTCATTGAAACCATGGCTCTGGCCATTCTGATAAACATTCCGAACCATACACCATTCAAACTGTAATATAATCATCCATCGGCAAACAGGTTTGTCGAAACACAAGCAACATAAACCTCATCGCTCGTATCTTATGCAGCAGTATCTGACTCCACGGTTTCCCCATCGTGATCTCCGCCGTTTTCAAACAATGAATACAGACTATTTGAATATATTACCAAGGAAATATCGCTTTTATCTTTTATATCAGTTGATTGCAGATATCTGTTCATACATTAATACTTCGAATGTTGTATAGTTATAAGGCATAAATATATTAAACTATATTATTACGTATATACTCAGCAGCTTTAAAACGCTATAAACAGAATTGTCTGTATTTTATTGACATGATATATGCCGTATTTTTATGTTTTAATCCAGGGGCTCCAACGTGTATTGTGTTTGCCGAAACAAGCAATCATTCAGCTTATACATTCAATAACTTTTTCGTTAAGGCCTCTAGAAAACTGAGAAGCAGAAGAAACACCCAAATCCCTTCGAACAACGCCATTTTATTCCGCATCACACATTTCTCTGACTTAAATTTCGGCAAACACAAAACACGTTGGATCCCCTGTAATCGATATCATGGTTTGTAATGCCGATATTCTGGTACAAGTTTAGACTGTATTTGTATGATAAGGACCACCATTTACGCACGAACAGTGTTCTCGTTTCTTGCCCGTGGCTCGAACATTTCGCAATAGCAAGTAGTATTATTGAATATATGCGACATAGATGTACATGCTTGAAAATCAACATCGTATTATTCCATAGTCTGATTTTATGATGCCACGTTTATAAGAACATCAACGTTCTGAAGCGTTAGGTATTTTGCGAGCCGTAAGTAGAATTACTGATGTCGCCAGAGTTTATATTTGCCATCCCGCAACAATACCCCGCTAAAGGGAGCGTTTTGAGGCGACTGGATCAACAAAAGATCGGCCAAGTTCAGGACAGCCCCGGATCACGACGCAACCACAGGATGAAAATATACGCCGGCTCCACCAAAGACATCGGTCGGGGGCAGCCACTTAGCGTCAGACAAGCTTTCGGAGTCTGTGGGTTAATTGACTTTTTAACACCACTAAGCTCATGGTTTGTTAACAATTTCGATTGACTTTTAGACAATTGAGTTGATATTTTTATTTCAGTCGACCAATTCATCCATGCACTGTAAGGCGTAGACTTAAGGACGTTGACCTACGATGCCGTCAGCTGGGCGACTCACATGGAAACATGCTCATGTTACATGGACGCGCAGACGATGGGGGCTGTTTTATTTTCGGACGAATCGAATTTAACGTTCTAAATTCTGACGGTTGCACTCGTGTTTATGGTGAAAAAGGAGAAAGATATTTAGAACAATGTGTTAAACGAAGCAATCGTGGAGGTGGGGGGGGGTATATGGGTTTGGGCAGGAATAACATAATTTGACAAAACCCAGCTTGTTATTCTCAATGGTACTGTAAATGCCAGACGTTACATTAATAATGTTTTACGTCCTGTTGAACTGCCCATTCTGCAACGTTATCATTCCATTTTGCATCATGACAATGCGCCAGCCCATACTGCTCGTTTGACAACTCAATTTCTAGCCGCCCATGCCGTTCAAACAATATAATGGCCTTCAGACATGTCACCGATAAAGCATGACTGTGACGAGCTAGGAAGACGCGTTAACGCTCGACGACAAAGGCCAAGTAACGTTAACGAGCTCTCTCAGGCTACAGTGCAAGAGTGGAATAACGTTCCACAGGAGAAAATTGCAAATCTTGTGCTGTAAATGAGGCGAATTTGCGCAGCATGTAGTGCGGCAAATATAAAATTGCGAATTTAGTATGTGTGAGTGCCGCTTATTGGAAAACGAATTCTCCTGATATCAATTTCCCAACAATTGCGTTTTTAAAGCGTTTGAGTGTTTACGTCCCCGTGTGTACATGCAATGAACTATCAATTTATAAAACTCTTTTATTTAATATGAGATGATTTGGCTCTGTACTGAATTATATTAAAGGATCAGTTTGAGTTATATGGAGCATTTTTTACCTCTCTTATAGACGAGGCGTGTGAATGTCTTCAGCCAATGAGCAGACTCAGTCTCCATATCCGGTGATGTATCAACCACCAGGGCCACACAGTGAACCTCTCGGCCACGTGGAGGCTTGTGCACAAAACCCGGGCTTCGGGTCGTGAATTGCACGCACGGATTGAACTGGTTGGAAGAAAAAAGCCTCGTTACCGGCTTCCTCTCTTGCTCTCGGGTCGGAATTTCACATCCGCGCCGATTTTCCTAAATTGCTTGCGTCTTAAATATTTGTTTTATTTGAGTCAACAATAGAAGGTATTTTTAACACAAACAACCCACTAACTGTGTACTGCTCCGGAACATTGCCATCCAGAAGGAATCCCAGTTCCGTGATGTCGAAACCAAGCCTCCGCGTCATCCCCGGGATGTCACACAGTCGGATGTTTGGATAGCCGCCTGACCTTGTCCTTAGCCTGTAGGGCTTGAACTGGGATTTGGAATACATGTAATACGGATGTGTAAGTGTTATGAATCTTTAACATACACCCGTGTATCATGTTTTGGTGAGCAAATTTTTACCAAGGAATACTTTTTTCAGATATTTGTTGAAATCCCATGTGTTTGTTCCAGAAAAGTAATTTAATAATTTGAACATGTGTTTGTGTCAGAAGTTTTTGACTGCTTGACAATATATTTTGATAGTTTTGGATTGTGTAAGTCATGTTGGCAACTGGAACCATTAATATTTTTGTTACTTTTTTCATAATATGTATCGATATATGAATTTAAAGCAAATCTGTTAAAATCTTCAATTGCAATTTTTGCAAAGCTCTTTTATTACCTGAGCGCTTTCTGCACACGTCCGCAAGAACTTGGTATTATGAAGAAATGGTTAAAAATACAAACACATAAAGTTTGACTTCTTGAATGTTTTTAATCTTTTTCCTTTAAATTATTTCGTGTTGTGGTGATTCCATAACATTTTCAATTATCACTATAACAACTATTTAAAACAACAACGATTTATATTTGCCTATAGCATTAAGAGCTACCTTAGGAGCGGGACACATGAATATCACCTTGTTGGCCTTGTCGTAGATGTAGCCAATTGACCTCTAAGTGAAACCTTGACCTTTAAGATAACGGCACAAATGCTATGCGTGACACACCTTCCAATTTATTTGTACATTTCTGTGATGTTTTATCTAAATTCTGAGTCAACTGAGACACGAATACAACGCACGGACACACGGACTAAAGAACATACGGACAGTGCGACTAATTTGGCTCCCGCCGAGAACACAAGATAAAACTATTTTTATCAATAAAAACTGTGTTGTTCAAAGATATTTTGATTTCAAAAAGTAGAATTTCATTTTTATCATCACGTTTGAATAAAGTCCAAAAGCAAACCTGTGTGGTAATACTTTGCTCGCCGTTTCCAACTGGCGCTAGCTGCCGGAGCCGTCCGGAAAAAAGCCGACTGGACGGTGTTAACGAAGCCGGACTTTCCTGAGCCTACCGGCCCTAACAAGAGGATGCGAACATCGCCGGAATTCGATTCCACCGGGCATTTGTAGGACCCCAGCTCTTTACACAAAGACTCGGCAAGCTAGACATGCATGAGATGGGTTCAATTAGGTTTAATAACAAATCACCATTACGTATAGATGTAGATATAGATGTATTGTTCAATAACACAAATCTTTGTTTTTGTTGGATTTACATATAGTTGGATGTGTCTTATTAATCAAATCTACATTTACGGAGTCCTTCATACGGAAAACACTCCGTCTTGTGAGACAGAGGTTATGACGAAACCAGTATTCACTATTTGTCAGTACACACATACTAGTGCCTCAATTATAATAATTCACTAAAGAAATTTCTTTTCTTCGTCCATCCGTCAATCCACCCGAGACCCATTCACACGATGTTGCATCCGATGTACAAAGGAAACAAAAGTATAGGTTCAAATGTGAGCGCCAAGAAAAGAACGCCAACGCAATATTTTTATGTTTTAATTCAGCCGGAAAAAAGGGGAAAATCTCTACAATTATTAAAACCGAGGTTATTGTTCTTGCAATTTTTTACATTTGAGAATCGACTCTGACAACATATACACCATCGTACTACTATTTCATTTGAATATTTTGTTAAAGGTTTTTAGTAATAGCAATGATTCAAGTCTTTGCACACCGGCATAGGAAAAGCCGACGACACCACCAAGGTTATTACAATACCCCGATTATTGTCTTCGAAAACCAAAGAAGCTGAACTACTTTAAAACTTAGTATTGGACGGTTTATCACCTGCTGGTTCCAGTCCGGTGTTTTCCTCCAGCACTTTGAGGTCTCAAGCAAGCTTTGTTCCGTCTGTGTCTCCACCGTCTTGTACCTCATGCCGTCTTTGTAATCAAGTATAAAAGACATGATTTGTTTCTTAATGACTTATGTGTTTGATTATGTTTCGGCAGTGTTACTATGTGGTACATTATCAAGCTATACTTTCGAGCTTTGTTCGCAATTTTTCGCGAGCTACAAATGCATATATTTATGTCATTTCACATATCTTTAGTAGAAGATGTCTTTTAAACATCGCATGTAAACATATTTTCATAGCACTGAGTGGATTTATTAACAGCGCGCTCGACTACGCCGCTTTGACTTGGAAGTGAATGCAATATTGATGTATGTGCCTGTCAAAAGCAATAGAAATTAAATTAAAAAGTAAACAGTGACCATAACTCTCGGAGGCCCAAACATTATCTAATGAAAGGTCTCTATAAACTCTTTATATATACCAAGTTTGCTCGCAAAATGTCAACCCTTACTTAAGTTATTCAATACCAACCATTTTTCTATTAATAATAACTTTGACCTTGACCTTGATCCTATGGGCCTCAAACGCAATCTTATAAAAGGTCTCTTTAACCTCTTCCTATATACCAAGTTTGGTTACTAGATTTCAAACCTAGCTAAAATTATTCGATATATAAGGTGACTTTGACGCTGCCCTCCCACCAGCCCGCCCAAACAATGACACAAGTCAATCTTATAACTTGTTTTCCATTTGTGAAAATCTGGTGAAGAATAAATGTGCTTGTCAAAGATCAGAGGAAAATTTAAAAAAAAAGTCAATCAAGGGCCATAATTGGTATTTATGGTTTAAATGGAGTTATGTAACCATATTGTAAGATGGTAGTCATTAATTGTGCAAACTATTAAGCCAATCGAATCAAGGGTATAGAATCTTTTGTTATTAAAATCCAAACTTGCCCTAAAAACTTTAACCCAAGTTCCGAAGTCAACCAGGGGCCATAACTTGTATTAAGGATAATATGGAGTTATGTAACGTCATTGTGTGATGGTCCTAAACAACTGTGTGAAATATCTAGACAATTGAATGAAGGGTATTGGACTTGTAAGTGAAAATCCCAACTTCCCCTGAAACTTTAACCGGACACCGATGCCGACGCCGACGCTGGGGCGAGTAGTAAAGCACTCCTTATTCTTTGAATAGTCGAGCTAATAAACGGTTAAATCATTAAACCATGCTGCATTATTTCAAGTAAATCAAGAGTTAGATAGTCCACTTTACCTGTAACTATGTACACTTCCAGCTCTATGACGTCCATCGTGCCGTTATTGATATCCGCTGACTGAAGACCAGGAGCTTCGAAGTTTTTGCCAAATGTATTCATATTGCCATCAAGTTTAAAACACCCATTTAAACACGAAACATTTGAGTAAAATGTATGTAAATCGCAACCACCACTGCCAAACACAGGTCCATGATCTGGATTTGAGAAAACAGTTTTACAGCCCGGTTTTGCAGGAAACTTATTACATTTTCTTAATCCTGAAAACTTCAATTGAAAGAGAAAAGCGGCGTTGTCCACAGACCAGATACATGAGCCTTTCCAGCCAACACTTGCAAACCCTCCATAGACAGATCCTTGTGGGTTATAAAGCACGGTGACCGTTGGTTTCTGGTTGTCGCACTTCTGATGAAATGTGACCGCTTTGAAACCGTCCCTTGTGATGCTGTACAAGAGCGTAAAAGCCTTCGGACCGCCGCCAATCCATGTCTACAGGTGATCTTGATCGGTCACTGACAAGCGTCCGCTTGACATCGCTGATTTTGCCTGCAGGTGATTGGAATGAAGAGAATACCAAGTTAAAGTTTTCTGGCGGACAAATATATAGATACGGATATATAGTATTGCTAAACATGCTTTTAAATAAACTTATTGTTTCATTATATATTTTGATCTGCGTTTATCTCATGTACGAGTAGTTGCAGCGTAGTGCTTTTGTCTTTGACTAACTCAGCAAGACTCTTGGAACTTACTACACTAAAAGCCAAAAATCAAAATAGTTGAACTGTTTAGACATACAACAAATAGATAACTAGACTTTTTTTATATTTTTTCTCCAAAACATGCAGAGCAGACTTCTGAGACAGAGGGTGAGATGCTGATGGTGATGAACACCAAATCATGCACAATGCATTCTATTGTTTGTAAAATGTACATGTGTTCGCGTGCGATTTGACAGATACTAAAGATTTAGGTTGTGCATATTTTCATATTATTTCAAATTCAAGCAGTCAATATTGTTTTAACGTCCGGAAACGAAATTAATTAGTCATAACCCATACAGGCATTAAATCGTACATGTATACAAACTCCATTATATGTAGTAGGAATACGAAAGTTGACGATGATTAATTTTGAATGGCATTTAAAACACCCGTAGAAAATTGTACGACGTCATTGAATACATATTTAACGAAAAAACAAACAAATAATTTTTCACTTACTTTGTTAGATGCGCTCACAAAAAAACTAAAAAATGAATTAAAGTTTATTTCTCACGTACTTTATGTTTCAAATACTTTTTATCTCCCTTTGCAAGTGAATGATAACCTCCCTTTTCGAGCTGTCAGCATTCTCACATAGCTGCACTCTCACAGATATACCATTTTCACAACTTTTTCATTTTTTTGTCCTGGAAAGAGCTAATTTTTGCATACATTTCTGCAAACCAATGATTCAAGATTGTTGACAAAAAAAACAAAACAGATCGTAGAATTTTATATTTCCGTTTGAAAACTAATGTTTTTATGGTTTAGACCGATACTAACGGTTTAAGAAAAATGCATAAAACATCACTTTTTGAATTTAAATTAAAAAAATCTGCGATCTATTTTTTTGTCAGCAGTCTTGAATAACTAGTTTGCATAGATTTTCGCAAATTTTGGCTCGTTCAAAGACACAAAATAAAAAAAGTTGTCAAAACGTTCAATCTGTGAGAGTGCAGCTTTATATTAAACATTGAAATAGGTTTAAAAATTACAAGTGTTTTTTTACCGTTTTCGATTTAAATCATAAGTCTATGTTTCAAAGATTATTACCTTTTCGAGTATTGTTAATGTTGTCTTATGGTTGTGGCCTTTCATTCTCGGGTTTTAGCACAGTCAAATAATTGGAATAACATCTCGTGGAGACCGAAGTTTAAAGGTTAATGTCATCATGGTTCCCATTAAATATTAATCATGTATTAATGTATATAATGTCATCGGTAATGTTATATGTATATCAACGTTTAAACAACCCCCGCAGTTAAACGATGTGAAAAGAAACTTTTTATCAATTCATAAGACATGGTCCGATAGATACAGATCGAGAATGCCAACATGTACATTGATCCACTGCGCTTTAGTTTTTCGTGTTTGAACAATCAGAATTAGGTTGTATTTGCCTAAAAACGTTTTTTCTTCTTCTTGAGATCAATACAAAACACATACAAACGTCATTGCCGTAAATATCATGAACCCTGTCGTACCAATGGCAATCCTGTTTTTTTTTTATTTCATCGCATTTTATTGCATATAAACAAGTTAGCATTTAACATCTTTCCAAGTAATCAGTACCGTGAACCTATATTGTAAGCAAAGAGAAAGGTCCTTTACGCCGATTGAACCCGAGATTTCATACATGTACCTGGGATACCCGGATGTCAGATGCACATTCTACCCATGAATCAGCCCAGGCTTTACAATAGTGTTCTGTTTTACTCACAACGAATTTGGTCATGCTCAAATTCTAACAAAGCGATGGTTTCAGACTGGGCAGTGTTACATGGTCTCCTATAACTATTGCAACTCTATTATAAAACAATAACTTTAGCAGGAGCGTAGCTAGCCCTCTATTCATGTGGATTTATAGTTGTGGTAGGGGTTTCGCGGGCATGACCCGTCGGAAAAATTTGAAAACCCTGACACAATCTGGTGTATTCCGGGCGTTCTGAGATGCTTAATTTAGTACTGGAAAATGGACATTTTTAGGATCATGAAGTCAAGTACGCATACTGAAACTTTGGCTCGCAAGACCCAGGTTGGGTTTCAGTCCCGGGTCTGAAACCCAACCTGGGTCTTGCGAGTTTGATTTGTAGTCACCAAGCGGGACAAGTGGGTTTTCTCCAGGAGCTCGGGTTTTCGTCACAGCACAAGACCACACCCTCGCGCAACATCGTTAACCAAGTTAAGTTTCAAAACAATATAACTAATTTTCAAAATGTTCATTATAATTAATTAAATTGAATAAACATTAAATCATTTTTTTTTAAATTAAATTAAATTAAAATGCTCGCAAACAATCTGAACATGAAGTGTGTCAGCAATGACAAAGCATTGTTTTCTATTTTATTTTCCATATATTTATGCATGTTACTTTATAACATACGTTCAATTTCAGAATTCATGAGATATACGGAACATATTTTTCATATTTAATCCATGTAAGTAAAAGTGGCCTAAACCAGACATGTGAAACTAGATAAATGGTAGCAGGTTAAAATGTATCCAAATTTAAATGTCTCCACCAGATAACACACTCTGTAATAGTGAACAAGAGCCCCACGGAGCAAACGCGCCAATGTTCGTCTGTCTGACTCAATTATTATTTAAAGCAGTGTTTTCATAAGATTCACCTGATGAGATTAGTGTGCCCATATACACTTGGTTTCGATCTTGAATGATTTGCCCTGTATCATGTTTGCTCTGATTTAACAAGTCATCAATACTGATATTGTTCACAATTTATTGTTCACATAATTAACTTATTGACTTAACATATTTTGAATTGAGACTGTTCTGTGATGGCCTTTTAATATTTTTGTATTTAAGTTATTTGCAATAATCTTATGCATGCATCATGCCAAGCTTGTGCATATTGTCTATGGCAACATGAAATTATTAAGAATATCATGGTATGGCCAAGATAAATTATTTTGATGCGGACAACAACATCAAGGCTCTCATAATAAAAAAAATGAAAAACAGGCAAGCTTGAACAAAGAAGCAGGACTATCAACTAATTTATCAATAATCAAAAGTTATCTTTGCTCACAGAGCATATTTAAGGTCATGTGTGACAATCACATACCAGCACCAGCTCACTCTTGTCCTCTAACCAAATAGTCCCTTGTCATGACTCTAGCACATAGAATTTTCTTCCTAATAGAATCACACAATCACTAGTTATGTAAGCCTTTAATGTTTTTTTTATTCATGCTTTAACAGATCATTGCACCTTGATGCTTTAGCACACCAGCCGTTTTCATGATCAATACAAATGTACATTTAACTCCAAGCCATTCACCCAAGTCAATAATAATACTTTCTTTCTTTTCAACAGGTGGCAGTCAACAGATCATGTAGGCAGAGGACATTCTAAACTTCATCTCATTGAGAATGGCAGTCACCAGTTCACACAGAGTGTGGCAGTCAACAGTTAATCTTAAGGTGTCAGTCAACTGCTCACAAAGAGTGTCACACTCCACAGTTTATCTTCAGCTGGCAGTGAACAGTTCAAGTGGAGGCTGGAATCTTCTGTGTGTCATTTCTGATGGAGTTGATGAGATCTTGGTTGATGAGGAAAATAAATCGGAGACAAGTAATCTGAAATACAGAAATTTTAATCAATTATCAATAATAATGCAAACACTAACGAGACAAGTGCCACGGAGTGAACACCAATTGTCGTTTGTTATTTTTTTTGCGCATAACTCAACAATTATTAATGTCAAGGCCAATTTCATGTCAATGATTTGAGACAGAGACGACCCAAAAGATACATGAAAAACAAAGATGAGCTAAAAAAAAAAGATTCTCTGTATGCCAAAACATCTATCACCTGTTTATGTAAAACCTGTCCCTTTAAGTCCTACCTGTCCCTTTAAGTCCTACTGTTCAAGATCTTATTGAAATTCTGAAACAAGCAAGTCCACCAAACAAGGATGATTCTAAGTAACAGGTCTGCCTCTGTCCGGAGATGCACTTTATCCCCCAAAACAAAATAACTATCAGCACTGGTTTGTACTTTCAACTAGGGCTCAACCCCTTTGACGCACTCCCACTCACCTCGACCACGGAGTTGTTGCTGAGTCTCTGCTTGTTTCCTGTCAGTATTGGTTTGCCATCAATGTAAATCGGCCGCTTTCCTTCATTAGCAATGTAAAAGTCTCCGTTACCGCGGAGTTTGATCATGCCCTGACGACGGGAGATTTTCCACGCAGGGCCTTCCAGAGAGAGGTCAACATCTATCTGGTTGTCTTTTGTGGCCCGACCCAGAGTTATCTGGCATAGATAAATATTTACAGATTCTGACATCGCCCTGCCTTTTAAATGTAATTTCATTGAAAGAAATATCTGCTCAAAAGGTAACATTCCTGCAATTTCTCCTTTTGTAATTATGTTAATAGTGATTTAATCATTATCTGAAGTCAAGTTGTTAATATTCTGTCAAAATCATTTTTTTTATAAAAATTGAAATATTTCTCCTGATGCTCTTAAAAATATATTTTAAGACTTTATGATTAACTAAAAAGATTTTTTTTCTACTTTCTATACATTTTCTTCTCTGCTTATGTTGTGATTCTTAACTAAATTTCTTTTAAGTATTTTCTTTCTAATCTTAAAGATTTTTTTTATCCAAAATATAATCTGTTTTAAGTTCTTCTGTGTACAACATTTCTGCAATGGGAGAATGGCATTGCTTTGTAGTTTAGGGCCTCAAGGGTGGTTTCAATATTGGTCTTAACTGGATCTAAGATTGATTTAGGGTATCGTATTGGTATGTTATAAATAACTAACCAATAAAGTGAATAAAGTCACTGATGTATAACCATAAATTTTACTTAAGTTCTATATTGAATACCACCCCAGCAGAATTTATGAAATGGGTCGATTGTCTTTGTGTTTTTTAAATTGAAAAACGGATGTGACAAAAAGAATCTGAGAAGAACAACAGCTTACTGAAAGTTAACATTGTCTTCCAGAATATTTGAAAGTTAACAATAACAATATTAACAATGTTGAGGTTTACAAGGTTTCAAACTTAAACATGAGTTCTGACCAATCACTATTATTGTCTTACCTCTCTAGACCGCATGAGATATCTGACAAGCCGACCTCGTAACACGGCCAGCGTCTGGTTGTCAAAGTCTGGCGGGCTGATGCCTGCAACATATACATATAAGTGACATAACTATAAGATTTTTGTTTCATTATTATAAAAAGGTGCCTGAGTTCTATTGAATTGGATGCTGAACTGGTAGATCATGATAAGATGGCCGAGTTACGAGGGGTATCTGATACTGTATAAATTTACAAGATTGGTGAGGTACCTTTTGTCACTTAAAGGAGCCCTGCTGAGTGAACAAAAACACTTTGTTTCTATCCAACAAGGTTTACTACTTGACAATAAAAATCAGAAGTTCTTTAATAATGACTAAAGCTTAGACAATACGTCAATATTTTTGTAATTATAAAACCCTGACAAACCTACAAAACAACCAGTAGCACTGTCTACCAGCATGTCATGCACATGTTTTCTCCCTTTCATAGTTATGAAATCTTTTTATGAATTACTTCAGTCACTTTTACAATAAGGTCAATAAGGTCCCTCTCACCTGTAACACTGTCGACAAGCACCTGCCATCGTGGTAACTCCTGTTCAAGGTTTCGTATCTCACGTTTGTTTTTCCTGTCAGCAACAGCCAGTTCCTGCTCCAGAATATCATCCTTCGCCTCCTGTGTGAGGGATAATTAATTAATTAATAATTGATTTCTAAATAATACTTGTTTAAATTAGACTTTAATAAACTTACAAAATTGCAAAATTCTAGTCAATATACTTATAAATTTGAAATAGCGTATAAATTGTATATAAACCAACTATCAAATAACTAAATAAAATCAACACTTTACTTTGAAGGCTTGTCATAAAAAATTGAAAACGTTTACCCATGAAGCACATGTACTTGATATGTAGTACTCTAACCTTAAGGTCTTCATCAGTAAGTAGGTCCTCAGCGTCTGAGAAGTTGAGGACATGATCTCCCCGTGGCATTGGCTGTATGGACTGGTCCGGTAGAAGATGATACTGCTTCATCTACAGAAGGGGAAATGTTAAAATTAATGAAGAAGTTGAGGACATGATCTCCCCGTGGCATTGGCTGTATGGACTGGTCCGGCAGAAGATGATACTGCTTCATCTACAGAGGGGGAAATGTTAAAATTAATGAAGAAGTTGAGGACATGATCTCCCCGTGGCATTGGCTGTATGGACTGGTCTGGTAGAAGATGATACTGCTTCATCTACAGAGGGGGAAATGTTAAAATTAATGAAGAAGTTGAGGATGTGATCTGCCCTTGGATTTATCAGGATGGACTGGTCCTGTAGAAGGCTATCCTATGTCATCTACAGAGGGAAAAATGTTATAGTTAATGAAGAAGTAAGTTGAAGACATGATTCCATACTGTGTTCATAAACCATAAAGGCAAGAAAAAATGTGAACAATATTGATATTTACATTTTCAATAATTGTTTACAACACTTAAAAATTAACAGTATCTTCTGCAATCAAGTATTTGCTATTAAAGATATGTAACCAACAACATGTGTTGGTATAGAAAAGCTGATATTTGTATCGTCATATCATTGGTTAAATGATGTCGCACTTATCCAATGGGAGCACAATTTTGAAATAAACAATGATGTTGTAACTCCTTGTGTGTTATACAACATGAACATCAAGTCATATCTATACAAAGGACTCTGCGAATGCAAGTATTTCTGCATGTTACAATCATGCAAATGTATGAATAATAACAGTAAATAGAATCTAAAAGCATTAATAAGAGCATGACGCAGTAAACTCCGCCATTTGTCTGTTGTTTTTGTAGTTACAAAAGGAGCATAACATAACAATTATTAAGCCAAAGTTATAGGCCTTACTGTGCCATTGTATATATGTCTGGCATTATGTGTACAAAGTTTCATTTGAATACCTTGAATAGTGGCCATTTTTTTTGCACATCGACAAGCCTTAGCCATAACAATTAATTTCAATGATAAGTGTTCAAGAAATAATACCCAAAGGAAAGGTTCAGTGTTCACCCAAGATACCTTCCCTTCAACCACTCACCAAAAGCCAGTGTGCGTGCAGGCACTTGGGTGTCCTGGTTGGGTGGTCACCCTAGATACCTTCCCTTCAACCACTCACCAAAAGCCAGTGTGCGTGCAGGCACTTGGGTGTCCTGGTTGGGTGGTCACCCTAGATACCTTCCCTTCAACCACTCACCAAAAGCCAGTGTGCGTGCAGGCACTTGGGTGTCCTGGTTGGGTGGTCACCCAAGATACCTTCCCTTCCACCACTCACCAAAAGCCAGTGTGCGTGCAGGCACTTGGGTGTCCTGGTTGGGTGGTCACCCTAGATACCTTCCCTTCAACCACTCACCAAAAGCCAGTGTGCGTGCAGGCACTTGGGTGTCCTGGTTGGGTGGTCACCCTAGATACCTTCCCTTCAACCACTCACCAAAAGCCAGTGTGCGTGCAGGCACTTGGGTGTCCTGGTTGGGTGGTCACCCTAGATACCTTCCCTTCAACCACTCACCAAAAGCCAGTGTGCGTGCAGGCACTTGGGTGTCCTGGTTGGGTGGTCACCCTAGATACCTTCCCTTCAACCACTCACCAAAAGCCAGTGTGCGTGCAGGCACTTGGGTGTCCTGGTTGGGTGGTCACCCTAGATACCTTCCCTTCAACCACTCACCAAAAGCCAGTGTGCGTGCAGGCACTTGGGTGTCCTGGTTGGGTGGTCACCCTAGATACCTTCCCTTCAACCACTCACCAAAAGCCAGTGTGCGTGCAGGCACTTGGGTGTCCTGGTTGGGTGGTCACCCTAGATACCTTCCCTTCAACCACTCACCAAAAGCCAGTGTGCGTGCAGGCACTTGGGTGTCCTGGTTGGGTGGTCACCCTAGATACCTTCCCTTCAACCACTCACCAAAAGCCAGTGTGCGTGCAGGCACTTGGGTGTCCTGGTTGGGTGGTCACCCTAGATACCTTCCCTCCCCCACTCACCAAAAGCCAGTGTGCGTGCAGGCACTTGGGTGTCCTGGTTGGGTGGTCACCCTAGATACCTTCCCTTCAACCACTCACCAAAAGCCAGTGTGCGTGCAGGCACTTGGGTGTCCTGGTTGGGTGGTCACCCTAGATACCTTCCCTCCCCCACTCACCAAAAGCCAGTGTGCGTGCAGGCACTTGGGTGTCCTGGTTGGGTGGTCACCCTAGATACCTTCCCTCCCCCACTTACCAAAAGCCAGTGTGCGTGCAGGCACTTGGGTGTCCTGGTTGGGTAGAACGTCTCAGCGTGTTGGTCCAGCAACTCCTTGAATGTCTCTAGGTTTGGCGTTGTTGTCTGGAATATCACATGAAGAGAAGATGTAAGATACATTTCCGAAATTGTATTCAGATATTCCGTCCGTCTTTAGCACAAATCATTTTTCTATCAAAGGCTCCATGACCTTGACCTCTGCCCTACTAACCTCAAACCCTGTTCGAAAACAAACTAAGCAAAACAAGCTCGTCAATCAGATTAAGTAAGCATGATCACAATGCCATTCACCATTAGAGAAACAAACAATTCAAAGAGTTTCCCTTAACACCGAGTGTGTTTCTAATGTTATGATTGAATTGGCTGACGAGGAACAGATACAAACTGTGCATGTATGGATGCTTTGAGCATGCATAAGACTGTCCCTATAGAAGTTAGTTTCAGGTTGATATGTAAAAGAAAATGCCTGATTAAACTTGATCGTCAAGCTATAGATGTTGCCCTACATGTATTTAGGCAGAGCAAAATCCACAATCATTCGATGCTTAAATTATAATAAATACATTTAAATGCTAAGTGTTAGATCATTGTCACTAGTATTGGATTATTATTTAAAATTGGTTTCCTTATAAATTTTCTTGAGGCTCTTGACTTATTCTTTAAAGAAAAAGAATCCTTCGATAACATGATACCAGTACATACCGAGGGTACGTTCCCCAGCAGCGTCTCCTCTGCCTTGCTGTAAAGGGCCTTAGCCTGGACTGTGGCCAGAACATCCGGGTGAAACTGCTTCATTGCCTGTACTGACAGTCTGCAGAATAACAAGGTACCTCAGTGGTTATGTCAGGCCTGACATTTTTTATTGAAATAATGGGACCCAACAAAATATCCAAAAAAGTTCACCAAAATTTGACTCAAAATTTAAAAACATAAACACATTTTTTTAAAACTCTTAACAGCTAGAACAGATAAGAATGCCATCTATGATTATTTTCTCCAAACTCAGCAGCTTAAAGGAAGCCATGCATTGTTTCTTTGTTTGTAACATACATGCACTATGGTTAATTCACAATTTTAGGCATTTTCAAAATTCTAAGCCCCTCACCCCATTTCCAAAAATGTGGGAGAAAAACCCAGAGTGTAATTGACCTTGTCAGACATATGTTTTTTGTCATTGTCAGCCTTTGATAGTGTGCAGGGATGTCACAGAAACATAACAAATACCCCCTGATGGGGCCTTATTTTCAGATTGTGAAACATTTATATAATGCTCTTAGTCTGTTCGTCTGTGAAATAGAGTTTTAAGATACAAATGTATACCAAATAATACAAATACTAAATTAGACTAAATAAATGAAAACAAATGTTCTGCCTTGTCAATTTCTCAAACAGAGCAAGGCCAGCAAACATTTTTCTTGTAAGCCTTTTCAATTGTATTGACCAAAGGGAGTTGTTGGGTAGGCTATACTAATTTCATCATCTCCCAATGCCAACCCTGCCACCTTCACATTCCTTATTTTCACAATTTCATCATCTCCCAATGCCAACCCTGCCACCTTCACATTCCTTATTTTCACAATTTCATCATCTCCCAATGCCAACCCTGCCACCTTCACATTTCTCACTTTCACTATTTCATCAACTTCCAATGCCAACCCTGCCACCTTCACATTCCTTACTCACAATTTCATCATCTCCCAATGCCAACCCTGCCACCTTCACATTCCTTACTCACAATTTCATCATCTCCCAATGCCAACCCTGCCACCTTCACATTCCTTACTTTCAAAATTACACCATCTCCCAATGCCAACCCTGCCACCTTCACATTCCTCACTTTCACAATTACATCATCTCCCAATGCCAATCCTGCCACCACCTTCACATGCCTCACTTTCACAATTACATCATCTCCAAATGCCAACCCTGCCACCTTCACATTTCTTACTCACAATGTCATCATCTCCCAATACCAACCCTGCCACCACCTTCAGATTCCTTACTTTGAAATGATGGGGTCATAGAGGAGACTGTACCAACGTTCCTGGATCTCCTTCAGGGTGAACTTGCAGGAGAACTTCACCCCCAGGTACACAGCAGTCAGGTCGTTTGTCTTAAAGACACAACATAACATGGGATTAAATGTTTTTCTGTCATAAAAGTTAATTTGATGTTAAGGAAAACTGTGATAATTGTAAAAAACGCTCAAAACACATTAACTTAGATAAATAATATCATTCAGTGAGAATTTGCATACAAATGCAGCAATAAACTTAACTCCCTTAAATGCCTATCTGTGTTAACTATATCAGTAAAATAGCATAATTTTTTTGATATCCAGTATCATGTTGAGTTTTGTTTATAAACACAAATAGGCGGCCAAGATGGATGCATGTTTATACACTGAATGAGAGGTGTAATAGGTCGTCTAAAAAGCTTCCTAATGTTATATTTTTTTCATTCTCTCAATGCATATGCCACTAGCATGATATGTGATCAGAAAATGATGTGATATGGATTTTCAATATGGCTTGAATATTTTAACAGTTGGATATGGATAAGGAAATTAAAATTATATAATAGGACTAAATCTGTGAACTTGATTTTCTGCCATTATGTTTTGAATAAAAAATATATTAAAATTTGTTCTACTGAATTCAAGCCAGTAGTTGTTTAGAAATAGCTCGACGGATTGGTCCTATATCATACTGTATTAAAATTAAAAGGGCCATGTTAAAAAATCAGTACGGAATGTGCTGATAATATGCACATCTCTTCTTGTAGATGAAGCTTCCCATATAGTTTCATATAATACGGGACAGTGATTGGCAAAATGATGGACGGACAAAAGGATGAAGCGGCGACTATTTGCTAACCCGAATTAATTTGGGAAAGCATAATAATCTTACTGTCTGCCGCCATGCATATTATAAGTATTATGTACATATACCTTGTTTGTCATAAAGGTATGAGTAAAATAAACCAGGTTTGACTTGACATTACCTGTTGAACAGCTGTGATGAGGGCAAGGTCATCTGTAGGTTTCCAGCGCCCGAGATCCTTGGTGGAGGCCGGGGGAGGGGGCTGGAATTAATAGGGGTTACTTTAAGGAGGTTCCAGGTTTGAACTAAAAGGAGCTTAACTCAGTGGCTTCCCTACAAAAATAACTTAATGGTGCCGACATAAACTGCTCTGATCCATGTAGTTTCTATTGTTATATGTAACCATATTTAATCCTTTTACAATCTTGACATGCCTTCAAATTTTGATGGCTTAAAATAAAACCAGAATGCTTTTGAAGTTCTGAAAATGTTAAAGTTTGTTCATACAAAAATGGACATAATAAGATTCATACAACTTAGAAATAGATAAAAAAGTGAAGTAAATGTAATGTTCATTTAACTCCTATAGAATACAGAATGATGGGTCAAAACAAAATAGGTTCTATAACTTTAATGTCACTTAAAACTTTTTCTCTTTCACCCCTTGGGTCACCATCCTGCACCTACCCGCATTTTCTGTTTTTTGGACTTGTTGCGTGAGCGTGAGGTTTTGCAGACTTTCCCTGTGCTAGGCCTCTTGCGGGGCTCAACCGGGGGCGCAACCGTCCCAACCTCTTTCTTCACTATCTCACGTACTGGCCTCTCCGGCTCCACATAGATGGGGCCGGAACCTGCACCAGTAAAATAGGTCTCAATTCCTACATCAGTACATGCATTATAAACCAGACTAGGTCAATGAACATAAACATTTAACTAACACACATTAAGCAACTCGACTCTGCATAAAAGAATCAACCCATAATACATATAGTCAAGTCATTAAGATTGTTGAATATTCATATATGTAGCCAACCACCAAACTACATATACCATCCAATGTTAAAACTTTTAAAATATGACCGTAGTACATTACATGATATAATGACAAACCAATTTCAAAAGAAATCTTACATTTCCTGTCCCTTGTGGGTCGTTCCTGTTTTAGGAGGCTGGACTCTACCACTTCATCATCAAACCTCTTCCGCTTGATTGACCGCTTTGAACTCCGCCTCTCGTTGGAACCGTAAAGGTCTGGAGTGGGCTGGTACCTCGTTGAGTGGGGAACACTGCTGGCTGCTATGCCAACTCCTCGCATTGCCATGGAAACACTGTGTGATTTAGTCACATTATAGGCAGTGTTTGCTGTCACTAAAGGTGTGCTTGTTGCTAGGGGGAAACTGGTTGTCAGGGACTCAGAGGTAGCCATAGTAACAGGTGACTGTGCGGCAGCCATATCCATGGTGACAGGGGTAGATGGAGAGGGTCCCAAGTTTTGAACAGATATGTCTGTCATTTGAAGATTCTATAAAGAACAATAATTATAATAATTTTAATACTGATACTCATTATAAAAGTAATCATGATCATAGAAACGGAAAACAAGGGGCCCATTTGGGCCTATGCTCTACTAGCATGGCTCTTTTAAGCGATGCACTGAAGTGAACCCATGTTCAATGGGAAGCAATCAGTGAACCATATGTTTCAAAGGGAGTCATACACTACAATAATACACAACTCTCTGTACAAAGCTGTCTCGCTTTGCATTTCAAAGGCCATAATCCTTTCATACCTGGGCGCATCTGGCTGGTTTTTGAGAGGAACCAAACTCTCATATATCTTACTACTATATTTATATATTTATTTAGATACAATTAAAACCATAATCCAGTCATACATGGGCAGATCTGGCTGGTTTTTAACAGGAACTGAGGAAAAAACTGAAAACTTTGTCGCCTTCACAAGCAACCATTTACAAACACATGGATGACGGACAACAAACAATTGCATAAGCTCTTCTGGCCTTTATGCTGGCTACCGTTAATTTTGTCAGAATAATTTTATGCTATAGGGGTTTATTCAAACAACAAAGAACTAAATATGGTATTCAAATGGTATTTTTGTTATTTTCATGATTATTTGATGTGTAAATGATAATTTTATGAAGAATTAATGATAAAGGATGCTTTTTAAATAAAAGAATAACAAAAATTAACAGAAATCAGGACTTGATTTAAGCATGACCAACCAACTTTGTTACACATTTTTGCGATATGGCAATTAATTAATGGCACATCAGACCAGAACAGTCTAGTGATGTGTGAATGTTAAGAACGATGGGATATTTTGACATTCCTACAAGTACTTAAAGGTTACACCAGATTGGCACCTAAAAAAGTTTTTTCTGTAACGAATCTCAGGACAATTATTTAATAAAATGTTTTACTCTTTGATATTATAATTGTAAAAAAAAAATTGCAAGAATGTAAATAAAAAAGTTGGAGACCGGGTTTGTACCGATGTCGCCAAATTGCAGTCCAGTTTTGTATCCACTGTGCTACGAAGGCTTTAATATGCAAAACAAGAGGCCCAAAAGGGCCTATGCTCTACTGGCATGACTTTTGTGGTCATATCAAGTCAGAGCATGTATGTATGGGTAAAAGGCAACAGACATATAGTTTATGTTTTGTGTTTGGGTTACCTGAAAACGTAGCACGTTCAATATCTGAGCCCAGAAAGTATTGTAAGCAGATTAGTTGCATGAACTATTTTAATATGTGCCAAGTAAAAGTCATCTGACAAAAAAAAATGCTTTCAAAACTGTACTCATAGTAAAAATTTCTGTAGTTTTAAAAGTTAAAAAAAGTTGGTCAAAAGGTCAAAGTCAAGGGCATCCTAGGACAACATTGATCAATTTGAACAAACATTCACAATCAATTGTGCTGAGATGGAAGCACAAACACACAAACAGATTTTCAAACCTTTCCAGATTAATGTGAAAACCTGTGAACCCTGGGTGTGGCCAGTAATGACACCAGGTGCATAACTTAAACATTCATAACCAATTTTGTTAAGATGAATGCGCAAACTACAGAACTTAAAGCTAAATAATGGCCTTTGGGCTTTCAACAAGAACAAGGCAGTGTAATTCGCAAAATCAACTGCAGAATTGTCTCTCAAAATCCTAGACTTGTCTCCCTTAACTCTAGACTTGAATTTACATGTACATGTAAACTTGGCTAAAAATAGAATTCGCTCATGCAGACCTGGCTAAAAATAGAAAGCATTTCTTTAAAACTTTCATGGCCCATAATCTAGGCATTCATGGGCGGATCTGGCTGGTTTTCGAAAGGAAACGAGCTCTAATGGATATCTAGATACTGTACAAGTTTCTTCGAGATACAATCAAAACTGAAGACTGTATCGTGTTCACAACCAATTGTTTACACAATAGCATTTTTTTATACTATCAAGGGCCATAATCTAGGCATGCATGGGCGGATCTGGCTGGTTTTCGAAAGGAACCCAGCTCCAATGGATATATAGATATTATACAAGTTTCATCGAGATACAATCAAATCTGAAGACTGTATCGTGTTCACAAGCAATTGTTTACAGACGCACGGATGCACATACTACGTACACATTACCATCGCATAAGCTCTTCTGGCCTTTGGCCAGTAGAGCTAAAAAACCATGTTCAGTTATCATAAAACACTTACATGTGTGGATTATTTGTCAAGTATTCCAATATCTGTAAATCTGGGACAAATCTGACAGGTTGTGTATATGTATAAAACGGTATTTGTGACCCAGATATATTTATGTGAAAAAAACTTATGACTTATTCATTCCAGTTTAGATCACGGTCAAGTAAATATGGGTAGTTGTTTCGTCAACATATTTTTACAGTTCGTCAACCTAATTATAAGTAGCAATTAATGAAACTATTATGTCAAAATTATTAGGTGTGAGCAAACACCAATTTACAAAGAAAGGAATAATTAAGTAAACCATTTTATTTAATATTTTACCTTTTGAAGTGTATGTTGACAAACGAAGTGTGTGAAAACGTTTATTACTCAAAACTGTTTTTACATATTTCTTATTTAAAATCACATTGTTAATAAATGAAGAAATCTTGGTGTTTAAATCTTTTTAATAAATATAAACAGTATAGCATATATATTTTTAACACAAACAATATCAAAAGTTAACAGTTATTTATGTGACATTAATAAACACAAAATTTGACACATCATTAACACAACAATCTTAATATATTTATTTATTTATTTATGTGACATATGCATTTTTTTCACTTACAGTCAGATTATAAAATTCATGGACATATATATAACAAAAAAATTAATGCGCATGAGTTAGATTCTGATTTGTCAGGTCATCGTTGTGTACATCGTCTGATGGAGTCTGTCCCAGCGATGTTGCTGATAGTCTGAAGTAGTTGGGTGCTGTTGAGCTTGTCCTCCTGGTAGCGGTCCCAGGCGACACACTGACACGTACGGTTAATTGGGTCATCAAATGTTTAAGCTACTTGGTTTCGCATAAATGTGTGAAATAGTTCTAAACAATTAAGTTGACGAAACCGCTTATAGGTGTGACAAAACATCTTGGCAATTTACTATATAGAACATGTGTGATGAACTGGAGAGTCGACTAGTCCAAATAATTGTACGTTGACAGATTTTTTTTAGATTTTTGATATGGCAAATCCTTCAAGTACAAATTGTTTAGTATCAAAAGTGGGTAGTTGTTCCGATCAGGATTCCGGGTTAAAGCATATAGCGTCTATAAAATATCATAAGAACAAGAATTATTACCCGATAATGTTAATTAATATTAGTTCCGTACACAAAAAATAAATATCCAACTTATAATTATGAGTTTGACGGCTTTTCTTCATTTCATTCTGTCAAATCATAACGATATATACATGACGGGCACCTGCAAGGCTTCAGGGCACAGTTTTAAATCGCTCGGAACATTTCGGCCATGGCCGAGTTGCTACGATTGTGTAACGAGGTCTATCTCGAAGCTTTGTCGGAGGAGGCCGAGTTATTACGATTGTATCGAGTTGTTCCCCTTCGCATAATTGTTTTCTGTGTCAGTCAACTTTCGTTTTATTGGAAAGGTAAACAACTTGTTTTAATGCATTAAATGCTTGTTTAGTGCAAAATAACATTTCACTTACATGGATAAATATGAATATAACTCTTTATGATCAATTTCAACCATAAAATACTTCATTTTAAACAATTTCAATATTTTTAAAACACCCCCGTTTTTTGCACATTCCCGTTTAGACGTTAGGGATTGGAAGAATCCCGTATAACACGTTTATTATTTTAGACTAGAGAGTCGACGAAACTCTGTAATTAATACTAAACAATTTTGTCATTATTATTCAACATCATTGATGCAGAATATACCTATACATTTTTTCGCCCAGTGTAAAATGGTAGAGAGTTGTAGCTTTACAGGGACACATAAGAAATGTCAAAATAATAAGAAAGTATCCCTGATTGTAGCTTGACATATGGGGAAGACATAGGGGTAACAATAGACTAGAGGATGCTCCGAGTTACATCGTGGGTTAGTTCTCTAGAGTTCTGGCTTGTGTGTTGATAGAAAGCATTTAAAAAATGATCAAACGAACCATTATAATATAAAACGTTACATACAAAATGTAGTTATTTGAACAGAAAGTACCCATCAAACAGCGATATGAAAATAAAATGTTATTATTTCGACCAACGTCGCCATTGTTGATACAGTAAAACATTATTTCATCATCGTCATCGGAATGGTTAGTAAATATAAACATCGAATAAACATCATCATCATCATCATCATCATCACCACCACCACCACCACCATCATCATCATCACCACCACCACCACCACCACCACCACCACCATCATCATCATCAACATCATCATCATCATCATCATCATCATCATCATCATCATCATCATCATCATCATCATCATCATCATCATCATCACCACCACCACCACCACCACCACCACCATTACCATTTTTTATCTAATCTGTGTCACTGTGGTCATCGTCGTCGTCACCATTTTTTGTCATCCGTCGTCATCATCATCATCATCATCATCATCATCATCATCATAGTCGGTATCGTATTGTCATTGAGTAGGAAGGCCTCATGATTGGGCCATGGACGGAGCGGGGAATGGGGGAATGGATGAGTCCGCTTCCACTCAGATATTTTTTAATAAAGCTTCTATGAAAATCTCAAATTCAAGCACGTAAATAGATGAATATATATATTGTTGCGGCGCGCATTTTCCAACTAGAAAAGATGGACAGAGATGTTTGTGGCCCTATTGTAGTTGCTTGGCAGAATATTTTGGCGGCGACCCAGGCAGCCGCCCATCACCTATACCACATCCAAATCACAACCTTTGTCATCGTTGGACGTATTGAAATGAACAATAATGATATGCACTGCGAACATAGCCTAAACATATATTTTTTAGTAATTATAACTACTAATATATTTTATTAAATATTGGTACCGTTCACCCTTAGAGACTGCGTATTGTCTTCACGCATATGTAACTTATTTTGGTAGAATGTTTAATTCAGATTCTCCTTTCTGGCACGGGAATTAGAAGATATATTTAAACTGGAGTCAAGCCATAATTTAGCCGTATAGGAGCGGTCAAACCAAGTTACAATAAGACCACGACGACTGCCAAATGTATTATCTATTGCCGATGCTGGCAGAGAGTTCCTGTGCAGGGGTACATATCGCCAACAGAGATACAAACTTTCATTTTTACAGTTAACACTATGCTGACTACTTATTGAGTTTGAGTATCAAAGATCTTTACTTAAACCCAGTCCTGCAATTTGAAATGGTGTTTATACATTTAAAAAACTCGAACTTGATATTTAATATTAATCCGGATAAAGTAATATTAAATTTGAAATTGAAATCTTTTAATCTAGAGCTCAATGGTTGCGCGTGACGTTTTTATAGAATTAAATTAATGAATTGTTAAATGTAGTCGATATGAATACATGTATTATTAAATGAATTATTAAAAAGTGTTTTCATATTGTTTTAGCAGCAAGATTCTTGGCAATTTGGGAATAAACAAATAAATAAAGACTTTTAGTGCTTATATTTGTGTGTATTTTTTAATCAAGTTATTAACTTGCTCTCACTAAATATCTTAACTTGAATACCACGGAATATCTTACATATATACCAGTCAATGCTCTCTGAGCAGCAGTAAGATTGGAATGCGTTATTGCAATACAAAGAACATGGAAAACGATTAGCCATTCCAGTATCAATAGTTGTGAAAGTTGCGATGGATAAACTGCAATATTGTGATGCCTGCAACTAGCACTCACCACCATGCGCTCACCACATGAACACGTCGCTCTCCTTCTTCTAGCGCTCACCGGTAGGTAGTTGGCTGGACTTAAGGCTGGCTCATACTTTTTGATTGAACTCTTTTAAAATTACTAGTGAAATGGCAAAATAGGGTTTGGGAATGATGACATATATAAGTCCAAAAATAATTCAGATACGATGGGAAGGTCAGACGAGGATGTACAATTTATGGAAAGCGTTTCAATGTCAAGAACTGCTAACCCAGGAGCTAAGATAACGTTCCAAAGCAAAATTTGTTCGAGATTGTCTTGTCTAAAACTGCTTAACCAATACCTATGTTAGAGATCTTTAATCAAGTTTGATTGAGATCGTATTGTCTAAAGTTGCTGACCCTAGAGCTAAGGTACAGTTCCACTACAAAGTTTATTTGAGATTGTCTTGTCTTAAACTGCTTGACCAACCCCTAAGAAAGAGATCTCTTACCAAAGTTTGTTCGAGATCGTCTTGTCTTAAACTGTTTGACCAAGACCTAAGAAAGAGATCTCTTACCAAAGTTTGTTCGAGATCGTCTGGCCTTAAACTGCTTGACCAAGACCTAAGATAGAGATCTCTTACCAAAGTTTGTTCGAGATCGTCTGGTCTAAAACTGCTTGACCAAGACCTAAGATAGAGATCTCTTACCGAAGTTTGTTCGAGATTGTCTGGTCTTAAACTGCACAACAAAGGCCTAAGATAGAGATCTTTTACCAAAGTGTGTTCGAGATCGTCTGGTCTTAAACTGCTTGACCAAGACCTAAGATATAGATCTCTTACCAAAGTTTGTTCAAGATTGTCTGGTCTTAAACTGCATAACAAAGGCCTAAGATTGAGATCTCTTACCAAAGTTTGTTCGAGATCATCTGGTCTTAAACTGCATAACAAAGGCCTAAGATTGAGATCTCTTACCAAAGTTTGTTCGAGATCGTCTGGTCCTAAATTGCATAACAAAGGCCGAAGATTGAGATCTCTTACCAAAGTTTGTTCGAGATCGTCTGGTCCTAAATTGCATAACAAAGGCCTAAGATTGAGATCTTTTACAAAGTGTGTTCGAGATAGAATTGTCTAAATCTTCTTAACGAAGACCTAAAATATTTTATCAAGTTTGTTCGAGATCGTAACTGCTTGACCAAGACCTAAGAAAGAGATCTCTTACCAAAGTGTGTTCAAGATCGTCTGGTCTTAAACTGTTTAACCAAGAGCTAAGATAAATTTTCTGTACTAATACTGTTCGAGATCCTCCTATCTAAAGCTGCTTTACCCAAAGCTAAGATTATGTTTTACTACGAAGTATGTTGAAATTGTCTTGCCAAAAAGGCTTGCCTTAGAGATAAGAAAGAGTTCCACTACCACGCGTCTTACCCATGAAAATTGAAAAACATATCCTCTCGATATGTGCTTATTCAACTTATTAAGGATACCAATACTTGAATGGAACATTCTCAACCTCTCATTGATATATGTTTGGTCACATCAACAGATATAGTCTCAATATCTTGAGTTGGCGAAGCTTTTCTCTACCAACCATGTCGATAAGACTGTCTTATTTATTGCCAACTCAAGTATGACCAGATATAAAACGAATTATGATCGCCTTCATGCGCTATTTTTTGTTTTCGACTAAGAGTGCTGTAGTGATCTAAATATAGATGTTTATATTGCAATCTATACCGACAAACTACTTTGCTTTTTCGTGAACTTAACCTTATAAAACTTTTACAATTCGAACGTGTGAGCCTGTGTGGGTTTGCCCTGGAATTCGTTAATCAATTATTAAGCGAATAACGCCTACAAAAAGCAAAACAAATGCATCAACTTCCAACGCCTGTAACAGACCTAAATTATCCAAGCATTTCAGATTTTCACGTGACACTTCTAGAAGTTGCCCCTGGTGGCTAAATTCTAAAAAAAATGTAATGTACTGAAAGAAGTCCAATCAGAACTTTCTGCTCCCATAGCAGCTCTCTTCATGATTTCTTTGAGTATTGAGAACTGGGAAAGTCCCAAGACAGTGGAAACTCGCGCATGTCTGTACTATCGTTGTTGAGTGTGAGTAAAGTTGTCGAACGTATTATTCACAAACATGTTTTTTTTATTATTTTCTGCAACAAGCCGTTCAATCCGTACGTTCTAATGAAGAACAACATCATTGTCCAGGAAGTTGGAAACCATAAGCATTTCGGCATAACCTTATCACCATCTGAAACTTGAAATGATCACGTTTCCAGCATTAAGCAGAACGCATGGCTACGCATTGAGAAAATTTAAATTCGCGCTCAGAGATTCTCTTGAAATCATGTACAAAACATTCATCCGCCCAACTTTTAAATACGCAGAATCAGCATACGATACCATTACGGTTGTACAGCAGGAATATTTGTTTCTGGTGTGTGGATGTTTGTCTTTCTGTTCTGTGTGATTGGTGTTGTTCCCGTGGTATTGAACGGAGTTCATGTTATAACTGTAGTTTTTCCACATACATATTGCAAGGATTCAGTTGGAAGCAGCTCGTATCATATCCGGAGCAACTCGGCATGTATCGTTTGGAAACCTTTATGCTGAAACCTGTCTTAATGTAGACGCCGGAAATATAAACAATATTCTCTATAAAATGCATTCATTTCATGAGGCTTACATACATAGCTTTGATGTCAGACATTACATCATTATACATTACATCATTACGTAACATCATTACATTACATCACACAGCCTCGGAAATTCCCATCTAAGAACTCTTCAATGCATAACCGAACTTTTCTCTCACAATCTTTCTTACTATGGACAATTTCGCTCTCGAATTATCTTCCAGCGACAGAAAGAGAAAAAACAACAACAACGACATGATGCCTTTTTTGGAACTAAAACCCTGAACAAAACTTTGTTACAGCTTTTTTGTTTCCCACGTCCCTCACAGTGTCAACAAGCATATTTTCGTCGATGTTCATATACATATCGCCTCAATGAAACGCTTTCCATAGATTTCATATCTACGTCTGACCTCCACACCGTCTCAGAGAACACCATCATTCTATAATAGTTGCAATTGTATTCTCATACTATCAACCTGCACACTGACCTAGCAAACGCTCGTTTACCTAAACGTAATAAATAAAACACACCTTTTGTTTAGGTTTACTTACTTTTTGTTTACTTTTTTATATATGTTTACATAACTGGTTTTATGCACCGATACAGGATTAATAAGTAATTGTTTGGAAAGGTACAGGTTGACAGAACACACATGTTTAGCACTATCAGTGTCAATAATCTATATCTCGCACTGACCTTGTCCTGTGCTAGCATTAACTTTTAATAAATATACCGCATTATGATGTTTATGTATAAGTATGCATACTTTCAGCCCCGTGTGTACTGTCCTACTCCACCATCAGTGCCAACAACCTGTATACCGCTCTCACCCTCGGCTTTCAGAGCATCGTCCGTCCGTCCGACACTACCAACGTTACCCTGACACTCGGCATTTACGCCATCAACTATCTGGTAAAGTATTCTTCTTACACAAGTATATAGTGTAGTTATATAATTTATGGTCCTTAGTGATCATTGATTGAAAATCGACCCTCGTTCAAAGGATGCCGCTTAGTTAAGTCTAACTACTTGTCATTCTGTAAATGAATCAATCTAACGGAAAAGGCCATTTTCATAAAATGTTGTACTTCATGCTTTCCAAACGACCACTCATAAATATTCATTGTATTGTATAGTATAGTAAAGTATTATAGCGTTTTCCAAATTATAGGTAGGCTTATCTAGAAAATCAGCAAAGGTTAATTTACCTGAGATGAGTAGTTTCCAATACTGGAAAGTGAATGTATGTTTTTTGTCATGTAACTTCGGGAAAAGGCTGTTTTTACATTTTTTAACCCTGGTTATGAAATTTGGATAATGTTTCCATGGTTTTCATAACATGAAACAAATGCTCTGAAGACTATTATTATTTATATAGTACAGTTATTACTCTATCCGAACTTCTGAAATACTCTTATGAATGTTAGTTGGCGAACATTTTCCTGTTAGTGTCAAAGATATTTCGACGATGATTTCGTTATGAAAAACTTATTGTTTTGTCAATAAGATATCAATGGTGTATGTTTCTGATGAAATACTTGGATTGTGAATATCTAACTAAGCAAAGTGTTTGATGCTACTTGGAGAGCCAATTTCTCCAGACCACTTAAGTCTTCTTTCATTAAAATTGTTATCTTGCTCCGTAACTCCGAATCTGTTACAAGTGACTGAATCTTTTCTGTAGTTGTCATCTAAAGGCGTCCTGCTATTTTTCAAAACACACCTTGGTTTTAGAGAAGGATTAGCGCGGACTAACGCCAAAATGAGATTTGGATTAGGCAGGCTTATTTAACCTTAGTTCTTTGATCTTTGTTGTCCGATAATTAACTGGTCAATTGTAAATAATATTAATTTCATTTCACTCCTTGCAACTCACCGTGATGAAAGCAATTTTACCTACCTTTTAACAGAAAGACGTCTATGCGTTACTATAAACAACTCTTTCTGAAACTTTGTCCTAGGGTAACCGATGTACAAGATACAACATAAGATATAAGATACAACACTAGATATAATATACAAGAATCTTTTTTTAAAGTCGGGTATGTGTTAACAAGAAACATTAGCCCAATTAGCTATTTTCTGACATGAACAACAAAGATACATAACAAATAACAATGAGCTTGCGACCTGAAAATAAAAGCGTATAGGTTAAAATGAACTAATATTGGAACAAGTATTAACAAAAGCCGTTCGTTATCATATTCATGCATACAATAACAAATAGTAACAGTGATAACATGGACAATTTTTCCCAGCTGTATGCCCAGCTGTACGGGCAATCCACCAGCACACGGTTGTACAGAGTTTTTCATTTCATCAAAGCACTAGTACTAATGGGTACATTTGGTATCATTTGAAAGGGCATTGCTTGGTGATCATTTATTAAAAATATCTGGTAAGTAATTGCGGTTCTTTATTTTGACTGAAATCGAACGTTAAATGACCAATTTTGCAGTCGTTCAATTTCCTTACAACTACGGTCCAAACTCATAATGTCATAATGTCGAAGTCGTCGGGACCATGGAAAATACTTTGAGATTACGTTCACAGGAGCTGAAATAACACTTCGGTTTTCACGACGGAAATATTTAACAAGACCGATTCAATTGCGGATGTAAACAATAGACATAATTCGGACTAAAATGTGTTGGGTTTGGTGCCATACTTTTTGTATTTCGGATTTGTCGAGTGCTCGTTTTCTCGAAATAGTTTCCAAGGTCCCGACGGCTTCGACATAATGAGTTTTGAACTGCACTTTGTAATGTTTGGTATAATTTTCTTGCTCTGCACATAACAACGTATGTATGGTTACCAGACATCTAAAATAATAATAATAATAATAATAATAATAACAATAATAATAATAATAATAATAATAATTATACGTAGGCTACCTTAGATACTTCAAGTCAAGTCAATATTTATTTGTTGTCGGGTACTACATACGGCAGTAAACATAAGCCATGTATATGTACATTATGTTATAGCAGTTAATTAACGGATTTATTTGCAGGTACGCTTTAACTCTAAAGAAAACTAGTTGTCATAATTTGACAAATACGGGAACAAAGCTGATTTTATAATATCACTACATTAAGCAAAATCAAAATACTTTAATGATCGTTTGCACTTTCGAAGTAGGGGCACGAACAATTTGTGTGAATCACAGACATAAGTATGATACAAATTGAATGTTTCATGTACAGAGATGTGTGAGTATTTTCTGCTTGGTCTGCGTATAGAGCTTTCAATGTCATTTCAAAACTAGAGCTCATATATTTACACCCCCCCCCCCCCCCCCGAACAATACAATCCGAGCTATGCTGGACGCAAGTAGGTGTTCTTAACGAGTGAAAGAATGAGATTGGACTTGAGTAGTTTCGGTATTTTGGGGCCTTTCCTTGAAAAGTATTCTTGATTGCCTTTGAGCATTTTGTTCATTATCTGACATTTAGCTTAGAAGTCAACTTTCACCGAGGCTAGGATATATCTTTTTACCCGTATTTTTGTTTAGAGAAAATATTGAGTAAAAAAATAACACCAATATTAAAAAAAACGTATATGGATGTACGCAGTTTTCTCGTGCAAATCCAAACCCTGGGAACTGTTGTATACCCATTGTTTTTTTTCTTCTGTATAGTTCTTAATTTCTGTCGGTCTTTACTGCGTTTCTGACGCTGTCACTGACCTAGACTGAGTTTCTGAGTGGGTGTGTTTTCTCATATTTGGCATATTCTTGCATTATATCGAGTTCCGCCTGTTCCAAATTGTTTATGAATATTTTATAGATATTATATTTTAATCGTAAAGATATAAAATTTTGATTTGAAAAAAGCAACACAAACAACAATAATGTCATTGGAACACATGGCTTGGTACTAGCCAATCTTTAACATTTTAGTCTCATGTTGAAATTTGGGAACTCCAGGTTAGTAATTTTGGAAATGATTGTGTACAAAATAGTTAAAGACATCGTTTGTAGAACATACGTCATTGTTTACAAAAACGGTCATCCAATAGCAATTGGCAATGCCTGCCCTGTCATAGCAGCTTTTTTAAACGACATTAGTGTTTGTAGTATGGAATCCGACGCAAAATGTTATTGTTTGTTGGCCCCGTCAGCCTGGAACCAGTTTCCATTTTGTGTTTTCTCATGTTATCGATTTGTTAATAATTGATATTTTGTTTTGCATTGTTACATAACTAAGTAGCTTTAAGACATGAGTGCGCTTAGAAGAGGCTAATATTTCGAAGTTACATCTGGCTTATCCTTCAACAATAGACATGTAATAAAAGGCACTGTCTGTGAACACATCGTAACCGAACAAAGATTTGAACTTCTTTAAAGATTGCAAAACTGATATAAGAATTAAAGTCTAGGTTATTGAATGTTATTTTTAGAAATAAGAAACAAACACCGTACACCGTACACCATACACATATGGTGCATAAACACTTGGGATTTAATGTTTTCAATTCATTTTAATTTATTTTCTTTTGACAAACTGGACTAAAATGCCGGAAATTGCATTCTTTGCAATTATTAGCTAATAAATAAATACCAAACCTCGTCGTACTATAAGTTCAGTGTATAGTCTAACTTACTACCAATTCATTTAAGCTCGATTGTTAAAACGGCACACCGAGAACGCTTCATCGGCGGAAGAGAGGTAATACATCATGCATGGAGCTCGAAACTATGACACCCCGAATGCGAAGCGGACGCGAGCCAACACTTTCCGCCATGTTGGACCACAATATTCACAAATCATTTCTGTCCACACATTTTAATAAATCGATTCGTGAAAAATGTGTATTGTCAAACAAACTATACTCAGTTTCGGAGCTCCACTGTCATTTTTATCGAAAACAACCTCGGATGTATGCCGGTACATCAGTTGAAGTAGTTCGTAAATTTTTTAATTTAATCATTTATTAAATATATTGTTTAAGAGTTGTATTTATTGATCTAAGTTTAAATTGATTGGCCGTGAAGAGTTTTTTTGCAAACATAATTGAGATTCTCAAGAGTTGAGTCATAAAGTTTAACAGCTAAATCAAATTACTACGCGATCAACTTGCAGCGGACTTGTACGTACCGCTTTTGGAGTATGTAAATTGTCCAAATACATCCGAATGCTATACTCAAATATATTTCCACACACGATGTCGTTTACGTCATCTGCATTTACCATCGTCTCTCGGTCCGCTTGCAGACGTGTTGTACTGCGCTTAAAATATAGACAATATGCTTTAGGCCAAGTTCACACAAACGAGTATTTTTTCTGATTTGAATTTCGTTTACATATAAATTCGTTTAATAAAAATCATCAGCAATCAAGCAAAGCTAAAAACGGGAAGTTTATATAGTTTGTGAAAAAAGTGCTCGTTTACAAAAGAGACAAAAAATATGCTTCGATACGTGTAGAAACTACCATATCAAGCTCAACATTTACAAAAGGTTTTGGAAAATGTCATCACATTGTGGACAATGTGTTTTGTAAATATTGATGGCCCATGTGGCCTTTGTGTGCCTTGTGGGGATTTAAAGGAAAATGTGAACCTGCATTAACCGTGTCCGATCTGGACTCTGTGCATTTGGCCCAAACGTCTGTGTCCAATCTACACGTTTTGCATCCGACCGAGTGTCTGATCTGCACTTTACGTGTAGAGACACTGGGTATGTCTCACCCTCTACGGCTGCTTGCAACATCACTGTCATTGAAAGTTTACTTTAAATATTAAACAAATTCTTACAGTATCGTAATTATGCTGTTCTTATGTTTTTTTCAACTGTCATATTTACAGGATGTGCATAACCAGGAACTTTCAGTCTCCGTCTGGATTCAAGCGGTAAGAGTGTGTTACTTTTATATTTTGGCGTTTGCCAATGTCTTTCAGTAGAAAATATCATTTTATTTAAGTAATGGACCTGTAAACTATGATGTAAAAGGTTGCCACACTTAACAGCGTGCACTTATAAAACCGAACACTCACCAACGCGATGACAGATTTAAAAAAGTGTTTGTCTACAGGGCTGGACGGACGGACGGTACTCCTGGTCTCCCACCGACTTCTCCGACATTGAAACCATGTACCTTGACGCCGACGGAAGCTGGGATCCAAGGATATCTGTACAGAACGCGTGAGTTGTAGCGTTATCATCAATATTCTTGTATCTTGTGTGCCCATCACCATCGTCATCATCATCATTAAATAATTATCATCACCACCACTACCGTTCGCCAATGTAAAGTTGTCGATTATAAAAATGCTCTAGAAAGAAAGAAACATATAAGGCGCCGACAAAATATTTTTGTTTGAACAACTTAATCAAATTAAAAATTTCCAAGTTTAGCCACTATTCTGTCTGCCCCGTAGGCATGACCAGGATGCGTACACATCAAGTGAACAGGTGTTCCAGGTGAACAGCACGGGCTACGTGGAAATGTCCTCTTCCGGTCAGTTCACGATCCACTGCCCAGTTGATGTACAGTACTTCCCGTACGACGTCCAGACCTGCACACTGGGTAGGCTAAGCTTGAATGTTGCATGCATTATGTACATTTCCTTCCCTATAGAGCTCTACAGAGCGTATATATGACACATATTCATAATTGTGACGTTGAAAAAGGGGTTACGTTTACTTGTACCTAAATGAAGGTTATAGCACATGCATTCCGGAAACACTGTATTAACGTTTATATAACCTGTGTTAGTTGTCTTGTCAAGTTTTTAGTCTCGTTACCTTTGACGTGTATGCCTTTTTCTTAATTTGGCGCAATGCGTTTTATTTGTTTTGTGTTGCTTTGCAGTTATTACAAGTTCGGTCTATCCAAGCGCCAGTGTCTTCTTCACTGGCGAGAACGCTGACACAAGCCAGTTAACCGGAAATGACGAATGGGAAATAACGTCACATTCAGTTGACTCATCCGATTATGACGCAAATGCTACGTCATCGTTCAGGTGAGTGACTGTAAATAATATTAACGCAGTAATTAAGTATCGCTTTGTCTTTATGTACACGTATGAGAAGTTGGTTATATATCGGATAGGAAAAGATCCAAGACAGTCACAATTTTATTTTTGATTATTTGAAATCATTTTAGCGTAATGTATCATTTGTTTGCTATAAAATAACACATTCGTCAAAATGTCCTAGTATTGTTGTGTACATGTAACATACAAGGTACGTGAGACGTCAAGTTAGGATATTGTTATAAGGGAGGCATCAATTCTCAACAGTTTTATGCTTTGGCTATGGAAAGCTTGAATTTTTAATACTGTTTAACACATTGTTTCACTATTCACAAATGATGACGTCATTTCCCGAAAACTTCCGCAAAGTACAACAACCATATAAAATAGTGTGTGTATACCACGTGATAAATTGCGTCATTAATGCTACGTCTGAAGGCAGTACGATTTTAAGAGCATCCGTAACATGTACTGCAGGTTAGCATACACGTACAAGTAATGTTTCGCATCTGTAAATCAGTGCAAGCAATTTACGCTTTTGTTGAACTTTTGTACTATTGAAGATTTGGTGGAATGTAGCACTGTCTAAACTTCTTCTATCTATCGCTTGACATAGCTATAAGACTTTGATCAATCTGCAGCAAAGTAACGTACACATTGGAGCTGACACGTCTGACGTCCGGGGCGCTGCAGGGGGCGCTGATGACGCCGCTGCTTCTCTCCTCCTTTCTCGGGATAAGCACCTTCCTTGTGCCGTCAGAGGCTTCCGGGAAGCTCTTGGTCCCCCTTGCGATCCTGGTTGCACAGGCGCTGTTTATAAACCTCCTGAGCGAGGAGATACCCTTCTCTGGTAACCCATCGCCAGTTATAGGTAGGTTTCTAAGATATGTAATAATAAAATTTGCATTATCTACTGGTCAATGTAAAGTTGAAAAATAACTGAGATTTGATGCTACAATCGGCAACTGACATATGGTCGGTTTGTTGTTAAGTTTGAACGTTATTTGTTTGTTTTTATTTACATTTGGATTTGGTTTTACAAAACAACAACATGAGAATACAAAAATTAAAGGGTATTTTCTCTTACTCCATCGTTTCGCATTTAATCTTACCTGACTTAAACATATACATATACTTTTATTTTCACCTCGTGTTCTTGTGTCTGATCAGGCGAAGACTGTTATCATTTTTTCTATAGAGACCACTGATGTATATTACGTCATTTCAGGTACGTATTTGAAGGCTTTAGTGGCAGTAAGTGTGGTAGAAACGGTGTTAACAATTTTCGTGGTGAGAATTTATCACAATAAAGACAGACGGAAGCCAATGAGCAGACTGTTACAGCGGTTCACAGCCTTTCTCACCGTCGTTACGTGTGTTGGTTCAAACCAAGACAACTCTAACTCTGCCTCGACCCCTACCAGTGAGTCGGAGATTGAGTCAAATATAGAGACTCCAAACACAACCACCACGGAGGTGCCGGAAGTGGTTCATACGGTAAATGGGGCGAAGAACCCCATCAAGCGCCGCTTGAGTCTGAAAACGATCAGCCCTGACCACAGCTTCGCTACCTCGAGTAAGGAAGACTTTCGTAAGGCGAAGCGTTCGCGCGCGTGGGGTGACACGGGCACTTTATGTGGGCGAGGCACAGACCGGAAGTGGACATGGGAGGATATGTCACGTGGTTTTGACAGGGTGTTCTTCGTATTGTTTTTGTTGTTAAGAGTGATTTTAGCAGCGGTTTATATGACAAAAATTGAAAGCGGCAATAGTTCGTAGTTTACAGAAAAGGCGTCATTAATGTAAATAGATGTAAAACGTTGGTGATATGTATTAAACGATGGTACTGAGTTACAGAGAATCAGAAAGCAGTGTATTTCAGGATAAGGAAATATGTATCCGATTTTTAAGGCATTACGTATTTACTCGACCACGCAGGCAGATACGTTCATATTCGTAAATGATAATGTGATGTGACTTATAGTAGCCGTAGTTTGAGGGTTTATCCATATATATTGTTAATTTGGATCCGACCGGAAAAATGACAACTGTTTATTTTTCTGTTTTATTTCTCACCTAATGCCAGTAATGTTTGAGAGTATTTTAACGATTTTGTTGAAATAATATTGTTCGTTATTTGTTGTTTCATTCCGCACAGTTTCATCAAAATGATGTACATATGAGTACATTTATGTCATAGCATCTCTTTCTCTGTTTAGTTTATAAATAAACTGATATAGCATTTCTTTCATTGTCTTAAAAGCTTTCATTGTCTTAAAAGTAAAAAAAAACAGCATGTAACCTATCAAATCCGTATGATTCAAATACCGTTAAGAATTTGATAATGTATCTACAGTTATTCCGATCTTATTTCATAAACTATACCGCTTTTATGATAACCTATAAAACACCATCACAGGATAACATTATATACATCATAATATATCGCCATTGAATAAAGCTATTAATTCCGAGAGATTTTCCAAGCCAGGTCGACACCTCGTAAAGAAGCTATCTGCTAAGCTGTTTTAATGACCTGCTGGAAATCTTTTTTAATGGCTAGCTGGAAACCTTTTTTTATGGCTAGCTGGAAACCTTTTTTATGGCTAGCTGGAAACCTTTTTTATGGCTAGCTGGAAACATGCTTTCAATGGCTGACTGGGTTGAGACCTATTTTAATGGCTGCCTGGAAACCCTTTTTAATGTCTGGCTGGAAGCATGTTTTAATGGCTACTTGGAAACCTTTTTTCTATGGCTGACTGGTAACATGTTTTAAAAGCTGGCTGGAAACCCTTTTTTATATCTGGCTGGAAACATCTTTAAATGTCTACCTGGGGACCTAGTTTATGGCAAACATGTTTTAATGGCTTGCTGGAAACGAGTTTGAAAAGCTGGCCCGAAACCTGTTTCAATGACTGGCTTGATACTTGCTTTAATGGCTAGCAGGAAACCTGTTTTTATAGCTGGCTGGAAACCTGTTTAAATTGCTGGCTGGTTTTAAGGCTGGCTGGAAACATGCTGGAAACCAGAATTAATGGCTGACTGGATACCTTCTTTAATGGATGACTTGAAATCTGTTTTAATGGCTTGCTGAAAACCAGTTATAGTGACTTTAAGTGGTGAACAATAATATTCGATCTGCTGGCGAGCGATTCATGCGGAGAGCACGGGGCTCCCTATTGGGATGAAGATATATTGTATGCAGCCGATGGAGACCAGCGATGTGGTAGATGGGAGCCCTTTCTTTTGTAAAAAATAATGTCGGCCCTGTGGAACCATCCAGATTTCATCTATCGGTTTCCACAGCATTCAGGTTTGAAAGTAGCGTATACTCTACCAACCTGTGCGGGTAAATTACCCTCTTTGGCATCAACACTTTCAGTTTAGGTCACACATGGAGAATAATGCAACCATATTGGTGCGGGCATTATAAGCTCGAATTGAAGACGTCGCTTGTGCCAAGTTATTTCCATATTCTTACAATAAAGTGGGCACCAAAGTAGCAATCTGACATTTGACACATACACAATCGGACATCTGATATTTGATTCCTATATTTAGCCTAGATCTTGAAGGTATTTGTGGCCTTGACCTTGAAGGCATGTAGCTGAAAAATACACTAGATGCACATCGTCTTCATGTGGTGTTTTTGTGAAGTTTTTTTGAAATCCTTTGATGAGTTTTAGTCAGTTGTTGGGATCTCTCCAGACCTATTAACGGAATTTCGAAAAGACGGATACACGAACAAAACACTGCATTCTTGCCCTTCCAGGACAATAAGAAAAGGCATCGTCAAAATGACCGGAAGCGGATGGTTGTTAGTCGGGAGGCCAAATAGTAAAGGGAAGGATAATAAGAGCGACACAGAGCGAGTGTCCTCGCCCGGCTGCTTTGAACATATGCATTTTGTCGCCAACATCACATGAACCATGTTTCTAATATATTAAACAGTTTGTGAGCTACGGTCAAGGTCAAAGAGATTTCACTCATCCTACGAAACCAACGACACGACAGACACCGACACAAAGGCTTTGACCATGTTTCGACTATTTTATGTCGAAAAACAGACGGACTAAAATGACTAGATCCATAACGACTACAACAAATATTCTGTATTTTTATTTTGTATACATATCAAACACTCGAAATCAGCTCAGTAGAAAATGCTAAAGCTTTGTTGTCAACAAGATTCTCTCTAACAATAAATAGCTACGACTAGTTATTTACATTTGAGATTACGTTTCTAAGATTTTAATAAACTTATCTCAGCAAAACTTTACAGTCATGTCTCTCTATCTCAAACTACAAACTTAATAATGATATGTGCATAATAAGGAAATACAACGCAACAATATTAAAGATGCACCTTGCGAGTGTTTCGCAAAATTTGTCCTTTTCACAACACACTCACATATATACATATAAATGTTTGTCAGTAATTACTTCTTTTTCTGTAAAACCTGATCTCTAAGAGCTTGAATTTCGGGCGTCAAACATTTGTAGACAGTCAACTGAAAGAAATAAGAATCCAGTTGTTGTTATCAATATTGAAACGAAATAGAACGGAAGTAACCAGGAATTGCAGCGAAGTTACCAGGAATAACAGGGAAGTTACCAGGAATAGCAGAGAAGTACAATAATTACAGAGGAAGTTACCAGGATTGGCAGGGGAGTTACCAGGTATTTCAGAGAAGTATCAGGATTGGCAGGGATGTTACCAGGAAAAGGCAGGGAATGTACCAGGAATAAGCAGGGAAGTAACCAGGAATAGCAGGGAAGTAACCAGGAATAGCAGGGAAGTTACCAGGAATAGCAAGGAAGTTACCAAGATTGGCAGGGATGTTACCAGGAATTTCAGAAAAGTATCAGGATTGGCATAGATGATACAAGGAATAGCAGGGAAGTTACCAGGAATATCAGGGATGATACCAGGAATAGCAGGGAAGTGACCAAAATTGGCAAGGAAGTTACTAGAAATAGCAGGGAATAACAGGGATGATATCGGGCATAGCAGGGAAGTTGTCAGAAATATCAGGGACGTTACCAGGAATAGCAGGGAAGTTACCAGGAAGATGAGGGAATAACAGGGAAGATACCAGGGAATATCCAGGAATAACAGGGAAGTTACCAGGATTATCACCAGGAGTAGCAGGGTAGTTACAGAAATAACAGCATAGTTACCAGGATCGGCAGAAAAGTTACCAGAAATAACAGGGAAATTACCAGGTATGGTAAGGAAGTTACCAGGAATGGCAAAAAAGTTACCATGAACGGCAGGAAAGTAACCAGGAGTAGCAGGAACTTTTCAGGAATAATACCAAGAATAGAAGGGAGGTTACCAAGAATAGCAGGGAAGTTACCAAGAATAGCACCAGGAATAGTAGACCAAAATAGACCGATACTTTACCAGAAATAACAGGGAAGTTACCAGGATAGCACCAGGAATATCAGGAAAATTACCAGAAAAAAACACGAGGAGTAGGAGGGAAGTCATCAGGAGTTGCAATGAAGCTACAAGGAGTAGCATGGAAGTTAGCAGGAGTTGCAAGGAAGCTACCAGGAGTAGCAGGGAAGTTATCAGAAGTTGCAAGAAAGCTACCAGGAGTAGCAGGGAAGTCATCAGGAGTTGCAAGGAAGCTACCAGGAGTAGCAGGGAAGTTAACAGGAGTTGCAAGGAAGCAACCAGAAGTAACAGGGAATTTGGCAGACGTTGCAAGGAAGCTACCAGGAGTAGCAGGGAAGTTAGCAGGAGTTTATAATATAGCCACAACCACATGAATAGAGTCATGTTCATCAGTTTCGTATGAAATATGCTTTTCATAAAACAAAGCTAAACTTCTTTAAAGGAACACACACATAAACAAGATTACGCGCCATAAACCCTCCTCCTACAATGTAAGTAAAATCTGTCACTTACGTCATCGATTTCACCATGGAAACTCTGGAAGCCCTCGCATGATCCTACCAGCAGCCCCGCCTGTCGCCGCTCTACGTTTCCTGGAGATGAAAGAATATTCAACATATAAATGGAATGGAAAATTACTAATACATATGTACGTCAAAAATATTTTTTCAACCTTGACATTTGCAGAAATTATTAACACTAGTTTTCTTTTGATTGTTGCGCACTGCTTGTACATGTTAAAATATGAAAAAAATAACATTGGAAAATGAATATTAAACACAATTGAAATCAAGCTTTGTAAAGGAAATATTTTAAGGATCATGTCTCAATTAAACTGTACAGCGAACCTTTAAGGTTGACGGACGACCGGTGGAAACCCTTCCAGTTCTCCACGATGCCTGTTAACGTCTGACCGTCGTACACGAGCGTGACGTCATTCCAACCTTCAACCTGTGAACATGACGTCACACAATAAATTGCTTTACTCTATGAATAGCTGTTGAAATATCAAATGGACAATTAATACAACATGTAAAATGACATCAAATAAAAAGATAGCATTGATATAAAAACCATTGACAGTGATGGCAGGGGCACACTGAGAACGCCCCATATCATTGATTGTGACCATTGGCAATGATGGCAAGGGACCACTGTGAACCTCCTTAGCAATGATTGTGACCATTGACAATAATGGCAAGTTGACCAATTTGAACGCCCCATAGCATTGATTGTGACCATTGACAATGATGGCAGGGGGACCACTGTGAACGCCCCATAGCATTGATTGTGACCGTTGACAATACTGGCAGGGTGACCACTATGAACGCCCCATAGCATTGATTGTGACCATTGACCATGATGGCAGGGGGAACACTGTAAACGCCCCATAGCATTGATTGTGACCATTGACAATGATTGCTGGGGGACAACTGTAACCGCCCCATAGCATTGATTGTGACCATTGATAATGATGGCAGGGGAGCCACTGTGAACTCCCCATATCATTGATTGTGATCATTGACAATGATGGCAGTGGGACTACTGTGAACGCCCCATAGCATTGATTGTGACCATTGACAATGATGGCAGGGGGGCCACTGTGAACGATCCATATCATTGATTGTGATCATTGACAATGATGGCAGGAGGGCCATTGTGAACGCCCCATATCATTGATTGTGATCATTGACAATGACGGCAGGGGGATCACTGTGAACCCCAATAGCATTGATTGTGACCATTGACAATGATGGCAGGGGGACCACTGTGAACCCCAATAGCATTGCTTGTGACCATTAACAATGATGGCAGGGGGGGCACTGTGAACGACCCATATCATTGATTGTAATCATTGAAAATGATGGCAGGGTGCCACTATGAACGCCCCATGACATTGATTGTGACCATTAACAATGATGGCAGGGGGGGCACTGTGAACACTCAAAGGATTGATTGTGATCATTGACAATGATGGCAGGGGGACCACTGTGAACGTCCCATAGCATTGTTTGTGATCATTGACAATGACGGCAGGGGGACCACTGTGAACGCCCCATAGCATTGATTGTGACCGTTGACAATACAGGCAGGGTGACCACAATGAACGCCCCATAGCAATGATTGTGACCATTGACCATGATGGCAGGGGGACCACTGTAAACGCCCCATAGCATTGATTTTGACCATTGAAAATGATTGCAGGGGGACAAATGTAAACGCCCTATAGCATTGATTGTGACCATTGATAATGATGGCAGGGGAGCCACTGTGAACTCCCCATATCATTGATTGTGAGCATTGACAATGATGGCAGTGGGACTACTGTGAACGCCCCATAGCATTGATTGTGACCATTGGCAATGATGGCAGGGGGGCCACTGTGAACGATCCATATCATTGATTGTGATCATTGACAATGATGGCAGGAGGGCCACTGTGAACGCCCCATATCATTGATTGTGATCATTGACAATGATGGCAGGGGGGGCACTGTGAACCCCAATAGCATTGATTGTGACCATTGAAATCAATGGCAGGGGGACCACAGAGAACGCCCCATAGCATTTATTGTGACCATTGACAATATTAATGACAAGTGAACCACTGTGAACGCGCTATAGCATTGCTTGTGACCATTGGCAGAAATAGGAATTCAATGTTTTCAATGATAACAATAATTTCAGAGCTTCGGTTTCTTAAAGAATTACAACAGGTCGTAAGTAGAACACATATTTAGTTGCTTCTACATTTTGCATGCCGGATGACACTTAAATGTTTAATATGATTTGAAAAAGAAATTTTACAGCTAGAAATACCAAAAATACCGGGAACACACTTACCGCAGGGACGTTGATGACAGCAGGCTCGTTATTGTACGTCTTGATGGCGAATTTGACGTCGTTGTTGTTGGCGACCACCATGATGGACGGACGGCCGGCCTGGCCCTGACAGTTTGTCACCAGAGCCTGGTACGCCGAGCGGTTGGTGCTTTTAGCTTGGCGCCTTCTCCGAGTAGACCTAAGATGGTTAAACGTAATTATAATAATGATTCGAAACAACAGTATTGTGGATTTCAACCTTTTATACAGAACGCTGAACATATTTTAGACTTGACATCAAAATTTAAGTCTCGTCTCAAAGATAATAATTACAGAAGTTAGGGTTTAAAATTTGACGTGATTAAGATATTTACTATACAATTTCACAAACAATAATGAGCTTAAATAAGAAGTACACCCACCTTTTTCTCCTCTTGCCCGTGACCCCGTCCCACAAGTTTTCTGATACCATGAACGGAAGTAGGTCGTTGGATGCACCCCATCCACCCGACGCCCCTCCACCCATAGAACCACCTTGGCCCCCGCTGAAAAAGCCTCCCTGTGTACTTCCACCGGAAGTTGCACTTCCACTTGAAGTTGCTCCGCCAGCGGATGAAGAGGTGCCGAAGAACTCACCGCCGACTTAGAACAGATTATATATTGATATGATAAAACAGGGACAAATAATACAGGTACCTTAGCTTTAAAAGTATTTAATTGTATACCTAAACAAATTATTTTGTATTTAAATCAACCCTCTCATTTTGATTAACTAATATATTTTAGCACTTAATGAAGGCCAATTTTAAAATCATAGCATTAAGAACATACCCGCCGTTCCACCGGTAAACTGCCCCGTCTCCGCCGGCTGCACGCGAACCGAATGCCGGATAATATTCTTTCCTTCTGTACCGCCCAGTCCCAGAGACGCTAGGCTGACCCCACCGTCAGGGTTGAAATTGACGTCACCCGCTGGAAGTCGCTTAACATTGGTGTCGATGATGCGACGGACGCCGCCACCGGAACCGACAACTTTCCCCATCTGCGTGAAATCGCCGCCCGACATTCCAGATACGTCGGTTAAAATCTGAGTGATGTATTAGAGTATGCATGACTGTTAGAAAAGCAATTAATTACATAAGATAACAATAACTCCAAGTATACTTACAAATTTCCGTACGGAGTTATCTGTCCCCGTTGTAAATATCCGGATGTTAATACCGAAAATAGAGTGCTCAATATTTAATAAAAGGTGAATGAAAGAGAAGAAATGGGTGGTCTTTTTGCATAGAGATTAACATAATTTGACACTGTATTGCAAAAAAGATAGTTTTCAGTGTAAAAATTGGAAAAATCATTGCCTGTGGAACTATGTATTATTGGTTGTCTGTAAACTTATTCCGTCTTGACCTCAGGGTCATGTATTACTACACAATTTTGTGAGACACAGCGTTAATCAACCCTATGTTTTCTTGCGATTAAATTTTGTGTCTTGGGTTATTCTACAGCAGCCAGTTACTTATTTTTCAATTTGGACTGTTTCAAAGTGAAAAGCCAGGTTAGTGTATCAATAAAACATATAGCAAAAATAACTTTGGCCAGAACTAGGAATCTGTTTAGTTTAGCGGGGAACGTTTCAGTTAATAGCAGAACGTTTTACCAAAATATAACTATATGTACTTACGCCGGTTCCCTGCATAGATGCCCTGCCCCCGAAGCCACCCGACCGACCGCGATCTGGAGAATGTAATAATGCATTTAGCCTAACGTTCGTACACATATTACCATTATTGCAAAGGCGTAATTTAAAAACAACATCAAACAGTAAGAGTACTTTATAGCATGGTAATCTTTTCAAGCACAAAGCTACGCTGTACACAACTTTCATCTCAAGACAGAGTGTTGATATCAAAACAACATGTAATTTAAAGGTTAAAACGTGTGTCAATGTTGTTGGTCCAGTATTAAGTTGTTAACGAGCATTGAATTTGTTCCCGAATACACAACGCCGCAATATATCTTCTAGGCGTAACGGCCACAGAGCTACAATTCATGAGTGGTTGGATAAACATGTACATATTTTTTGGTGTGGTGGAGAGGTTTCCTACTCACTCATGACTGTGGCGCCGTTGATAAAGCTCCCATCTCCGGGTACATGCAGTCCGAGGAACTTCCCTTCCTCGTGCTTGCTCACACCCGGTGCAGACGCACCCCGGGGCGCGGACCGGTTAACGATACCTGTGCCCGTGCCCTGAAAGTAAAAGGAAACCGCATCATAGCATCACCTTAACATGGCAGTAAACGCTAGATTTTTTTAATTTATGAATGAACAGCACAATTATGGCAGTAAACGCTAGATTTTTTTTTAATTTATGAATGAACAGCACAATTTTTGTTTAATTTACGAATATAACAACACAACAAGTTATACAGTCAAAACTTGACTGAAAAAATATCATAAAAGTATCATTAAAATACATGCAGCCGATTGTATTCTTTGGATTGGTTAGAAGTTTGAAGAAATGTTTATTGATTGGTCAATATGTATCCAATAATTATATTGGTGTTATATATTGGTGTTATACATTCATGATTAGTGTTGACGTCCACATCCCAGTTTCTCGAACATTCTCACGTTCTCATCCAACTGAGTTAAAAAATATACATTTTAAAATCATTGGAATTAGTTTTTGAGTAATGAAGTACATTCGAGAAACTGGCGCCAGGGGCCTGGTTTCAATAAGATATTTTAGTCGTTAACTTTACGCTGCTTAAGAGCTCGGGGATACACTTAAAGTAACGGGTAGAATCAAAGTAACGGGTAGAATCTTTGAGATAAATTTCTTAATGATAGTTTTATTGAAACGCAATTTTCGCCCAAAACGGGGTTCCGCCTGGAAATTTACAATCTTAAGCCTTTCGTTTTTTATTGAAACGGGGCCCTAGCCAATAAAGATCTTAATTATTATTTTATGTGTGCTCATGTTATCAGATTTAAAGGCTTTAATACACATAATGCATTTTTAACAAAAAAATTAAGTTCCCATGCATTTGTTTTTCTGTACAGTAAACACTATAATAAAAACAGCCATACAACCAGATTGATATTAATGTTTTATTATATTATTAAATTTATTTTATTACATTCAAGTAGTATTGAGTAAATGTTTTAAATAAATGCACACATACAGTCAAACCCCGTTGGCTCGAACTCTCAAGGACCGGCCAAACTATTTCGAGTCTGGGGAAATTCGAGCCAAGCGGGAACGACGAGTTTCAGTAAAAAGAAATCGGTGCTTTAAATCCAATTCGAGCCAGCGAGAGAATCGAGCCAAGCGATTTCGAGCCAACGGATTTCGACTGTAGCAATAATCTGGCATGCTGTCCCTCGTCTCATGTAGAGACGTGTGCATGTTTGCAATGTGACCGATGATTTGTTAAATAAATAGATTTCAGTTATTATATATATATTCGAACGAGCAAGAAATGCAATAACTGATCAAACTGTGTAAATGTTATGCAGGAACAAGCATAAAATAGTTGGTATCTAAAGTAACTGTTAACCACATAGAACAGTACATTGCGCAATTTCCATTGTACATGCATCAGTGCGCGGTGACTTCACTACCTGTACAGTTGTCTCCACCTTGACCACGCGCCCGGTGCTGGACCTACCGCTAGGGAGCGGCAGCCCCTGGGACGTCTGACGGACACTAAACGACTGACCACCGCCACTGCTTGACACTGTCTTACCGCCCGGCGCGTTTCCGTTGATGGTGAAAGTTCCCGCACTTCCCATGCTGTTTGCGGTTTTGACTTCGGCGGTACTGACTACGTTACTCGACGGTCCGGAGAGTGTGAACCTTGCTTCCTGTGTCGATTGAACCGGGCCGGTCTGAACGGAAATGGTGCCCTGGGGAGATAACCCCGTTGCGCTGGCGTCTTGCGTGTTAACGGAAGCCAACATAGAAGCGGCGTTTGCGTTTTTGTTATCAGAGATTTGTGTATTTATAGCTTGCGAAGCGTCAGTGTTAACTGTGGACGCCTGCTGGTTGCCTACCGTGCCAGAAGCTGAACGCTCCACTGTGAACGATCCAGAAGTTCCAGATAACCCTGCGCCCGCCGCCCCAAGTCCGCCTGCGATGCCGGTAGGAAGATTTTCCACTGTGAAGTAAAGTATAACGATATCATGAAGTAATAACTGTAGCGAGTTACCAGAATCAGGACTCTATCAAATAACGCACCTTATCCTTAAAATAATTCAAAGGAAACGTTGAACAGGCTTATCGGATATAGCTAGAGATGTAACCCTTATACCGACACCTGATATTTACCAGTAAATTGTCCACCCACAACACGACCGCCGGAGAGGGTGTTGGTGACCTGCGGCCTCTGGTTCTCAATCCGCTCCTGGACCGTCCATTTAGAGCCACCTCCAGCGGCAACACCTCTATTTGATCCGCCGCTCGCAGCTGCACCGCCGGTCAGACCGCCGGTCCATTGAGAGTCACCAACCGTCCAGTCACCGGAAGTACCACCAACCATTGAGCCGCCAGACAGGTCGCCCGTCCAGCCTCCGGAAGTACCCTCACCCGTGGACACTCCAGATAGATCGCCTGTCCAGCCACCGGAAGCGCCGCCACCCATTGAGCCTCCGGACAGACCGCCCGTCCAACCACCGGAGGCGCCGCCACCCATTGAGCCTCCGGACAGACCGCCCGTCCAACCACCGGAAGCGCCGCCACCCATTGAGCCTCCGGACAGACCGCCCGTCCAACCACTGGAAGCGTCGCCAGTCATGGAACCTCCAGAAAGTCCACCCGTCCAGCCGGCCGTTCCACCCGTTTGTCCACCTGGCGAACATTGGGTAATTTTATACAGAATAAACTATACAATATATATAATGATAAAACGTTTTCTCGCATTTTTTTAAAAATTTATATCCGCTCAAAACGAAATAAGGAACGCTTAATCAAACATCAAATTTGGTACTGTCGTAATTAACGATGCACTGATTTACTAAATACCACGAGCACCATGCGATATTGTAGATTTTAATATCATTTGAATATGTTATTGTTATTACAGTGTCAATACGGACAAAGGTACTGTTGGACTAAATTAAAACTACATACCTGTAAATGAACTTCCTCCTGACGAAAATAACCCAGCTGTGTCGATTCCCAAACTTCCGGATTGTTGTTGTTGTTGCTGCTGTTTGGTCATCTGGTCCTTTAGCTGTTTGAGCAGGCCGCTCATGAGGGAGGCGTCAAACTTGGAGCCGCCAGATCCCGTACCACCTGGCGTACAAAAATGGAGGGGAAGCATGAAACAGGAACATCTCCAAAATCAGTATTTTTCTGGTTTGTTAGGCTTCTTAATTTATTGTGTTAAACATGGAAATACGCTTCTGTAAATTCAAGATAATGTAGTTGAGTAACATTGTCAGACATTGATAATTCAGGGTAAATGACATTAAAGCACACTATTTCAATGTCCTATAAACTCTTAAGTGAATTGACAGATTTACTCGTGATATAACACTGATTTCTATTGTTTAACGAACACAATAAATGAAATGCAAGTTCCACTTGTGTTCCAAAAACAAGATAAGAAAAAGGGTTCAGTTTCTTACAGAAAATGGTTTGAAGGCATCCATTATGTATTCGATAGTTACACAATCCCGTGCAGGAATACAAACAATGCGGTGTAAGTGTAAACAATAAAACAAGTATATGCAGCATGTTCAGCATGGTCAGCAAGATTGCTTGAAATCACAAATCATTCAGCTTCAAAACCTACAGAGATGGAAAGTTCCAAATAGTCTGATATGTTTCTTTGAATCACTGTCATGTGTTAATAAAAACACATGTAATACTTCCGAACAGGTGTTGTATGCTCCAACTCTCATTTTGCCAGTGTTTTTGACGAATATAGGAATACATATCAGGTTTAGTAATACCTCTTGAACACTTCTCAACAACCTTCTACCTAATGGTAAAAAGTGTCCATATTATTTCATTTTTCATCGAGAGCTATGCATCAATAATGGTTTTAATGTCTTAACTTATTATTATAAAATGTTTCTCAAACATTTCTTAAAGGATTCATATTTTGTTACTTTATACGTGCAGCTAATGGGCCTTTAAGAGTTATCAGTCTTACAAATCACTTTGCTCTGATCGTATGCAAACTTCACTTTCACGTCTTAATGTCTGTCTGGACCTCACTGACCTGTCGAGCTTGTCCAGTAGAGACTGTTGGCAGTGTTGGCAGCACCAGAGTTCCCGCTGGTGCCCGAGGTCACGCCGGTACCGGAAGACCCACCGAAACCCGCCTGCAGCTGACGCAACATGGCGTCTAGGTCCGTCGTGTTTAAGCCCGTTCCCGACATAGTACCGCCTGAAATATGACCTTGGTATGTCACCGGAGTGGATAAATGCACCCGTTATATGGTCCATATGTAGTTTCACAATCCAGAAGGTGATAAGGGTTATTGTGCAAAAATAGGGTTCGGTTTTTTCTCGGGTCTAAAATTTCAACATCATATACTATCTCTATGTACGCGAGACTTTCCCTAGCCTTATACACCATAATACTCGATATTTTTTAGAAAAGTAGTAAAAAAAAACGACTTCGATAGAGGAGAGGCTAAGTAGCCTAAACTTCAAAAGAGGTTCTATCAAAAGCAACAGGTTCAAACGCCAATCAAACACAACTACACAGGACAATTATTATTTCACATACATGAACATATCGTTATTATTCAATGCTGGAGTGCGTACACTAAGTGTTAACTTAGACCCAATCTTAACTCCCAGTAAGCCGGACGTTACCTCCGATTGTGCCTCCGGATGATGTGAACTCCCCCGATATATTGAAATACCCGGTGCCGCCCTGGTTAGCCCGCGCCATCTCCTCCATGAGCGCCTTCACCTGGGCGCCGTCAAGACCTGCCAGGTCAGCGTTAATGCCTACATGGAGTGGGAATAATTATATCTTGGAACAAGGTCAATGTAACATACGAGTTCATATGAAATTATATGTAACATGTTCTCTAAGCGACGTAAAGTCCTGTTAGATCAGTGTCGACGCCTACACGGCGTGAAGGTAATATTTAACAACACGCTCAAAGTCAAATCGAAGTTTTAAGGACACACCTGTGAATATAAAACAAGAACGAGGACTGTCCGGAACTTATCTGTGAATGTTAAAACACGAACGAGGACTGTCCGGAACTTATCTGTGAATGTTATAACACGAACGAGGACTGTCCGGAACAGATAGATATATTTATTTCAGAAATAAAAATGTACATAACATGGCATTTAAATACATGATAAAAGTACAAATAAATAAATGCATCCATGTTAAAACCACATTATATTGCTAAGGATAACTGAAAAAAGAGATTAAAAATCCCTTATTTCCATTTCCATAAGAACTTACCTGTGAATGTTATAACAACAACGAGGACTTTCCGGAACTTACCTGTGAATTTAGAACCAGATAGAAGATTGCACGGCGCAAACCTGTGAATATTAAACAAGAACAATGACAGTCCGGAACTTACCTGTATATGTTGTACCGGAGGGAGAGAACCCAGCCGAAACGTCGAAGGAGTTGGCGCTCGTCCCGGAGTTACCGCCTTTGGCAGCCATCTCCGTCATCATTTTCTGGAGATCTAGCATGGTGAGCGTTCCCGCGCCGCCTGGTGATTCCGGAGAAAATCAAAGCCGTGAATGATTTAGGTACATTAAAATAAAGCACTTTAATGTATGTTCTGAGTTTAACGTGGAACGCGAATATGAGCGAATTTTCGAGTTAATGTCTAAAAATTGGTATACGAATAGAAGAGCATATTCCAAGTTAGGGACTGTTTTTACTTTTTCAATATTAAATTAAAGCAAAAACGTAATTTTAACGTGGTACATTTTTGTATGTGTTTAAGGTCTATTAAAAGGTCCATATATATAATATCCTATAATCAGAATGGCTTTTGCAAATGGTATCGAGTGATAGCGACATTTACCTGTGGTGCTGGAGCTCATTCCAGAGTTACCGCCCGTAGCAGCTCTTTCCATCTCCGTCATCATTTTCTGGAAATCAAGCATGCTCAGAGTGCCCGCGCCGCCTGGGAAAGAAAATAGCGTTAAACAAAGGATTTGATAGTATGAACTGAAATTAAGAGTAGATTTTTTTTATCGCAAACTCATTGACTGACTATATAATAGGATAGTTTCTTGGCCGTCAATTTCCTTTCGTTCATTTGAGATAACTGACCCAACACCCTACAAAAAATGTAGCCGCTATGATTTATATAAACCTTTATTGTCATTTCATCTCTACTACTGTCTCCATTGCTTGCTAAACCACATGCCCATGACCATGGTGTCAATCTTGGTAGACTGCTCCATACCACGACTACTTCCTTTCTATTACCCACAGCTCCTGCCCTCCCCAGCCCCAAGCCTCCCCCAGCCCCCCAAGCCCCATTCCTAATTCCAGGGTTGTACCTGTAAGGCTGCAACACATAGATACTCTAACATACGACACTTGACGTAACCATCGTTAAACAGACTACATATTTCTCAAATACTGCTTCTTGTTTTACCTGCGGTGCTTGAGGTCATCCCGGAGTTACCACCCGTTGCCGCTCCCTCCATCCCAGTTATCATATTCTGGAGGTCCAGCAAGGTCAGCGATCCCGCGCCGCCTGGTTTTGGAATGAAATATCGATGTGTTTGCAATACAAATACAGAGTTTTGAACCAAAACAACAGCATCTAAATTAAAAGGTCCGCTGTCAAAAAGTAAGAATGGCTTTTGCAAAGAGTAACCCAGTTGGAAACACCTATTTTAAAACCATGGCAACTAGTCTGAATGGTCCCTGAGCGCCTAAATCACTGTTATTTTACATCGCTTTATCGAGACTACGGCCTTCCCTTTCCCCATCGCGAGGTATACCTGTGGCGCTGGTGTTCAATGTACCGTCCCTGGCCGCTAGCGTCAGTCGCCTTCCTAGCTCCCGCATCATCCCCTCCAAACTGCTTCCGTTACCTTGGCCACCACTACTTCCGCCTGGAAGGGAGGAAACCGAGCTTATGCCAGCGTTTGCGTGTGGAAGAGCATTTACTAAAGTAAATATCAGTCTCATGTAACTTCTTTGCTTTTTTATCGTTTTTAAAATAGAATATCATACAAGCACACTATTAAAAGTGAGCTGTACTGATTTCTAGTCAGAAACGTTTTAAAACTTTCCTAACAAAGTTCTGCTTTTTCAGTCGAAAACAAAAAAACACAAAACCGTCTAATGTCTTTTGAAAACAATGCCATTAAATAATGAATGAAACATTAATTAATCGCCATTAAAAGTGATTCTCTACCGGAAGAGGCGCCCCACTCCCAGGAGGCTCCGCCGTTGGCACCGCCTCCAAGATTAAGGTTGTTAAGGAGTCCCTCAAGCGCGCGCTGGTTTGCATCCCGCGTTGCGCTGCCGGAAGCTCCCTGAGTCGTCCATTGCCACGTGCCAGAAGTCGAATTCTGATGTAAATTGTATGCCAGAGTTATCTCAAACTCATTAATGAGGAATGACGGTTACAGAAGCGTTATATCTAACCAATATAAGATATTGCCGTTAGCTTTGTAAAACCTGACTCAATCTTAATTAACTCAAAATATAAGAAACCAGATAATTTTTCGCCAGTTTACATATATAGTTTATACGCATTTAAAATGAATTTTAAACAGAAAACTAGAACATCAGATCACCCAAACCTGGTTGTTCATCAACATCTGTACGATATCTTTCCACGTGAGACTACCGGTGCCGGTACTTCCTGTAACAGATCCATTTCCGGTCGTGGACTGGTTTCCAGTTCCCGTAAGCGGACTCTGGGAGCCCCGTGCGTCCCACTGCCAGGAATTGACACCGCCCACACCTGGCAAGGAGATGGCATAATGTCTTATCAGTCTATGATTTCAGAACCCGATTTATTATGTAATTCGATATTAGATATGATAACGCTAATTGAATTTACTTTCTATTTTTACTTATTTCCTCATTAAAGAAGAAAAACCCACACAACTTCACCGTTTCGTTCAAGTTTATATCCAATAGCGCCTCCTTACCTACCGGCTGGACAACTGACTTACAGTGTAAGTTACAGCCCTCCAACAGTCGCTCTTTCGAGTCTCTCACCTCCTTGCTGTGACAGCTGTCCGCCCGCCGTGTTGACGGAAGATTCCGTGTGGAGGTGCAACCCACCATGGACGCCGCCGCTCGCATCAACTGCAGCATAACGCTCCCATTGACCTGGAAATGGACACGAATGACATATAATGAATAATCATATGCGTTAATAACTATTTCGGCAAATAAATGACGAGATTCAATCATTAAATCAAGTTTATTTCACAGATGCGTATACAGAACAATCCCTAAATTTTACACGACTGCAACCCTAACTCCATCATCTATACCCACTCACCTGTCTGCGCGTTAAAATGCCAGTCAGAGGTGGTGGCGGTTCCGCCTATGTTGAGCAGGTTCGCCCCGGTCCCGAAGCCAGTTGGGCCGCTTGGCGCGCGACCGGAAATCTGAATGCGGATCCACCGACCCGTCCGTCCGTCCCAGATCCACTCACCTGACCCTGTCATCTGCGGGGAAGAATGTACGCATGAACAAAAATGAAATAAATGCATATACCATGTATGCCTGTTTGGTTGGTCGTGTTTCAAGAAACATGAGCCCTTGTTTACGAAATGTCTCAGGTCTGAGTTAAAACTCAAGACTCAAAATTGCCAAAATATAATCCTCATTTTACTTATAGCCTTACAGAATAGTGAATATTGTTAGTACATATTTTTCACATTCAAAGTGTTCAAATTATATGCACATAATTTGTAATATGTATTTGCAAAAAGTGTTTTTTGATTTAAAGTATTTGCTTTTCCGATGCTGGGTCTAGAACCAGTCTGAAACTATTTGTCGACTTGGGCCTTGGCATTGGATTGGGTTAGCATGCTTGGGCTTTCCCATGATTATGCAATAAAACTATGTACATGTATGACAAACTACGGCCTGTATATATGTTACCTCGTAACGCGATGTGTGTTTTAATTATCATATATACATGTATTGACAATACATTCTAATGATGTACGTTTTGTAAGTCAGGAGTAGATGGCTTACCTCTGCGGTGGAGCCGGCGACAGTGGAGGGAGTTGTTGTCTGCTCCCCGCGCAATCGTCGGACGATTTCCTCCCAGTTGACAAGGCCGCGCATGGACCGCAGTAGCGTGAGAATGTTCCGCAGTCCCGTCGCCGAGCTCCGGTCCACGTCCACTCCACCATTCATTCGCGCGCGCATTTTCTCCAGAAGAACCTTAATGTATATAGGGAACAAGTATAAATCATCTCCATAAGTATTTGATCGCTTAAATCACAACCAACTCTAACGTCCTGTTATGTACACTTGATTCCCATAAAAAGGTAGCATGTTCGGCGCCAGGGAATATTTGGCATCAGTATAAAACATGGCGATTAATGGAACTTCAAAATAACATATTAAGGTATCATATACCTTGAACTCGGCGAATGCTTCCGGTGTGCTGAGCACACGGACGACCTGGTGGGAGTCACTGGTTCCCGGCTTGAATCCGAGCGTGCCCAGGAAGATGTAGAAGGTCCGTGACTGGCCGAACTCCTTCAGCAGCCGCTGCCAGTCATCCAGGGTTCGCACCTGGGGAAAAACAGCGAAATTACTGTTTTTTTGTCCTATTTAGTGACGTCATTTTATTGAATAGGTAAACAGTTGAGAAATACGACCGTTGTTGAGGAATATGACCGGATGGACGGAAAAAAATGGGATTCATATAAAAAACAACAACACCCCCACCCACAACAACAACATCAACAACAAAAACATAAACAGCATGTACTGAAATATTATTTTTGAATTGTAAGATTACCTGTCTTAGCTGATCCCAGAGGCGCCAGTCCATGTCAGTCATGTGATGATCTGTGACGATCTGGGACAAGTCGCCCTCCACGCCATAGTCCACCGGAAGTCTTCCGTAGTCAACCCGCTGGTCGCTGTACGCCATCCGGAATTTGAACTTGATCACCTGCGTTTCAAAGAATCAGTCATATAGAAAGTAAGGGAAAAAAGTCATTCGAAATAAACGTGAAAAATCAACATTTCTCTTTTACTAAGTCTACGAATGGATTACCAAGCCCGACAATAAACACTTAGAACGCACTTTAACTTAGTCAACGTAAACTGAAGAAATGTTACATCGAATATACCACTTCCATTATTTTTTTAAAAGTAGTTCCCATATTGAATTGATTACCAGTTGATTGCCCCAGTCTGCGTTTGCGAAGCGCCAAAGGTTCATGTTGCTGTTTCCGTTAAAATACGCGGTGCCGAGGTCCGTCCGTCGTACACCGTTCACCCCCACGTTAGCACCCAGCAGGGACTTGTCTTCAAGGTCAAGGTTAAACGGGAATGAGGCCAAGGGCTGGCATAGCACTGAAAAAGTAGCGAAAAATAAGAATAGATTTAATTCATACCAGGAACTGTCCCCTTATAACAGTAATTTCATCAGATCGAAATGTTTGCATAGACTACTAAAATTAGATACGAGCTTATAGGAAGTATGGCTAGTGTCGTACGATGTAAATGTTTTTTATGCCATTTTAAAGATATTCAATAATGCAATCAGTCAGACTTCGTTAATAATTTCTGAAGTTTTTCGAGTGGACGTACACTCGGGGTTTGCTGGTTGCAGTCCGGAGAGGCCGAAGTCACATTCGCACTTGTTTTCGTAAAATACCGTGCCCGCCGGACATGGCCGAACCACCTCGCCTCTTCCGTACACGATCTCGATATAGTACCGCTTGTCCCAATGGGGTTTCCGGTCACATGTCGCTGAAAATATGAAAATGGGGGTAACAAACATGGTTGATAAAACATAATTATACACGATTGCCATAACAGTGGCATGTACATTCAAAACAGGTATATACATATATGAACTACTGACATCAAGTATTCACGTGTACGCGTGCATTACAAATTATTTGTTAGTGAAATCGTCGTACACAAGTGTGCATACAGCCTTTTGCGTGTTTGTTGGTTATGGTTTCTGATATCTGCTTCAAAACGGATAAAGAATAGGTTGAACCCGATTTATTTTTGACATCCTTATGAGTACGGGATATTTCACAAAATGCTTTTCATAATAAGGCCTAGAAAATGGGCTTGTTTCGCGTTAAACGACAGTCCCCATTGCTTTTCGAATTAGAAACAAAGTTAAAACAAGTGATCCAAAACGATCCAATAAAAACATCAATGTAAATCTGACAGTAAATTAGACGAATTAGTATAATTCGGAGGTAGTTAGCTTTGAAAAAAAGAAAAGAAAACAAAACGTACCTCGCAACCCATTTGTGATCAGGCCTTTTACCAGAATAAAACGATATTTGGCCTATTAGAACTCTTCGGTAATTGTTTTACTTCTGTACCCATCTTTATAATTTGTATGACAATATTCGTAAATCTGCATGTCTACGTACGTTGCAGGGCGGTGCCGTGTTTGGGCGGACAGTCCTCCACGCACGAGGCAGTCTCCAGGCAACCAAGTCCCTCCACGTACGCACTTCCGGTAGGACAGCAATGGCCCACGCTGAATCCGTCGATACACTTCCAGTAGCCACGGCAACCGTACTCCGGGATTCCATATGTGAAGCCGGAGTCCGCGTACACACACGGATCTGGTATGGGGTTGAGATTTAACGTGAAAAATGAGATGTCTGATTACATTAAATAATTAAAAACACCGGCCTTGCATGAACGTATGAAGTTCATGCATTTTTATTTCTTCAAGTAGACACTAACTTTAGTGATTATACAATTGAAATTAAGTATTTGCTCTGTACAAGTCGAACAAGATAAAGATTCCCTTTGTTTAATATCTAGAAAAATATTATATGGTTATATTAATAAGCAATCAGTTATTATTTTATAATAATGCAATTCATATTTTAAATAAAATGCAATGCTTTTAACGTCCGCCTACCTGCCGTGCACCTGACGAGGAATGAAGGCCTGCACGTGATTGCGTCTGCGTCCCAGTACTGCCCGAACGGGCACGAGCGCACGAGCGCTCTGACGTCCATTCCGTCCCTCCAGCACTGCACATACTTGGTACAGTCTCCGGGAAGTGGAGTAAACCCGACACCGCGGTCCACGAGGCAACCTGCACATAGATCACCTGTGTAGGGGGAGAAATACACTCTCTGTGGTTAGTATTGGTTCCCGGCACCACACATATATAATACACATACACATACATATACACATGCAATAATTCATTCATTTCAAGAGCTTTTACGGTTGACATATAAACTAATCAAATAATGATAACGCCCGTTCATTTCACGAGTGTGTCGAAGATGACCGCGCAGGTAAGGTTGTCATAGTATACTAATCAGTTCACGAGATTGTGGATTGTCATACTTGAATAATGAAATAAAACAGGCAGGCCGAATAAAAAAAAAATCGCTAATCTTTGAATGGTTGACGTCTAGTCGTATAGAGACAAAATAATGACTGGATATGCTTCAATACATTACGCAAAGAACGTATATTTACTTCACAGATGTTTAATTGTTTTAGGAAGAACTTCATATAATCATATAACATTCTAATATTTAATCGTAAAAAGTATATATCATGCTATACGTATGCTGATAACATGTAATATATTTCACTATATAGTTTACAAAATCTCTTCAGACGTTTTTTATATTTGAAAAAGTGCATGGTACTATTAACCCGTATAAAAGAACACATACACGAACAACACACAATTCCACACAGTCAGTACATTGTGAGAACATGATTATAAAAAACAAGGTCAACACAGATGATAGCTGAACCTCACCATGCATGTATGTGCTTATAGAATTATCATTCATTTTGTATATTGTTTATGAAGTGTTTATGTTTTAACAGACATGGTGTTAATGACACGTTATTATATTGATATGTTTTGTATATGGTATATATACTTCCCACCAAATTATACCGTTTGAACATATCCCGTGGAATAAAAACACAATTAAATAAAATACATGTAAAACTTCAATGTTATTTAACACATATAAATTTCAAAGATTCTACAGCTATTCAATTTCTAAGGGAAAAACTGAACAATCTACGTGAAAATCAAGTTTATGTTTTAAAACAGTAAACTACACATGTAGAATATCTATTTAGAAATGCAAGACAGCGAAAATAGTTTGAGTTTGGTAACGGTAACAAGATACTTGTATCAAGCTAAGGAAGTATAGCGTACCTGGTGCCGGGGTGGTGGTGGGCAGTTGCGTGGTCGTTGATGTTGTTGTTCTCCGCATCACTGAAAATATCATGGCGCTTTTAACATTGTGTATACATATAACAACTACTAGAAATAGGAACCTAGTTTTATTGTTGCACGGTGTGTCTAGGTGTCCGATCAAGCCCGAACTTATCGAAACATCGGATGGCATACCCCACCAAAAACATCTTAAGTTACAAGGGAAAACATTTCACGAGCAAAAGTGCTGAGTTCATCTAACTAACAGTTAAGAGAAGTGAAGTTTAGAAAACGTTGATGTTGAGATATTAAGTTTTAATTTCAAAAGGAAATGTAAGACTTCGCTTACGTTCGCAGACAAGTCCCTGGAGGCGACGCAGCTGCCCAAATGAGCTGTCGAAGGAGGGTGTTGTGATGGTTAGGCCCGGCCTGGTCGCCATGGAGTCCAGCTCCATCCGGCTAACTCGCGGCCCGACACCAAAAGCGACGATGTCCACACCCTGGTTCTTCAGCTTCGCGGCCTCCTGTAATGATAAAAATAATCAAAACCGTATTTAACAAATATCATTTTCACCACCAAGACATACAGGGTAATTGTTTGTTTATCGTAATATCGCCATAGGTTTCGCCGAGTGAGCATTCATTGCAATCATAAATTGAAACAAACAATTGTTATGTTTATGTTGCTAAAAAGGATATAAAATGACAGTGTATTGTAGTTTTTCAGAAAAACAGGCCAATTTCAATGCAAATTTAACGCCATTTCGGAAATGATGTAGTTGAATTAATGCCACAGCCCTGCGCTCGTTGAAAGTGGGCTTAACTTTCAAGTATTGGAAAATATCAAAGCGATATTTTTGCTGTATGAGACAGAAATATCATTTGATTTTCGCTGATAAATTTCAACAAATCGCCGTAAAGCATAACATAAAGCATGTTTCTTTCTTTAAGGTATCCACTTCGCATGTCATGTGTCGGCCATGAAGCGCAACTGGCCGTCATATCAGTCTGCTCCCTGGTCATCTCTGGTGTGCGTGCGCGCGTGCGTGCGTGCGTGTGTGTGTGGGGCTGCCTATCAGTTTTTACAATCCCGAACTTTGCATAGCCCTTTCACCACCCGCCTTACCCTCTGCGTATCGGCCATGGAGCGCGACTGGCCGTCCGTCAGGTACACCAGTATTTTCTGACTGCCGGGACGGCCCTGATTGGTAAATGCCTCGTGCACCTTTCGCAGCCCGCTCACAGTGTCCATGTCCCCAGCAGGGTGGACCAGGCTCTGGATAGCACTCCGTAAATACGCCCTTCAATACACAAAACATTGATAAATTATTGAGACATTTTCACGAGGAAGAATGAGGCACATCCTGTATTTAATGCTAGTGTCTCCTTTAGAAAGAACAGACAAAGGCAAAAAATAAGCAAAATGGCGACTGTCGTTTGATCAACTCTAGCATTGATGTTTACATAAACTAAAGGAATACTGTTTCTAACAATCTGCTTAAAGCTTATGAATTTAACATTTTATTTTATACAACATGGGAATATTATATATTTACTTAGTCTTGAACGGCGAGATCCCGATCGCGTCCGGTCGTGTAGAGTCCGAGACGACGACACCCACGTGCACGTATTGGCGCTGCACGTGCACGGCTTCTAGAAAGTTCGACACGAGGTGCGTGTTCATCATCCAGTCGTACGGCGCCATTGTACGCGTGCCCTCCACAAGGAACATGACGTCAGCCTCCGTCATACTCTCTTGGCCTGGAGGATAACAATTTAGAAGTAATTTTATATTGTCGTTATTTCTTTGTCACGAAGGAGGATACATTATCTGACAATGTAGACTCGTACAGGAGTTGTGGAAATCATTAAATACCCAATTCCTTTCCATGACTAACCCTATGTGTCTTAATATAACCCCAACCCTAACCCTAACCTTTAATTTAAGATGTTATGCTGTCGACACAAATGGAATATTGATTGTCGATCGTGCTGTTGAAATACTTCATATAGCATGGGGCTCGGAAATATTACTCCTACGATTGCTGGTTTGTATAACGTACTAAGGTTGTACGGAGGTTAACGATACAAAATCTAAAATGATATTGCATTTATGAACGACATGTTAAAAATCCACGAACAAAATATGGCATGTGTTATAAGAAAGAATTAACATACGATACACCTACAAGGATGGTTTTATTTATTTTCCTGTTTCTTTTTACCACCATATTTTTGTAGAATTAAAAAGAAGAAAAACAGGTTCACTTGGAACAATTGTTGAAACAGTTGTCCCATTGAACAGTTTCATTCCCTAGCACTAACAGCACTGAGAGTTCATGTTAAACATGTTACTTTATGATTGCATAATGAATAGTGATGTACAATTAATAATAACAAAAGCAGACAACTTACATGGATAGAGCGGGAACATTCTTGGGGTCGTCATCTGTGTTGTCGTCGTAGTCGGCATTGTAGTCGTCGTCGGCGCAATCGTCGTTGTCTGCACCACTGAAAAACAGGAAAAGTGTGTGTTTTACATCGTCGGTACCGATGGTAAACATTTTGTTATCACTGCAGGACATGAAATATCCAGTGCCGACGACATCCGACGATGGTTAAGTCAGGTTTTCAAATTTATTATTTATATAAGATGTCTGATTAACAGTAATGTTAAAACTTGATGCCTGTTGACCTATATAAAGAATCATGTGAAAGAGTGTAATGTGTAGAAGAAGAATATGCAAATTATGCACTGACAAAAATAGTGCAACACGCTGTTTTGACCATTAAACATGGACATATCTGCCATTTCATTTCCCATTGCAGATATAACAAAGAACACACATATGAACTGCCTAGACTTAATCTGTAATGTATTTTTGGATGATACCAAAGCGGCATTTTTTTTCGATTAAAGAAAAATACAACATGCTATTCAGCATAGGATGACTAAGAACAGTGTACACTTTCAAAAACAGGAATATTATCTATATGTTCTATAAAACGTTTTTACTTCAAAGTTATATTTGTGAAAGACTTGAACTTACTAGTAGAACCCAAATCAACATAGAATTACCATCCCAAAAAAGATAAGATTAAGTTGGCTTGTAAATACTGATATTTAGAGCCAAGATTATTTTCATATCACATAAATAAACAAATCATACTAGCCCTATATGTATCTATAATCAGTGATGAACGGGGACTTAGGCATTAGTAACAGAGATCGGGGGGTCTCCCATGAACAACAGATAGCTGTTTTCCGAAACACTCACCTTGACAGATGCTATCCCTGAGTTTACCGATGATCTTCATGAGGGAGGCGAAGTCTGGGGCGTTATACACTAAGCTATTGGAGCTCGCTATATGGTTCAGTTCGTCTTCATAGGTGTCAGCACCAACTCCCACCGCCATCATCGTAACGCCTGAATTTGGAGTTAACAACAGTCATCGTAAAGCCTGAATGTAGAGTTAACAACAGGCATCGTAACGCCTGAATGCAGAGTTAACAACAGGCATAGTAACGCCTGAATGTAGAGTTAACAACAGGCATCGTAACGCCTTAATGTAGAGTTAACAACAGGCATCGTAACGCCTGAATGAAGAGTTAACAACAGGCATCGTAACGCCTGAATGTAGAGTTAACAACAGCCAGCGTAACGCCTGAATGTAGTGTTAACAACAGTCATCGTTACGCCTGAATGTAGTGTTAACAACAGTCATCGTTACGCCTGAATGTAGAGTTAACAACAGTCATCGTAACGCCTGAATGTAGAGTTAACAACAGGCATCGTAACGCCTGAATGTAGAGTTAACAACAGTCTTCGTAAAGCCTGAATGTAGAGTTAACAACAGTCATCGTAACGCCTGAATGTAGAGTTAACAACAGTCATCGTAACGCCTGAATGTAGAGTTAACAACAGGCATCGTAACGCCTGAATGTAGAGTTAACAACAGGCATCGTAACGCCTGAATGTAGAGTTAACAACAGGCATCGTAACGCCTGAATGTAGTGTTAACAACAGGCATCGTAACGCCTGAATGTAGAGTTAACAACAGGCATCGTAACGCCTGAATGTAGTGTTAACAACAGGCATCGTAACGCCTGAATGTAGAGTTAACAACAGTCAGCGTAACGCCGGAATGTAGAGTTAACAACAGTTATCGTAACGCATGCATGTAGAGTTAACAGCAGTCATAGTTACGCCTGAATAAAGAGTAAACAACAGTCATTGTAACGTCTGAATAAAGATTTAACAACAGCCATCGTAACGCCTGAATTTAGAGTTAACAACAGCCATCGTAACGCCTGCATGTAGAGTTAACAAAAGTTATCGTTACACCTGAATTTTCAGTCAACAAAAGTCATCGTTACACCTGAATTTACAGTAAACAACAGTCATCGATACACCTGAATTTACAGTAAACATCAGTCAGCGTTACACCTGAATTTACAGTAAACAACAGTCATCGATACACCTGAATTTACAGTAAACATCAGTCAGCGTTACACCTGAATTTACAGTAAACAACAGTCATCGATACACCTGAATTTACAGTAAACATCAGTCAGCGTTACGCCTGAATTTACGATAAACATCAGTCATGGTTACACCTGAATTTACAGTAAACAACAGTCATGGTTACACCTGAATTTACAGTAAACAACAGTCATCGATACACCTGAATTTATAGTAAACGAAAGTCATCGTTACACCTGAATTTACAATAAATAACAGTCATCGTTACACCTGAATTTGCAGTAAACAACAGTCATCGTTACACCTGAATTTACAGTAACAAAAGTTATCGTTACACCTGAATAAAAGGTGAACAAAAGTCATCGTTACACCTGAATAAATAGTAAACAGCAATAACCGTTACCTGAATATAAAGTAAAGAACAATAATCGTTATACCTGAATAAAAAGTAAACAACAATAAACGTTATACCTGAATAAAAAATAAACAACAATAATCGTTACCTGAAAAAAAAGTTAATAACAATGAAAGTTACACCTGAAAATACAGTTATAAAAAATCAACGTTACACCTTAACATACAGTTACAATAATCATCGTTATACCTGGATAAAAATAGGTTAAAAACAGTCATCATTACACCTGAGTATACAGTTAACAACAGTCATCGTTACACCTTAATAGACGGGAAACAATAATCATAACTTCGCCTGAGCATTCAATTTAACCGCAATTATAGTAACGCCTGATCCTACAGTTTAACCGCGTTCACCGTAACGCCAGAACAAACAGTTTACCCACGATGATCGTAACGCCTGAACCTACAGGTTAACCGCGATCATCGTAACGCCTGATCCTACAGTTTAACCGCGTTTACCGTAACGCCTGAACAAACAGTTAAACCGCGATCATCGAAACGCCAGAACAAACAGTTTAACCGCGATCATCGTAACGCCTGATCCTACAGTTTAACCGCGTTCACCGTAAAGCCTGATCCTACAGTTTCACCGTGATCACCGTAACGCCTGATCCTACAGTTTAACCGCGTTTATCGTAACGCCTGATCCTACAGTTTAACCGCGTTTACCGTCACGCCTGAACAAACAATTTAACCGCGATAATCGTAACACCAGAACAAACAGTTTAACCGCGTTTAACACGTGAACAAACAGTTTAACCGCGTTCACCGTAACGCCTGAACAAAGAGTTTAACCGCGATCATCGTAACGCCTGATCCTACAGTAAAACCACGTTCACCGTAACGCCTGAACCTACAGTTTAACCGCGTTTACCGTAACGCATGAACAAACAGTTTAACCGCGATCATCGTAACGCCTGATCCTACAGTTTAACCGCGTTTACCGTAACACCAGAACACACAGTTTAACCGCGTTCACCGTAACGCCAGAACAAACAGTTTAACTGCGATCATCGTAACGCCTGATCCTACAGTTTAACCGCGTTTACCATAACGCCTGAACAAACAGTTCAACCGCGATCATCGTAACGCCTGATCCTACAGTTTAACCGCGTTCACCGTAACGCATGAACATACAGTTTAACCACAATCATCTTAACGCCGGATCACACAGTTTAACCGCGTTCACCGTAACGCCAGAACAAACAGTTTAACCGTGATCATCGTAACGCCTGAACCTACAGTTAAACCGCGTGCACCGTAACACCTGATCCTCCAGTTTAACATCGTTTACCGTTACGCCTGAATACACAGTTTAACCGCGTCCACCGTTACGCCTGTACACATAGTTTTACCGCGATCACCGTAACGCATGAACACACAGTTTAACCGCGATCACCGTAACGCCTGAACACACAGTTTAACCGCTTTCACCGTAACACCTGAACACACAGTTTAACCGCGTTCATGGTTACGCCTGAGCTTACAGTTATACCGCGTTCACCGTAACGCCTGAACATACAGTTAAACTGCGTTCATCGTAACGCCTGAATACACAGATTAACCGCGTTCACCGTAACGCCTGAACACACAGTTTAACCGCGTTCACCGTTACGCCTAAACAGACAGATTAACCGCGTTCACCGTAACGCCTGAACACACAGTTTAACAGCGTTCACCGTAACGCCTGAACACACAGTTTAACCAAATTATAGTAACGCCTGAACACACAGTTTAACCGCGATCACCGTAACGCCTGAACACACAGTTTAACCGCGATCACCGTAACGCCTAAACACACAGTTAAACCGCGTTTATCGTAGCACCTGAACACATAGTTTATCCGCGTTCACCGTAACGCCTGAACACACAGTTAAACCGAGTTTATTGTAACGCCTGAACACACAGTTTATCCGCGATCACCGTAACGCCTGAACACACAGTTAAACCGCGTTCATTGTAACGCCTGAACACACAGTTTATCCGCGATTATCGTAACGCCGGAACACACAGTTAAACCGCGTTCATCGTAACGCCTGAACACACAGTTTAACCGCGATCATCGTAACGCCTGAACACACAGTTAAACCGAGTTTATTGTAACGCCTGAACACACAGTTTATCCGCGTTCACCGTAACGCCTGAACACACAGTTAAACCGCGTTCATTGTAACGCCTGAACACACAGTTTATCCGCGATAATCGTAACGCCTGAACACACAGTTAAACCACGTTCATCGTAACGCCTGAACACACAGTTAAACCGCGATCATCGTAACGCCTGAACACACAGTTTAACCGCGATCACCGTAACGCCTGAACATACAGTTTAACCGCGTTCACCGTAACGCCTGAACATACAGTTGAACCGTGATTACTGTAACGCCTGAACACACAGTTTATCCGCGATCATCGTAATAACACCTGAACACACAGTTTATCCGCGATCATCGTAACGCCTGAACACACAGTTAAACCGCGTTCATCGTAACGCCTGAACACACAGTTTAACCGCGATCATCGTAACGCCTGAACACACAGTTTAACCGCGATCACCGTAACGCCTGGACATACAGTTTAACCGCGTTCACCGTAACGCCTGAACATACAGTTTAACCGCGATCACCGTAACGCCTAAACACAGTTTAACCGCGTTCATCGTAACGCCTGAACACACAGTTAAACCGCGTTCATCGTAACGCCTGAACATACATACTTATTTGTTTAAAGAATCTGAAACAATTTATTATAACATATAGCTGTATTCATGATCATCACTGTAGTTGGTACGAGTTTCCACGAGAGTGTCGACTAAGGTGGGGGAAACCTGGCTGACACAAGGAAACACATTTAACGCCATCAAAAAGCAGGTGCGCCCAGTCCGATATTCGAATATAGAAGCGAGTGCGCTTACCGGACGACCTTTGGTGTTGTATTTTCATATAGTACAAGTTCTAAAGGTTATTTAGTTGCAAACACTTCACTTCTCAAATGTGGCGTTATTATTTAGTTTTGTTTTATGTACGTATACTAGTAGTAAATGGCTACAATCAGGCTTACATGGTACTACGGTAAAACTGCGATCGCTCGAGGACGCCAGGGACCGAGCCAAGACCTTAAGGTTACAAACAGTAGCAACATATCTGGTTTATCAAGTAATGTTATTATATAAACAATTACATAAGTCGAAAATAATATATCATAACCCCATCATCAACAAACATCCTACCGTCTGCCTTGGCCATTAGAGACTGCATGGCGGTGTTCTTAGGGTAGGTGGACTTTCCATCCGTGACCACGATCACGATGCTGGGCGCGTCCGCACGACCTTGGCCTTTGAGGATTTCTCGAGCGCGCTGGATACCTGCAGTTACCATGGAGAGTGTTCACCATATTAAATCTCACTGATAACTATAGTAATTTGATTTGCATATTAATATGTCATCTTCTATGTACGACCATGCGTTGCTAGTATTTGTAAAATATTGTATCTCTCTCAAGGCTAGGTCCGTTCACGTGTCTGTCTATGACCAATCATTTTCCGTCAACACATCTCCATTCTTCCATAATGGCCGAATAAAGAAACGTAGAACTGAATATTCAAGGGAGACAACCCGTTGATGAATATGTAAATGGCGATGAGTTATACCATGTTAGCGAGCACCAAAAAAATCGAATGGTGAAATGTTTTTGTTTAGCAACGGAATTTAAGATTACAACAGATGTTTAACTCGTGGTTTTATCGATTGAAAGCTGAAATATTTTTTTAAAAGAAGACCGATTAACAACTTAACGTAAATATATTTTTCATTACCAATCGCAAAGTTAAACAAAATCCGGACGGGCATATTCGGACAAAGGCATGACATACACAGCGGTTTCATAACAGATTTAGCACGTAATGAAAATACATTCTTAACTCTTTAACTGTACAATAAACTTAAGAAACGTTATATTGACATATAATCTAGTCCACCTGACCAGGCTTTTTGCTCATCTGAGGTAAGTTCCAAAAACAACCGTTTGGCCGAAAGATGAACGCAAAAGTAAGTTTTAAAAGCAGTTTCAATATAAACAAATAGCAAATATATATGAATAAAAATACACCCATACATTTTAAAAGATTTAATGATTAGTAACTACTCGCCGTTATGTGGTACTTTGATCGCATTATGGACAACTTCGGAATATACACGGATAATGCCGTTCAGAAACAACATCATAAAATACTTTATTTATAGCCCCGCCCTATGCTATCAGAACGATATTAACATTTATTTTAGTTATTGTCGATTCGCAGCAAGTAGTTTCTATTACTCACCGAGAGCGGTGTCCGTGCCAAAGCGAGGCTGTGTAAGCTGCGCCACGTTCCTTTTTAGCATGAACTTGGAGCGGAAGGGGATTAGAGGGATGACGTCACCGATCGTTGTGCTGTACACGACCACAGATACGTGAATGTATTCCGGACCTACCTGCACGTGGAAAGAAAGGTGCGTAAAATTGTGGTACACGGAGACCTTTTACTTTATAACATTTTTCTTCTCGAAGAACGATCACTTTGAAGTCAATTGAAGTGTTTTCAATAAATAAAATTATTCGCATTCTATGATGTTTTACTGTTGGAAACTACAATGCCGATAAAAAAGATTTCCCTTATTTCAAAAGGAATTTTCTGTCATTCGTACTTCTGTCTGTATCTGAAACCTGCATACCAAGATATATTTTATTTTGCTACAGAAGACTGTCCGAGAATTGATTCACGTGGTAATGTGGTTACACGTGGCCAATTACCTCGAGGTGGCTGATAAGGTTGGCGACAAAGTTCCTCTGTCGGATCCAATCGTTCGGCTTGATGCTGTTCGAGCCGTCCAACACGAACATGACGTCACCCGGCACGTTACAGATAAGACCTGCAAGAGGATGAAATGATGTATTGTCACAGCTCTTCAGACAATTTGCATATCAGAGGGAAAGAAAAGACGCGTTTAGGGCAAAACATCACGTGAGATTTACTGTTAAACAAACTAACCTCACCATGCACCTTACAGAATATGCAAAGGGTAGAATTAGAAAGAACATAACCAAGGTATTTTAAATTTCAGGGATGGTATTCATTAAATAATATTTTTAACTAAAGTAAATTTCCAAAAATCGGAGTCAATTTGAAAAAAAAAATGTTTACATTAAAAACGAAAGAACGAACCGGATCAGAACTAAAGAACAAAAGAGAAGGCGCCCTATGAAGAAGGGCGGACAAATGACCCTACAGCAATGAGGCAGAATTCCCTCCCTTAATAATTATTTAATTTCCTCAAAATTTGTTATATGACTTAAGTTAGGAAACGACTTAAGATGTTTTATAAATACCGGCCCTGATCTACGGTATAATAAACGGTCTCATCAGAGCAGGCTTTAGAAGATAAATAGGAGAATGTGAAAGATTAGAACCACGGTATAAAAAGCTGTGACCAGGGTATGTTGTACAATAAATCTACGGTAGAATCGGATGATGTCATAAAAACGCCTTCCAAATATTGAAAAAAGGCGCCATTGATGTATATCCTAGTTAAAATAAGCATAAAAACAAGGTGCACCGCTATCAATGAAAAATGTGTTTGAGTGTTCGCAATCGGTAAACTAATCATGGTATATGATTGTTAGCTAAATTCCAACCTCCGTACTTGATCATGCAAATGATGGTTTTAAGGGTTAAACAATGCAATTTGATTTCTTTGGTAAATAAAACAATGTAAACTACAGGGACAAGATAAGTTGCTTAAACTTTAACTGTGATATTAAAATATTGTAATTGGTCAATGTTATTAACTTGAATGTATATCTGACTGACCATCAGCTGGCGGCGGTATTGATGGAGGTGGTGTTGGTGGTAGCATCGTTGTTGTTGTTGTCGCTGGTGTTGTTATTGCTGTAAGAAAATGATAACATGTGTTAATAATCGTGCGTTTATATTTTTTATTACCTATCATCATAATGTTTCAAACAAACGGGGTGAAAAATAAACGATCGTCACGTGAATAAGTTCCTTCCGTCACCTATTACAAACTACCCCATTTCTGAGGATTAATCCGCAACCATCCAATCTCTTGCCTCTCTCCTGCTACTTCACTTTCCCTGGCCACTCACTTGCTACTGCCCTATCCCTTGTCCTTCTCCCGCTTCCACCTGATCCCTCGATCTTCTCCCGCCCCTACCCAATCCATGGCCACCCTCCATCTATTACATCATGCCTGGTCCCTCTCCAACTACAATCCCATTCCTTTCCCCTTTATCACAATTAACCCATTCCACATACCCCTCGCCCACTTATACCCCCCGACTCTCTCGGTTTTACCCAATCTTTGCCCCATTTCCTGCATTATCTCATATTCCATCTCTACAAGATCGGATACCTTTACTCACAAATGGCAGCACAACATTCAGAGTATTTCAACCCATATCCCAATCTCCTTCCAACCTGCTTGGATATTGTATGGACATCTAACTAAAAACTCGCAGTATTCAAAACATTATCCGTATACCATTCTTCTTCCAATCGATACCACCGGATAACACTATTTAAACATCCCTAAATTATTATTATTTATCTATGCTCGCAAAATATGTGTTCTGGCAACCCTTAAACTCCCTGACACCCCCACCTGCAACCGTCCCCAAACCCCGAGTACTAAGGTACAGAATTATGCCACGTGTTGGGTTATATCTCATATTTCTAGATTCCGAGTCGGATATGTGAATATCACGTTCATGTTAATGTCCAGACCCCCTATGCCAGTCACGCTCTATAACCAGACCATATCCATTCTCCACAAAGCATTCTGTCTCATTTACCTCTTCCAATCATAAGCATTTGCGTTATTTTCTAATTCAGATACCTTTCGGATGTGTGTCATCTGCAAGACGTCCCCTTTCCCACATCAATTTCGGATATTCAGGTACCTTCATGTATGCATGGTAATTTCTATCCTATTGAGCCTCTGCTGAATCATACATATCCTTCAGCTGTTCTATGACGCGTTATATAACATCCTATGTACTACTAACGCCATTTCTCCCCTCATCGTTCGCTATCCCACAAATATTATGATCCTCCCTGTGCTATTATCAATCTCACTCGAAAATCCATTCTCAACGTCTGAGTTTCCTTCCTTTGCCCAATCTTCCACAATACAAAGCTATAAAGATTTCCCAAGATCTCTCCTTCCTTTCACCCTATCGTCCCTCCCTCTTACCGAGATACTCACAAGAACAGATGATGGTTTTGAGGACGTTTACAATATCCCCCAGCCTCATCACCTCTCCCCGGGTCAGCCCCACCCCTGAACACCACTATACTCACATGTACAGATAAGGTTTCGCAGGACGTTCACGATGTTTTCCAACCCCTTGAAGTCCGCTACCTCGGAAACGTAGTTGGGGCCACTGGCGATCTGCCTCAGTTCCTCCGAGAAGATGTCCTTCCCGACACCGATAGAGATCATCGTTATACCTTGGGCCTTAGCGATACCCGCCTGCAACAGGTCGGAGAAGTACGGGTTATTTGGTAAAGTACTGCCAAAATGACATCGTAGCACGATGTTATTTTCCTGGTTAGCAATCAGTGTTGGTATACATTTAATCATTGACGAATTCAATGATCTAGTCTTTATAGTGGACACACTAACCAAGAGACCTTGATGTTTAAGTAGACGCATGAATGCACACTGGTTCATCTCTAACTTACTGACAGTATTTATCAAATATTGATGTCAAAAGTGCAAAATTGTTTTGGAAGGAAATGGACAGAATATCAAATTCCAGTCCAAGGGTATTGTCCATTGAAATAAATACCTGGTATCACCATTTCGAGACTTTGTTATCTTCTGACATTGGTTTTAATGGCGGTGATGCTAGCGTACAGGATGTAAATGGTAATCTCTAATCTGGATGATGTTAAAGACTGTTGACTTTTTAAAAGTCCTAAATCGCAAGAAGAGATGATTGATACTGTTAATAAGTTAATACTACCACTGAATTGTACACTTTTTAATAAATGCATTGCTTCAGGGTCATTTGCTGAAAAATAGTTTTCTTGTATTTTTGTACCATTGTAAAAGAAAGGCAAATCCTTTTAGTAAACGAAGATTTGCACTTATTGATTGGATAAGCAAGATTTATATTACTATTGTAACCACTCGTGTAACTTTTTATGTTAAGGCATATAGTTGATTATTTAAGTTTCAATCTGGTTTTGGAAAATATTTCTGTACTACGAGTACTGCTTTCGCATTAAACTCTGTAATTGCGATATACCTACAAAGAAAACAGAAACTTATTTATGTTTCCTTTAAAGATAAAAAACAAAAACATTTAACTCTGTTTACCGTTTATTATTGTTTGATATTCTATGTAAAAACAGAATCTCAGGGTGTTTGTATTGAAAATTAAGTACGTATACGCTTCTGATAAAAGTTTTGTTCAGACGATAACTTGACCTTCCAATATTTTTATTGTCCAGTGGTACAACGTCAGGGTTGTAGTTTAAGCATAAAATTGTTTACCTAAATCGATAAATAACAAAGTTTGTTCTTAAACAACAATGTAAGAGTTAAACAACTTTTTCCTGATGAATATTCTACAAGACTTTTGGAATGAGTGAAAGCTTGTAGTTGCGAATGGTGGACAAGTGTCAAGGCATAAGAGCGGGTCGTATGGAAATAGTAAACTTGATGTTGTAAAGAGTCAATTTAAACAAGACGAGTACTTCTGCATGTTTTAAGTTCATTTAAGAATTAAAGTTATGTACCATATAAATATATATATCATATAAGACATTTTTAAGTATTTGATGCAAAAACTATACTAATTATGTTGTATGGCTCAGACCTATGGGGACTGAGCAATAGGGTTTGTATTGATATTGTACATAAGGTAGGAATCAAAAGAGTCTTGAATGATCACCAAAAATGAAACGATGTGAATCTAGGTTCTAGTTGGGCCGTTTCCTGTATATATTTATCATTGAAAAGTTACATAAAATACTGGATACTTTTTAATACTGCAAATATAAGATACCATAATATATATTATTATTTGCTTACATATTAATTTGTAATTACTGTAAATACAATAAGTTTATAAAGTAACGGCTTTGGCTTCATTTTGGAACGGCGATAATGTTAGATTTGTTTTATTTATGTATACTTAAGGGTTAATTGATAAGTATTACAATTGTTTAGAACCGGATGTAAACAGAAAATTAAGTTGTCATTTTATACTCACTTAAAACAAATCTAACAATGGATTAATATGTTTTTGTATGTACATTAATTTCATAACTGTTTTGCGTCATTTAGATGTTCTATGCGTACCATTTCTAGTGTGACTGGTAGACATTATGGGATAAAAAAGAGTGGAAGGCGCTTGCCCATACTTCGAATGTTATATTGATAATGAAATAAATTTGTACAATACACTTTGAACTTTGCAAGTTTTTAAAGCAATCCTACTGAGTTTCACTAAGTTTATCTTGACCAACTACCAGCTCTGCATGAGTATGCTGTATACGAAAATAAGTTCAAGTAAGTGCAAATAAAAGTGTCTTACTTGTATAATGGTGTTGCGGGGACTAGCGGAGCGGCCGTCCGTAATAACCACGATCATTTCTGGCGCGTCCGGGCGGCCCTGGGTCCGTAGCATGTCGCGCGCAGCCGCCACCCCGGCAGCCGTGTCTGTGCCAAACTTGGGATGTTCCAGGTTCTTAGTGAGCATCTTCAGAACAAACTTGTTCTTGAAAGGGAACAAACTGCAAAGAAGGTTATTTTTTTAAGTCACTCTTCCAACACATGCGAACATAGCTAGCTTTTAGCTATTTAATCTTTTATGAAAAAACAACAACATTTGTTTTGGTGCTTATGCGATATTATATTACAATTCAATAAAATAGTGTTTTCTTCCTAAGTGAAAACAAAATATAATGAAAGAAAACGTATTCTATTTAATTTTTGATCATTAAGTAGCACTCGTTCGCTAGACTAACTCAACCCATTCTTAAGCATTAGGATTTTAAATCATGTCATCTAACTAGTACATAAAGAAGTTAGTCGAAAACAATCAGGGGTATGAATTTCATAACATAATGGAGACAGCTTACGGCACTTTATTCCCAATGAGAGTACTGTAGACGATCATGCCCACGTGGATGGCGTCATTGGTGATCTCGAAGTTTTCGATGAGGCGAACCACGAAGTTCTTGAGGCGAACAAAGTCGGCATCGCTGATACTGTCAGAGCCGTCAATCAGGAAAATGATGTCGGCAGGGTTGTTGCACTTTATGTCTATATGAGGTATGGTATTTCAAAACATTAGTTTATTTCCTCATATAAAAGAATGGGGAGATGGAAGAGAAAGCAATATTTATGTGAACAACTACAGAAACAAGCTCAGTACCCATAAGTTTAAACATAAACCCCATTAAATGGCACTGGGTAAACGGTAAAGACATAGAACACAAAAACAAAAACCCGTTCGCCAATAGCAATGGGCTGATATACATAAATGTAATTTTCTACATATTTTATTGTCAAATAAAAATAAAAATTGCTTAACGTAAAAGTATATGTATATATTTATACTCAAGACAATCAATGTTACTTATTTATTATATCATATTAGCAGTGCGATGTGTAAAGAAGCCAAATGACTTCAGCAAGGAAATAACTTCATATAACTGAAGATGGTTTTGTAAACATATTTTTAAATTGTTAAAATGAGTTATATTTCTTATCTCATTGACGTAATATTATGGATATTGTTTGCCTGCATATACATTTTTTTCTGATTCCTTATGTAATTCAGTTTTCAAGATAGTCGTAATCCACATTAACATTGTTCTTTGTGTGAATAACTAAAATTGAACAGCTTGTAACAAGCAGAAATGGTCTTATAGTTATTTTTGAAATTGAATTTTTGGTGCCCTCTATAGATAAGTTTTACACAAAAAGCGACGTTACCTTGCAGGTTCTATTGACAATCAAACAATGTCACACCATGGGTCCCACCATTCTTATGTCAGTTTTATAAGTAATTATTTCTGCTTGCTATAACGGGTTCCAAAAATAAATCATTCTTAAAATAGTGCACGACCTGTCAATCACTTACTTTCAGCCAATGGGAACCTGGTAGGAGGGGGCGTGGGCGGTCCGAACGTGTATGGTCTCACTGTGGTCGTGATCACTAGAACAGCCGGAAAAACATAAGTTTAAACAAGAACTAATACTTAATGTAAAACTATACAGGATTGTAAAGTATGAAACAGACAAATTGTTCGATTAAAACATTAACAGCATCTTTCCATCAAAAATTGCACTGAAATCAGTTACCGATTTGACTTAGTGTAAGAAAAATAATGAAGCATCCACGCACCTTTACAGATCATGTTCCTGATTTGCGACTCTATCCCACTGAGCGCGGCGAAATCCGGTGAGTTGTAGTACTTCTGCTTATTGGTCGCAATTTCCCGCAGCTCCTCCTCAAAAATATTTTTCCCAACGCCGACAGTGATAATTTTTATCCCGTCTTGCTTTGCAAGGCCCGCCTGTCGGATCGTCTCCGCCGGGTTTTCCGACGAGCCGTCCGTGATTACTATCATGATCTTTGGAGAATTCGCTCTCTCGGGTGACTGGTTCCGGAATGCCTCCCGGACCTTTATGTTGAGTTCAGACACAGGTTATTCAGCAGCAAGGAGAAATAAGACATTAACATACTAATTGAAATCGATTGAAACCGACATATAAACTTAAGAGTCTTTTCCATATGCTATATATTTACACACTGGCATTTGTGTATATAAAAATGTATAATTAATTGTTATTAGAACATTTCTTTTCGTAAAAACGTTTTGGATTTTTCTACAAGCATTAGTGGTGTTTTTTGTTCTGTAAAGCAGAAAAAAACAATGGGCTAAGGTAAAATAAAACAAATAGTGAATATCCTTGCTGGATTTTAGATCAATAGCAGAAAATGGAAAAAAAAATGATAACGTTTGCGATGCCCTAGCGGTTGGGCTATATGGCAGAAAACAAGCACACTCATTTGGAACACATATCGATTACCTTTGCGATGCCGCGGGCGGTGTTTGTGGCAATGCCAGTCGGGCGTGCCAGATTCTTAGCCATGGCGTTGAGGACGAGGCGGGGTTTGAAGGGTCGGAGTCCGACATGCTGGTCGATGTCAGAACTGTATACGGTAAACCCTACATTGATCGTGCCAGGGCTAATGTTCAGGGAGTTCACCATCCGGGCCACGAAATCTCGCTCCTGAAACGTACATTGGTATACTTTGTTAATTGGAGTGTGTATTTTTTATATTCAAATGCATGTTCTGTTTCTTTTTTGGTGGAACGTTTTCTTCGTATGGAAAATCGTTTGTAAACATTGATACCCATTGTTTAATTTTCATTTCATATTATTTTATTTAGAAGGTTACATATCTATGTTAGATGTCGTTAAATCTATGTATGTGTGTCTTGAAGTTATATATATATATAAGCTACATATTCGTCAATATTGTCAATGTATAATAAGTAAGGCTGTTGAAGACAAGTGTGTTATTTTGTCATTATTTTATTTTTGTACCTATTGCCTTTGCAAAATTATTGTGAGATGTTTTATAATTGCCGCAAACGTTGGAATTTCTTAGTGTACGGTGCAGAATATGGGGATTAATCGAACATGAACGTTTTAAAAGATTACATACCAATGCATGTGACATGTTTTTACTGTTCCGCAATTAACATGTAATTCTCCAATTTAAAAGGCCTGCAGTCGTATCCCATTGCATATTTGTTTTTGTAAAGTTTTATATGTTACTTAATAAAGAATTTACGTATTCCAAAATATGTTTTGTTAAGATAATTTATGTTGTATATGTCAACTATTAACATCCTTAATCGTCCAATGTTTTGGTTATGTTTATGAAGCTTAGTGTTTGACTACTGCAACCTCTTTTTTTGTCAGAATACATACACTGACATAAGGATCAATAAGCATGTGTTTAAATGCTTAACTACAGCTTTATGCAGGATATAAACTACATTTTGAGAAAGAGCCTTACGTTAATTATCATTGTATAAGAACATTTCGGAACGTGAATACCTTTTCCTGTTGTCATGCTTTTTATGTAAGGATATTGGACAAGCCTACATAAGTAACAAATGTTGTTTTAACTCAAAAATAAGTAAGTTTGCTATTTTGATTTCTAGTAAGATTGAACATGTTTGCAAATGAAATGATAAAAAGGCTTTTCTCTAGTGAACCTTATATCCTAAATGTCAGTCATATTATGTGCCTGTTTCTGTTAATACTTTTCATGTAATATTACTTTGCATGAGTGCCTAAATATATCGTAGATGACAATTACGTTATGCAAATACTAGTACTGTAGGTTCCATGGTTACAATTTGCTCGTGTAGTATTGTAATATTTGTTCTGTTACTTTTTTTTGCTTTGACGAAAACTAAACAGGTTGTTTCTTTGTTTCCTCAACATGAATGCAATTTGCTTCTATATACAGTCTCTTCCTTAATTCGTTTGAGAGGGAAGATGCTATTTAGCTAATATGGACATAGAACTGGCTTTTGTTCAAAATAAGACTTAATGTCTTTCAAACACTTGCCAAATAAATTGCTTAAAATACACTGTTCGTGTCAATTACTTGAGAAAACGTTGTTTACGGAAGGTGAACGTTTTAGACGTATACTTGTTTGCGGAGAGTGAACGTTTTAGACGTGGGTGTTAAACAGACGTAGTAGATCCCAACGTGCTACTAAGCAGCTGGTATGGGTAACGAATATGTACGCATTCGAATATTCCGATGGCTTTCTTGACGAAAAATAATTAATATAATAATATACTCGAGTCATTTCAATTTAGTTTAATAATAGTTTATTGCATGTATGTTGACAATAAATCAATACAAATAGATCATATATATACATTGTTTAAAGCAAATGAGTGATTATCTGACATGCAAAGGGAGATAATCACTCATTTGCTTTAAATAAGGTATATATATGATGTATTTGTATTGATTTATTGTCATCATTTCAGTGTTGTACATTCATGAAATAAATACGTTCTTTAACTATCTTGAAATATGTTTCCTTCTTTTGCATAAATTTTGTATTGTACTAGTACATATATTCGTACTGATTATACTAAATGTTTGTCTCAATTTGTAAGCCATATTGAAATACCACTGTTAAAATGTGTATTTTATTATAAGGTTTAGGTACAGTTTCATTCACATCTATAGCATATACACACAAAAATACATACAATGAACATTTTTATCGAAGCAATTCATTGAAATTCGAACATTTAAATCAACAAAATATAGAAATAAATCAATGTAGCATTACATTATTTAAAAAAAAGCGTAACACTCGTGAACTATTTTTAAGGGAATATCTCTTGAATATTTTGACATTTCATTGACTAACGCATTTGTATATGTATTGAGGAAGGATTAACGACGTATTTATATATAACGGCAAACAGATTGAAATTGTGAACACTTTTTGCTATTTAGGGTTAGTCATAAGTTCAAACGGTTCTTTTCGCAAATGTTTAGACGCTGTGGCAAGTAAAGCTATAAAATCAGTCATGTCTCCCAAAAGCATTACGTCTGGAGGGTATATACCAGTTAATATACAATTTGATTTATTTGACGCGTATGTGCTCCCTGTGCTCGAATACTGCTCAGAGTTATGGGGCTTTGCTGCAGCTGGAACGACTACACAAAAAAATCCTTAAACAGATTTTAAATGTCAAAATAACGACTAATAATTTGTCGTTATATGGAGAAACGGGACGCTTTCCATTAATAATAAACAGAAAAGTGAAAATAGTCAAATATTGGTTTAAACTCATGAACAGTTTTAATTCAAATTGTATATTGTATGAGACTTATCGTATGCTTTTAGATGAATGTGAAAAAGGCCATATAAATTGGTTAACCAAAGTAAAACTATTATTACAATCAGCCGGTTTTAATGAAATTTGGCTGTTTAGAGACTCAGTGCTTAATATACCATGTTTTATAAGCCAGTTAAAATTAAGACTGAAAGATACCTATATAACACAATGGAATGAAGGTGTTAATAGCCCAACAAGTCTTACTCTATTTCGTGCAGTGAAATCCACTTTTGAAATATCTTGCTACCTGAACATTGTTGACAATGTTAAACACAGACATGCCTTAAACAAATTAAGATTATCCTCTCACAGGCTTAAAATAGAAGAAGGACGTTATAGGAACATTCCCCGACATGAAAGGAGATGTGATGTATGTTCATCGAATGACATTGAAGATGAATATCATTTTGTACTGATATGTGATAGATATAAACACTTAAGAGATCATTATATACCTAGTTATTATCGAACACGACCTTGTATGTTAAAATTTATTACTCTTCTTAACTCTAAGAAGAAGTCGTTGTTACACAAACTGGCTATATTTACTATTAAGGCAAATCAGATCAGAGACAATATAATTAATATTACAGCGTAACTCAAACTGGATGTTATTGCTCTCTTCTTGTTGTTTCTTTTTGTTTGAATTCATGTTAATTTTTATATCCTGTTGTGCATGCTATGATAATTGTTTTGATGATCATAAGCTGTATATGCTTGTATCTAAATAAATGTTCTGTATACAAACTTCATACTTGATCGATTGTCATTTTCTTTTATAAATAGAATTAAGTTTAACAATCTGACACTAGTACTGTACGTGAGGATTAGTTGCAGATAACGGTATGTCTACTGTATGATTTATTGTTGATTTTAGCATATCCTTATATATTTTTTTATATATTAACGACGCGTTAACAAGTATTAACGGAGCTGGTTATACTATGGTATTTGGAGTGAAATAGATTTCTGTTTAAATTCAAGTACTGAATAGGATTTAGTTAAACAATTCGTTTAAGGTTAGGTTCTTACGTTAATTGCATAATATATATATTTTATATTTTGTTTTCTTCATCTTTAAGGTTTTCATTTTCGTTGCAGATTCGGCCTGTGGCAGTAAAACGGGCTCAAGTATTTTCGTTTTAATTACTCTGAGTTTCCCAAATGTAGCTCAGCCCATGCGGGTCAAGAATAGTTTTTGTCTGCAAAGCCCAGTTGTCAGCGTTTGGTGGTCCATTATCAACTTAAGATCTACACATTGAATATGATTTATTTGTATATCGGATTTCGACTTGAGTAGTGGGGACCAATATTTTATCTTTGACATCTCTCTGTTTATATTAAATGGCATTAATCTCCGTATTGAGCTTCTAAGTTTGTTGATTTTTTTACATTCATTAATTTCTGCCGAATATAGTGTTTATAACTTCTTTATTTTCACACTTGTGGAATCAAAATATCCCAGGACCATAATTTAATATTGGGACCACAAGTAAGTTGAGGAGATTTATTTTTTCAGAGGTTGGTAGTTAATTTGATAATATATGATAGAACATGTTGTGAAGAGAGTGACATGCATGCTGTGCAATTCGCTCCTGTGTTCTTAAGCACTTGTTGTTTTTTAATAAATGCACGCCAAGATATTCAAATGAATTAACGACTTCTATTTTATGACTCTCAATAAAGTCATAGGTTATTGATCTTCCTTTCTCGAAAGTCATGACTTTAGTTCTTTATATTATTTAGTGTTAAGTGATTTTATTAGTTGCTTTCACCTGAGGAACACTAAATGAAGTAAAAAAAACCCTGCTGAAGAAGGACTCTTTATAAAATAGTAAATGATATTATAAAGATATGGACACTACTCATCAATCAGCTTGATTGTTTCTCTGTACTTTTATTTTACATAATAAGGTGCACTAGCATAACGGAAGCATCATAAACGAATAGCTATTCTTAACGAACATTAATAGTAACGTTCGAGATTTCAATGAACCATATTGTTTGTTTATTCGTTTTGATCAAGGACTTTCCGCGTCAATTGGTTGCATTACGGTTTGACCTCGCCATTACACCATTACGAGTTGAATTGTCTCTAAATGTTATAAGTGACATGAAATAAAAGTGACTGCAATTCCAAATTCCGATATTAGAAAACTTGACGAGAACAGAGTGATATATAAGAGATCCGGCTTCGATGTCTTAGCTCGTTGCAAAAAGACCTCTTGGATTTTAGCGTGGTCGGTGTACATCAACTTTCCTGGGTAAAACAAGTACCGGGTAAAGACATGAAACAAACTTCAGATGTATCTCTGTGTGACTTAAATGCTGCTCCAGGGTACTGTCCAATCAGATGGCTAGAAATCAAAGCAATAGTGATGTGTGTTTTTTCAAAACACTGTCAAGTCCAAACAAGATGCTTAAATATAACTTCTCTGCCTGTGTAAAATCAATATTCTTGGGAAAAAAATATAGAACCTATATGTTGTTATAACTATGAGAAAGCAAATACAATGACACGTACGAGTTTCCATTCCCGCTGATCAATGCTGTCGGATCCGTCCAGTAGAAACATGATGTCGGCCGGGTTATTGCAGGTCAGGCCTGAAAACACAAAAAAGACTTGCAATATAATATACATTTATTTTAAATCTATTACGCGGTATATTGGAAGTGATTTCCAGTCAAATTTCATGAGCGACAAAATTGAAGGAAGGGTATTTATGACAAGTTTTGGATTGTGCAATGGGCGTGTTTTTGGTAGATTTTATAATTATTGGTTAATGTACAGATGGTAGGATACATGTAATATATACGTTATTTTCAAAAGCTATTGTTTTTGTTGCGCGGCTCAAACTGTGTTTGCATGCCTATGATGCTCACATTTTGTGGCATTTCTACCGTACTTAAAAGACTTAAGTTGAATGTTTGGTTTCTAATATTTTCCACTGTGTATCTCTTTTAGTGTTCACAAGAATCAACTTCTTCCATTCGATTAGAAGCTTGTAAATGAACTTCGTAAGAAGATACTTTAAAGTCAAAAGTCCATGAAATGTTTCTTCTAAAAGCTTCAAAATCATATTCAACTTTTCGAGTCGAATTTCATTTACATAGTGCAGCATATGAGGGCGAATGCGAGCGTCATACACGAAACAAGCGATTCTATGTATGAGTCGTGTATGGCCACACGTATGAGTCCGGTACGCCTCTTACCTGAGAGCGACTGTGAGGGTCATCAAGGAAAGAATCGGGACCATGTTTATAAAGGTGTGCCACTTATAACTAAACCATACTTCATAACAGTTTTATATTTGATACACAGAATTCCTGCTTGTTTATAGTCCCTGAAAGTAATATCTCTTGGAGCGAATGATTAAATTCATCTCCTTGGCAACGCCTGGATACCGGATCCCTCTTACCTTGTGATATTGCTCCGTGGATGAGGGCCAGTGCGAAGACCATACGAAGAGGTATCGAGACCTTGTTTACACGTATGAATCCAATATGCCTCTTACCTTGTGACATTGCTCCTTGGATGAAGGCCAGCACGAAGGCCATACACGAAAGTAACGGGGTCATGTTGATATGTTTGAGTCCAATATGCCTCTTACCTTGTGACATTGCTCCGTGGATGAAGGCCAGCACGAAGGCCATACACGAAAGTAACGGGGTCATGTTTATATGTTTGAGTCCAATATGCCTCTTACCTTGTGACATTGCTCCATGGATGAAGGCCAGCACAAAGGCCATACACGAAAGTAACGGGGTCATGTTTATATGCTTGAGTCCAATATGCCTCTTACCTTGTGACATTGCTCCGTGGATGAAGGCCAGCACGAAGGCCATACACGGAAGTAACGGGGTCATGTTTATATGTTTGAGTCCAATATGCCTCTTACCTTGTGGCATTGCTCCGTGGATGAAGGCCAGCACGACGGCCCTACACGAAAGTAGAGGGGTCATGTTTATATGTTTGAGTCCAATATGCCTCTTACCTTGTGACATTGCTCCGTGGATGAAGGCCAGCACGAAGGCCATACACGAAAGTAACGGGGTCATGTTTATATGTTTGAGTCCAATATGCCTCTTACCTTGTGACATTGCTCCGTGAATGAAGGCCAGCACGAAGGCCCTACAAGAAAGTAACGGGGTCATGTTTATATGTTTGAGTCCAATATGCCTCTTACCTTGTGACAATGCTCCTTGGATGAAGGCCAGCACGAAGGCCCTACACGAAAGTAACGGGGTCATGTTTATATGTTTGAGTCCAATATGCCTCTTACCTTGTGACATTGCTCCGTGAATGAAGGCCAGCACGAAGGCCATACACGAAAGTAACGGGGTCATGTTTATATGTTTGAGTCCAATATGCCTCTTACCTTGTGACATTGCTCCGTGGATGAAGGCCAGCACGAAGACCATACACGAAAGTAACGGGGTCATGTTTATATGTTTGAGTCCAATATGCCTCTTACCTTGTGACATTGCTCCGTGGATGAAGGCCAGCGCGAAGGCCATACACGAAAGTAGAGGGGCCATGCTTACATGTTTGAGTCCAATATGCCTCTTACCTTGTGACATTGCTCCGTGGATGAAGGCCAGCGCGAAGGCCATACACGGAAGTAACGGGGCCATCTTATGTGTGTCCTGTAATAGTAAAATGAGGGTTTATAAAAGTAAAAGTGATTAGAAAGGGAGATTTTCTTCTGTTTTCCTACATTTTAAGCGATTATTTACGCCTATTGATTTTCAATAATTTAATGATACTGTATTAAATGCTCGTTTCACCATTTTTGTTATAATTTGATTTTATAAAGCAAATCATCATGTTATATAGGAGTTTATTTCACAACGAGGGCTAATTTCTCAGAATTTGTTTAACATATAATGTAGACTCTTGTTTGTTGAGTTTCTTGTTTGACGTCCAAATGTGTGGACATGAAATTTAAAAAAAAATGGCTTATTTTTTCTCCAGTTGTTTGATTTACCTTTGTAAAAGTGACGTTTCCTACGTTGTATACCTTAAATTATCCATGCACAAGTTTGTGTCAACAGGATCGGGCAAAGCCATACATTACACACCTAGAGTTTGTGGTCTACATGGAGCTTGTTTAATATGGTGTATATTTGACAAGAGGTTTGGTTCTTACCGCCTTCAAGTAAAAACACAAACAACACTGAAACGACATGCAAAACCTCCCACAAAAACAGTAACACGTGACATAACGTGAATACTTGAAAAGATGAAGCTGTCAAAGTTACTCCCCTCAGATAAGATCCTGCTAGATAAGGTTGTTGTGACATGTCAAATGCACTTACTGCACGGGGTCAATTACGCCCTAAACATTACGTGTATCCCAACGATTAGGAATAACAATGTTAAGCGTGTTATCATCTGATTTTAAGGCAGTGTAACGGTCCGCTGTATGCGGCGGATGTGCGTTCATAGTTTTCACTTCTATGCACTTGCTAGAAAGCTCAGCTGTCCTGTGAGGCATAGTAAGTTGGAACTTCAACAATCTTTAAAGCTCTGCTTTCCTGATGGTTGAAGTGTAACGGTCCCCTGTAGGCAGCGGCGGAGGTGCGTTCATAATAATATTCCGTATAAAACGGAAGTACGTTCATACCGGATGTAAACTTGGTTGGTAATATGCAAATTAGCAAAGCCCGGGCTATGTGAGAATAGAGAAGTTAGTGTATATAAAGACCAGTATTTTTTTATACTATGATAAATTCGCGTGATATTTTTTATGTTTCTCGCGTTTACAGCACGAAGCATTGTGGTGTATTTGGATCACATTATGTGATTTTTATTCTTCAACAACGTCGTTAAGTCTCTTAAATGTACTTTCTCCCGTATACAAACAAATCGCAGTTACAAGGACAGCTTATAGATTGAACAAAACAGGTAGGTATATTATTGTGGTCCGTTGGTGAAGTTGAGGTCCAGCGAGAAACTTGATTTTACATGATGCGGGTTCGAAACCAAGTAAAATTTAATATCATTTACTCATTTCTGCACATTTCTTTATAAAAGTAAATTCATATAAATAATTAATATTCGCTAGTGATTATGTAAATAAATGGTGTTAAAGACGCATAATTCAAACTGCTTTTATTTCATCACTTCAAATATAAGCAAATTAATTGCGCAAACTATATATATCAGGTGCTTTAAAGCGATAAAGGACCCATACTTAACAAATGTGAAACCCGCAAATATCATCTATTAAACTCAAAATCTACTATGACTTAGTTAATATTTTAGTCTGAGGCCCCCTCTTTAAAGACAATTACATTATTTAGGATCGTTTTAAGTTTTGTACCAAATATTTGATTTTCACTTCTTTGACACCAACTTAAATGTACTCTTAAATCCCCTTCTAAAACAATAGCTGTGTAGTTAAATAACCGATGAGTGGATCGGGGTGGGTGGGGTTCATACCATAGCTGATAAAACTGGAGAGTTGCCTCCGAAATAATCAATCACACGTTGACGACCAATGTTCATAGTCACACCCGGTGTCACATCTATCACGTGGCTGTCATAATTGTGACACTCCAATTAGTAGACATGTTTAAACCATGTTTAATTGAATACACAGACACCCTATACGTACTGTCGTTTGACAGGCCCCATCAGATCTAACGCTACCTGCATGTATGATGATGTCTGAAGTGTTTGAAGCAGTTGTTTTGTGTCAGTATATTGGTTTATATTCAGGAATGCTAACAACAACAATTTACTGATTACATTAGGCCAACTTTAACACATTTGGAACTCCTCGGCCATTTTTATCGAAAAAAACCTCGGATGTATTCCGGTACATGAGTAGAAGTAGTTCGTAAAATTTTGAGTTATATCATAATTAAATGTAGTGTTTTAGCTTGTATTTATTGATCTAAGTTTAAATTGATTGGCAGTTAGGTGTGCTATTGCAAATATAATTAAGATTTCCTAGAGTAAATTCATAAAGGTTCACTGCTAAATTAAATTACTACGCGATCTACTTGCAGCGGACTAACAGTGTAAGAATTTCTGTCTATGCAAAGCGTCCAAATACATCCGAGGTGGTTTTCGATAAAAATGGCCGAGGAGCTCCGAATGACTTGAGCACTTTTCATTAACTGTTAGCGAAATGTGTCTATAAAAAGAAAATGTTTACTTAAACTGTATTTAGCATTCGCTTAACCGTTTGAATTTCAAATTCTGTGATTACAAATTCCTATATAATCATGGATCATGTTTATCTTGGTAAAACAAGCTAGTTGACATCGATGTCTCAGTGGTTTAGTGGTAACGACGCGGCTATTTTGATACATGTACACATGTACTATACGACACCATAAACCGCATGAAGACAAACATATGAACAATTGATGACACTGAACCTGCTGTAAAGCCCCATAAGCCACAAATGAGCCTCCAAAATTATTTTTGCCCCAAAATGCCGTATGTACTCATAACAGTCATAAAAATATATTGCAATCTTACATTTAAAGCTGCAATCTCACAATTTGAACGTTTTGAAAAAAAATTCTCTGTCTTGGTACGACATTTTTGCGATAATCCACGGAAATCAGTAAAATACATTGCTGAAAAAAATCAGATCGCAGATTTTAATATGTAAGTGACAAAATTGATGTTTTATGCATTTTTCTTTAACCGTTAGGAGCCATAAAACATTAATTTTCGAACGGGAATATGAAAATATACGATCTAATTTCTTGTCAGCAATCTTACTAGTATCATTGGTTTGAAAATATTTGCGCAAACGTTTGCTCTTTCCAAGACAAAAAAATAAAATGTTGTTAAAACGGTCAATCTGTGAGAGTGCAGCTTTAACCAAACTATTTTTCTTTTAATTATATGCCTGAAAAGAATATGAAATGTTTGAATGTGAAATATCAGTTTTTTTTCACTGATAAATCCCTATAAACCACCAAAAGCAAATAGTAACAAATACTTATTTGAATAAAAAAAATATTTTTTCATCTAAATCATACGAAGAAAATGTGATATTTTCTTTTGATTTCATGAAAAACACCCATATCTTCATCATTTTCTATGTAGGAAAATTGCGGTATGAACATATAAATTATGAAATAATTTAACCAGGTGACGTCATCATTTGAAAGAAAGCAATTTTCGTAAAAGTATTGGTATAGTGTTTATGTGGTGTTAATGTTTTAATTCTAAACGCATATCTCTCAATATTCGTTCTACTCATAAACGGAAATATAATGAGCGTATACATATTTCGTTTATAATTCTGTTGGCACTATATTTATTCTTTGCATGTGGCACGGGAAATATCATTGTTTTGATAGTTTGTGGTATTCGGCTCATTTTCACTAGCGGATTTAGACGGGGTGCACCCGGCGCGCGCTTTCTCTAAAATGGTTCATGATTACTTTTTATATCAATATCCGAGGAACAATATGAAAATATTGCACTGGAATGACTAAAGTGCCTCAATCTTGTTGATCGTACTCCTTGGGAAGCGAGTGTACTTTTTTGTGGCACTCCCATAGTGCGCCCCCTCTAACACGATGACCCTGATCTTCAGCACAGATGAAACAGGTTGGTCTTTTTTTGCTATTTATTAGCAAATTAAAAATGCTTTTGTTTAGAAGAATCTGACACTCGCCATTATATAAAACAAATGTTCAACTCGTCCAGAAAATAAGGCTCGTTAACTTACAAATTTCCTGAACTCGTTGAATAAAATTGTGTGTGTATATATATATATATATATATATGACGACTCGTGACTAGAAGTGAATAGTTTTTATGGGTTATGCGTTGCCAAGTTGTATGTTAAAAATACATATCAAAATATTTAAAACGTATTATATTTTCTGAAAGTAGCATCGCAAGGTTCTCTCGCGTTGTCATGCCCTGTTTTATGGTATTGTATTAAGATTAACTGAACAATTTTAACTTAATAATAAATGTTCTGTTCTGATAACCGTATGCACTTACGTCTCGAATCTCAGAAAACTAATTTCTTACATGCTTCAAACTATTTATGATATAACTTTTTTTTGGCAAAATATGTTTTTTGTGATTGTAGAACAGATTATGTGTAATAACAAATGTTAGCATCTTTGCTCATATAAAAGTGTTTTAACCACAACATACGTAATTTGCTTTTCCGATACGTTAGTCGTTTTTACGAGATACGTAAGTAAATTTAAAACAAGATACGTTAATCAATTTAAAACGAGATACGTTAGTCAATTTAAAACGAGATACGTTAAACAATTTAAAACGATATACGTTAAACAATTTAAAACGATATACGTTAGTCAATTTTAAGCGAGATACGTTAGTCAATTTAAAACGAGATACGTTAGTCAATTTAAAACAAGATATGTTAATCATTTTAATGAGATGCGTTTGTTCGCTTTAGCGAGATAAAAACGTATTCCACCTCTATGTCGCCGTAGAAAGGACCTTTTTGGCCTTGTTTATTTGCATCGTAACTGTTTTTGTTTAAAACGATTACATGATTGTGGTCGTGCACCCTATCATTGTTTTTCATGGCGCATTGCAATATACGAGCGGACTTAAGTTACTGCCCATCAGATCCGTATGTCAACATGTTTTCTACTTCATATAACATGTTTTCTACTTCATATAACATGTTTACGAATGCTCCTGATGAGAAGACTTAGCAAAAGCACGGAAAACTATTTTTGTCGGGCTTCTGATTGTATTTTCTTCCTTGCATTTGACCATGCAGTCCAAGTTTTGAAAATACTTAAATAAAATCCTGAAAACAACTTCTATAAAGAAAGTAATTGATGAACTTTACTTATTTAGCGTGTTTTTTTTAAAAATAAAAATCAAACGTTTCATTGTATCAACGTTTCATTTGCGTTAAAGTGACACTTTTATTCAAAATCAATACATACACATGTATGACATACGTAAAGTTTGATTGTTAAACCTTTAACTACTTTAACTACTGACTATATAATACATTTATGGAAAATATTCATTACTGATAACAGTTTATAATATTTAATAGCAGAAAACGTATTAAATGATTGGTGAATGCTAAAAGATTTACTGCGGTCTTCTATCGTCTCATAAGTCAGCGATACCGTGTTTTCTGCACATTTCTTTCAAATTAAACTCGGTATCCTTCATAAGCACCATTGTTTTCGACATTTGTTTATCCATTTTGGTATATTAAAACAATTGTATTTAATACGTCAATTTTTTGGGGGGAGTAATAGTGCATCTGTAAATATGTTTAAATGGATTTCTTCAATAATTCGAAAGGAGAACATTTCCCATGTCAACACTTTACCCACCAGTTTGGTGACATTGAAATGATTCGACTTGAAAGAAACATACAAGTAAACTGAATGTAGCAGTTAATTGCCTAACATCGGTTTGTAAGGCGTGTTTCGACAGTGCAATTTACACGAACAAACGTGAACATCTTTTCAGCCCCTTCATTTATATATTTGCCGTCTTAAACTATTATAACGAATTTTAAATATTCCATAATGTACTGAAAGCATTTCTTTATAAAAAGAATATGTTTAAACTCACAACATTGAAAAGTGATTGTGTTTGATAATATGTGCATGTACACATGAAAATGAGTCAAATGTATTATTCAATATCTTCCAAACACTTTCAGCTCAATGAAAGAATGTGGTCGATTCTGCTAGATGCAATTTAAAAAAAAATAGAATACGGTTAAGAAGAAGAAAGCACCTACCTTTATAACTCCGAAGTAGATAGAATATTTAAGATTATATACACATTTTAATCAATAAATTAATCTCAGTTACAATATGGATTTCACTCGATGGTTCGGGAGCTCCTTTACCCAACTTCACAGACGAAATCAGTTTAGCGTTCTTACTCCTGTCTGAGTTTCATAAAGACACGAGCGGTTTGTTTAATTAATAGTTGACTAATGCCTCTGTCCCGCTAATGTTATTAATGATAATGAGCGTCTAAGCGAAGCGTATAAGAAACAAACGCCTTATGACATTGATCAACAAACATGGCCGAAAGGGACGTGTGTATTATTTCCACCGGACTATATTAAACATGCTTAACCTTTTTTGTAACGTTTATATTTCTTTTGTATCAAAATTTTGAAAAACATTGCATTTATTAAAAATTCCATAACGATTCGAAAATATATTTTGAATAAACTCAGAACGAGTTCACAATACTCTTTAATTTTTAACATGGATACCGATGGACGCCCCCACAAAAGTTTTTTATAAGAGTATTCATGGCTTTAAAGTGGTTACTATTTTATTAAACAAAAATCCAAATGTTTTATTATTGCTTTCTATAGTTTTTGATTTATTTTTATTGATAATTGCAACGTGTTATTTTAGCGTCCTTTTGTATAAGACTGTCATACATTTTTAGTATTGTGATAAAGACGTTTATCTTAAGAGTTCAATTAATATTGTGTATAGGTAAAGGAATAATTTCATAGATTTACTATTTCAGTTTAGCTCAATTGTAAATGAAAATATACAACGAAATGAATCATTATGTAATATGTTTTCTGGCAAGTTCAAAAGCAAAACTGGGTACGTTAATATCGGTCATGTGTTTCCGTTTCGGATAGAAAAATCCGACCCAACGGCACCTGTGTTGCCTGGTAGCGAGGCTTGCCGAGCTACTGGCTACGCAGCGTGCCCGAGGGTCAGAACGGACACACATGCTATATATTTTTCTAGCATACCTTGAAATACATTTGTTTTGTGAAAAGATACATAGAAAAGCGCTTTTTTGTACATTTCACTTAAAATAGCGCGTGCGATGATGTTTACTGACGTCATGACGCGCAGTATTTTTTATTCACTGCATACGTTAAGAAGTTCCCTCAGTATCGCGTTTTTTTAATGTCATTTTTTGTTTTGAAGATATATTTTTAAAAAGGTAATGTTTATGGAACTAACCTATTGAACTCTAATAATTATGGTTACATGAAGTGTATAATAAAATAAATAATAATAAAATAAATAAAATTTGTTACGTCACAGCACGTGACTCATCTGGCATGGGGGTGCCAGATGGAATTTTCTAGCACACCGGATAGGCATTTCCGGTAAATTCAGCCGTGCTGGAAAACTCCATCTGGCATCCCCCCATGCCAGATGAGTCACGCGCTGTGACGTAATACTTTCAATTTATTTTATTAAACACTTAATGTAACCATAGTTATGAGATTTCAATAGATGAGTTCCATTAACAATAACTTTACAAATATATTCCTTGAAAACAAAACAAAACAAAACAAAATAACCCTTAAAAGACGTGATAGCAAAGGAACTTATTGACGTATGCAATGAATACAAATTACTGCGCGTCATGACGTCGGTAAACATCATCGCACGCGCTTTTTGGTGAAATGTACAAAACGCGCTTTCTTATGTGTTTTTTTCACATTAAAATGTAATTTAAGGTATGCTAGAAAAAATATCTATCATGTGTGTCCGTTCCGGATAGAAAAATCCGACCCTCGGGCACGCTGCGTAGCCGGTAACTCGGCAAGCCTCGTTACCTGGCAACGCAGGTGCCCTCGGGTCGGATTTTTCTATCCGGAACGGGAACACATGACAGATATTATTATTCCAGCACGGCTGACGTCACCGGAAATGCCTATCCAGTGTGCTAGAATGTTATGTCATGAATTCAACGAAATGAAATGGTCTGACATGAGCACCAAGAGTACTATTTCAAGATTTTTATTTTTATAGTATGCCTAAAAATTTAATTAAAAGTAATTTTATAACATGCTTTTAGAAAAAACGCGCGAATTTGTATATGCACATAACGCCGTTTTGGAAATGACGTCGTTGAAATTGTGTCAATGCCCTGTGCGCGCTGCCGTTTGTATTGGAACAGAGAGCGGGCTTAACTTATTTATTTGTTTGACACAGTGAAATCTCAGTGTTATTTCACTGATAAATTTCTATAAACCACCAGAAAGCATATAATTGAATGTTATGACGTGACATCAACGAATTGGATACGACCAATATGCCATACGGAATACGGACATACGTTATTATTTGCAGATATATGACGTTTGTATAAGTAAATACTGTGTGTTTTGCTGGAATGTAAAGAACAATTAAATGGTATGGGATTTAAGTTACTTTTAGAAGATACATATCTGTACATGCATAGAAATTCCTTTAGGGTGTGATTTCTCTACATGTGTACTATATAAAAAGACACAATCTGAATCGCCAAATACCAACTGGAGGTAGTTGGATATTACCGACTTGAAATGTTCGAATATCATACTAGCAAATGCAGAGAAACGTTTAAATAAAAGCAGTGTTTCTCACGCAGATCTGTATAAATGAATATAAGTACATTTTGCGTGTTATATCTTCACATGTGTACCTTTCAACCATAAAACAGGACACAATCTGAATCCCCACCTACCAACTGGTTTGTAGTTTGATATTCGCAAATTAGCAGCGTGAAATGGTCTAGTAGCTATATATTAACATCATTATCTAACTACTTAGTAGTTGAATATTCGAATCCCCAACTGGCAATTAGCAGGTAGTTGAGTATTCCAATCCCCAACTGACAATTAACAGGTAGTTGAATATTCGAATCCCCAACTGGCAATTAGCAGGTAGTTGAATATTCCAATCCCCAACTGGCAATTAGCAGGTAGTTGAGTATTCGAATCCCCAACTGGCAATTAGCAGGTAGTTGAGTATTCCAATCCCCAACTGGCAATTAGCAGGTAGTTGAGTATTCGAATCCCCAACGGGCAATTAGCAGGTAGTTGAATATTCGAATAACTTACTACCAACTAGTAGGTATTTAGATATTTGAGTCCCCAGCTACCAACTACCAACTAGATCCCAACTTTACCGTAATAAATCTTCTTTCACATATAATAAGTGCATACAAGGGTTTGCTACATATTGTATTGCGTGCAGATCTATGATGTGCACGCACAGCAATACTAAATGTTAAAATGAAAATGTGTCCGTAAGTACCGTACCAATAACCCACTTTATTGCATGAATCTGAACTCGGACTTTTTATGCATGGACAACAATATTTATGTGATCCATTAACTGACATTGTAACATTGGCTGTGAATTTGACGTATTTTTGTGCCGGTATATTTCCTGCCCTGACATAAACCATCAAGGCTACACGAAGGTGAACTACCTGCATTTGTTCATTTGTTTGTTTTTTTGCACATGTTTGACACCTTATTCGTATTACTCAGGACTACAAATTTGTACTTTGTCCATCTTGTTGTTATTTCAATGAAAACTCTTAATAAGGCTGATATATTCAACCTTAAATTTAGTTTCTAATTTACCAGAACGAATTGAACATTGTTTATGATGGAAAGGGGAAGCGTTCTGTCTTCTCTTTTATTCAGTGTCACTTAAAACCTTTCGCTCCTTGCACATGTTCAGGTTCATTTGATATATGTTCAAGGATCAAAGCGAAAACGCTGTTAGTGACATTAAATAAATAAGTAGATACAACCCTTTTATTTTCACTCTTCTATAAGTTCCCACTGTTTGAGATGTGATCCCTTATTCCGGATCCCAGAAAAGGGTCAACACCAAGTCTGTTTTAATCTATACCTCTGTTTTTGAAATTGTTTCTTACCCTTATCCTAACCATAGTCTTATCAATTTGCTGAATTCCAATCGACAGCAATGTCTATTTCTTATATAATGACAAGTCAAATTGAAATTTAACTTTCGCTTAATTCTGTCTGTGTAAAAAACAATACTCCGACGCAGAAATTTGATATTTCTTTTGTGTATTTGGACAATAATCGGAATAAGTTTCTGAAGGCAGAAGGGTTTTATGTATGAAAAATGAGCCAGGTTAATATTAAAATATTCTACATGACAACGCCCTTTAAATTGGACTATTTTATTGACGCCAAATACAGACAGCTGTTATGACTATAATTTGTAACAACATAAAATGAGTTCATTTTTAAATAGTGATATTTAAATATTTTATGCATTAGCCAAATGATATAAGGTCCCATTAGTAAGTTTATTTGTATTTTATTGACTATTTCTTTCGCTCTTTCTGCTTGACTGAGTATAATTTTAACGGTCTCATGAATCTGATATGTTGCTCCTGACCTGAGTTTTTACACATGAATGTTTAATGTTAACATCTACAAAACGATTATTAAACAGTGATGATTCGCCGCAAGTGCTACAATTAATTACATCATGAAGAATAAAGGCTGAAGTTATGCCTCTTGGCCAAATCGTGAACAAAGTCAAGTTGGATTTTACACTTAACCTGACGTTCACTCGTATCTTGGCTATCATGATAAGTATTATTAATTTCTTTCTCATTTATTTCTTTCCATAAGCTTCGTTTTAATAACATTCCAGTATTTATAAAGACTAGGCCATGAGTAGGTCTAGCGTTAAAAAAACAACATAAATTAACACAGGCCGATTTTTGAAATGTGTGTCACTATGTCTTCCAGTTTAATGTTGGATGATATGATTAGTCACATGGACTGCAAGCTTCCTGCTGTAAGCGTGCTACCCTGTTTGGGTGTATTTGGTTTGACGGTAGCAGGATATAAGATGTGAATGATATTTTGCCATTGTTTCGTTATCAAATCATTTTGGACGAGCATTTGATTTGGAATGAAGAATGCGGTTTTTCAATGCTTAGCCGCATAGTATTAAATTATTACAGCAATAGAGGTTTTGTAATTGCAGTTATGAGCACGTAAACGTGCATAAAAGCTGCAACCCGGTGCGGTAAACGGGGAAAAGAAACGCGCGTCGGTACATGGTACGGACTTATGAGCTTCTGGCGTTTACCAAAGTGTCACATCAGGGCGTGTGATTTACCGACAGGCGCTTCCCGACCGCTCGACGAACACCACCGACATTCACCTGTATAACAACCCTTGAAATATGACAAATGGGCGGCTGTCACAGTCATTTATAGTGGATACTTTCTGCTGTGGTAATTACAGTCGGAGAAATGGATACAACACAAATTAAATCATGCATGAACATGCCGGTATCCAATAAGCTCACATGCTTAAACCGCACCTCCAATATGCCGAAATAATCTGCAATATAAGCATTGGAGACATATGATAATTAATACATGTACATGTAATAACATAAACCAATAGCCAATACAGTACTGACTACACTTTTGTATCTAGTGTGCTTTAAACAATAATGGCAATGGGTTAAATATGTTCCCCATCCGACTCGAAAACCCCCGAATTAAGACGAATCAGCTGCTGGCCAGTTTCACGAAAAAACTAAGATGAGAAAACATTTTCCGCCAAAAATCTTATAACCTGATAAAACAGTTATAATAACATTCCAATAAAGTAGCCGACACTTATTTGGTAATTCCACTATTTTGTGAAAACCTCGTCAATAATTACGACCTTTTGGAGCTAACAAAGCGTTATATCTGCTATGAAGTATAGAACGTTGATCGTTCCGTGGAGACTCATAATGCTTATTTACTTTTGTCCATTCAGTTTTATTGCTGGCCGCAGAGAATATATCCGTTATCTTTTACAAAAGACGTAATTACAGAAATTGTCAAAATGCCATTAGGCAAATGTTTATTCGCAGATATCGACAGTCTGGAATAAATCTATTCTTAACAGGCATCGTTTAGAGAATGTTGTTTTAATTGTCCAACTGGGTTCATTTTTGTATTCGTTTCTACCAAGGCACCTATCCCATTCCAGACAAAGGAGACCCCTTAGCAACGATAGCACGACAAAATAATTTCCGTTAATAATTAAGTCAACGTCTCAATTTCAACATAAAGTTTAGCTGCCTGTATCAATTCAACGTCTTAATTGACCAATCAAACTATTTCTGAATAAAAAATATACTTAAAAAAATATACTTAAAAAGTTCAATTCGAAAAAGCGATTGTACGATAGTTCGTCAATAACATGATGCCAGAATATTGTTATCAGCCCGGTTTGAACACAAATGGATATAATGCAGATATTCATGTCAAACACACTTGATATCCGAAGGTACTCAAGGCTAAACAACAAGGCTAATGTTGATTCAAGGTATCAAAGACGCGGCAAAATAGGTTGTACAATATAGACTGAACATGTGGTAGTGACGTTACCAGTAATGCTGACGTCATTCGGGGTACTGAATAAATCACTAGATTTGCAAATAACGATACACCAGATTCCTTAACACACAATCTTAACAATTTATATTCAAATGTGATTTGAGAAACGTTTTAAAACATGCAGGTAACACATAATGATAGAAACAAAAGGTTTTATATTTTGTTCTATTATTTCTCTTTTCCTGGTTTATAGGGATTTATCAGTGAAATGAAAATGTAATTTCACTTTTTGAAACAGTAAAATAACAGTTTGATATTTTTCGCCTCTTAAAATTAAAGCCGGCTCTAACTTTATCTTTCGTATTCAATGAGGTGCGTTTTTTTAAAACACAACGACAGCAACAAATAATTTACTGCCATTTTATATTCTTTTTAGCGTATACATACTATAAAGAAAAACAAATATTGATTATATGAAACTATATATTTCCCCTCATGAACATAAACAGCAAACATTTTGCTTTTGTAAATACCACTTGTGAAATATAGATGTTGGTGCTCTCACGGTGAAATTGCGTTGCACTGCTTCATTGTATAATTTTCTACATTAGGCAAATATCTTTTGGATAAAAGTGTCTGTATACAATTATATTGTTTGAAGTAATTTATGGTTAGTTTTAAATCTGAATAATTTTATCCCTTTGCATATGGCATTTTCCGCCTAAAGTTCTGCCTTTATTTGTTGTTGTGGGTGAATCATGAGATACAGTGGTTTCGTATGGCGTCAGGAGTTTCTTAGAGAGCAAACATGCATTTAACGATTAGAAGCTATTGGAAATGGAATCTCTTTATATAGCTTCATTCGTCTGCCGTGTTTATACGAGCCTCGTGTCAGTTGTCAACAGAATTATCAATTTGTCCCTCGAGACACGAGGGCGGTTATAAGACATAGACAAATTACACTCTTTGTGCTAACTGTGGATTATTGATAGAACTAATAAAATCTATACTGTAATAGAACTCTCTGCGTGGTAACTAAAAGCCATGATTTCCGGGTTTTGGATTTGAGAAGTACATTCACATGCGTTTGAAGGAATTCACACACGAGGAACAAGTTTGTTTGAGATAAAACAATATTACGTTATGGTATGTAGGACTTTATAAAATTGGATTTACGGAGAGATCATTATTAGTAATGGTATGTACGTCTTTTTATGCAATTTCACAAAATTGTTTCACTTATTTTAATGAAAGTTATTGCTATTTTGTATTGTTCGCTTACGAATTTGCAATGCTCGTTCATGTTTACTCAACAAGTGTTTAATTGCTTTTTCATGTTGTTTTTAAATAAATTTCATAATTGTTATGTAAATGTTTAAATAAGTGGAGTTGAATCGTGTAGAAAAGCTCTGACATGTATTTAAGAAATGTTTGGTACAAACTATGTCACATTCTGCGTGCATGTCAGCCCATTTCAACATTGTGGCGTACATATATAAGCATTTAACTGGAGGACGTAACTCTCAAATATAAGGTCATATTTCCATGTCCATTTTGATACGCCAACTAGAAAGTCATGAATAATCACATGATAATCCGTTGCAATTAACCATCACGTTTATTTTCTGTATAACACATATGTAATATAACAATATTTCTCTGTATGTTTGCAAACAAGTTCATTGGAAAAGATAAGTGTTTAATTGGTTCAATTGCAGCAGGCCATACCGTTTATGTCTCATGTTGCTATTTTGATGAAATTTCATTTGAATAAAGTAGTTCATTTTTCCTTTTATTAATAAGAGGAAAGCGCGATATTTTCAACAGGAAATGACGTCAATAACATATTACAAATTTGTGACGTAATCCTTTAAAAAAGAAAGCAAATATCGTTAAAATATAGTGCTCATGTTGTGTTTCTTACTAGATAACTTAAATAGTTTTACATAGAATCGAAATTAAAAGGATCGGATGTATGTTTTCGGTTATTTCATTTCTGCAATGCATGTAGAGCGGGAACTACCATTGGTCGGCTCATCATCAACGCAGGTAAAACAGGTTAGTTTATTTTCTTATTGATTACCGGGAAAAAGCATGTGGTCAAAATCTGACACTCGTCATCTTTTTTTTTTATCTCGTCCAGGAAATATGTAAGTAAGCTCGCCTTATACTCGCTCACTAACAAAATCCTGAACTCGTTTAGTAAAATTGTGTATTATATGACGAATCGTGACATATCATAGTTCTCTTTTTTCCAAAATATAAACCATATATAAAATATTGCAATTGAAAATTAACAAACAAATATTTTATTTCATCATACAGTACGAGTTCACTTTTGCGTTAAATGTATAAAAATGCATCGGAAACGGTAACACAAGCTAGGCTCAAAGCGATATATTCTTTTTTTAAATAAGCCACTATGTATACGGAAAGGGGTAAATCTGACCATTATTGAGTTTTAGATACACACTGACATTCTTGCCATAATTTACAGTACAGACTTAGAATTGTTGTTTTTTTCACTTGATTCTTAAACAATGCAAATGTCTCTCCTTACAATCATTGACAGGAAAAAGTGTACTTAATAATTTCCCTTTGGCTGAGTAACTTATTAAGTAAGTCAATGCACCGGCATATAACTATTACATTAGTTTCTATGAAAATTAGGCGTAAGAATTTTCACTGATCCAAGAACAATTGTGATGTTTCTGCGTAAGAAGTTATTTGCGGAGAATGTGATAGAATATGCAAATACCATTGATTTTATAGCCGCTATCAACTGCATGGCAATGACACAGCGTTCACAAAAGAAAACGGGTCCTTACTTTTCTGATTATGAGATTGGATATTGCATCATACGTTTTTACCGTTTAGATCATAAAATAAAGTGGCGTGAATTATGTTGTTTTCGTTAACGTCTCCAACATAGTGTAAATTGTTATAAATGTAGCGTAACTCTTTCTTTGATCACATACAGTAAAACTATTTTCCATTCATACAGCTTTCATGTCCTGAAATGTTTAGCGCGCAATGTATATTCCGCTAGTTCCCCTCTGTAGTTTAGGCCCAATAATTTTATATGTACCTTAATCGTATGCCTATTTTGTTTTTATCATTAAAGTCAAATGGGTTAAACGAAATATAATGCATGATATTTAAAAGAAAACAACACCAACAATGTTTTGCATCAATCTAAATTGTGCGCCTTTAAGTACACCATCTAAGATAGTGCCAGAAACCACAATTCCCTTTTCTACTATATGCATCAATGCACTCAGTCTCACTGTTAGAACTATATACTTACTGCTATTAGGAAGGCTTATCTGCATGTCTGATTAAGGGATTTACAACAAGGGGTAGACACCATAGACACAAATACTGGTGTCCGTTGCGAGCCAATCACTTTAAGGTCGGCATTAATAAGGGTTTGTCTAGTAAATGGCAAAAATCAACGTTTTACGCCTTATAAAGGGAGCAATCTTCACAAAATGAGTGTTTGATTACACATGCTAAACACTGAATGCTTTGTTTCAGGAGAACTCTTCCCGGTAAAGCATCTTTCCACTGAGACAGAAAACGTGACAACAAATGAGACCTGTATCCATTAAACAAGACTTCTACCCATTTAACAAGACTTCTACTCATTAAACAAGACTTCTTCTCATTAAACAAGACTTCTACTCATTAAACAAGACTTCTACCCATTCAGTGAGGCACAATTCAACTGAATGAGGCATTTTCCAAAATGCGGGGCTACATGATAAAACAAATATAAAAATAGTTAGGTTTCATATGATGCTAAAGCTAACTAAAGGAAGGAAATACGATCAACGGTCAGCATTTCAGAAGGATCCATCGGGAAAAGCAACGTGAATATTTAGCACGTCACAAGGACTGTTTAAGATATTTTCAGAACAACTGCTGCGGATGAGGCATCCCCTACCGAAATCATGTAGAATCGTACAATACTAATTATAGTGTTTACGAACGGCCCAATTTTTTTTTTTTTACCTGAGAACAAACACGAATGCAGGTAAAAGTTCCTGCCCACAGTCACGTAAATACGGTGTTGTGCATTTCAGGAAGACTAGGCTGTGGTACAAGTGGAAGGCGGAACAACTTGAGACCGTTCAGGGGGTTTGGAAGCGTCGCGTCATCTTCGGCCTCGTAAAGGCCAAGTTCCGAATATACTTGGACAATACAAGGCAATGAAGATGGAGAACAGTCGTGCACAACTTTGTCAAACCCTTTTTATGTGAACGTGCATGCGAAACATGCGAACGGCAAAAATGAGTCCGTATTATGACGTTGTCTAAAGTAATTTTATAGGAACAGCTACGGTCAATGAAAAATCAAACATAGTTTGCCTCTCAGTCAAAAACTTGAACATGATTGTAAACATGTAAGGGATCATACTTATTGAAAGTGGACGCCATGCCCTGATTCAGCATTTATGATTGTCCATAGCCAGAACATCTTATTAAGCACATTTAAATTTGCTGCACCATCATGGATACGGCTGTTCAGGTTACGAGCTGGAATGAAGCGGATGGACGAACGGAAAGGCGTCTCGGACAAAATAAAGGATCACCTCAATAAAGCCTTGATACATATTCAAAGGCAATGAGAATATACATTTTAAAATGTTTTATTAAAACATATAGAAAGTTATATGATCTGTTATGATGGTGTTACTCAAAGATCGGAGATTTTGCACAGGATTCTAATGTTAAGTCATTAATCCACATAAATTAAGTATTTAAATGGCATAGTTCAGTATTGGTTTTCTTTAATATTTTAACTTCCTTGTCATATTTCTGGCATAATGTTTTATTTTGAAATTTTGAAAAATCTTGTAACCTTAATTTAGAATACATCTCTTCTCAATCTTCTAAAAGTGTTTGCCTAACAAAATACAGCATCATTTTATTAAAACAAGTATCAGCTGTTACATGTATGTCTCCTTACAGACTCAAAATAACGAATTAGACGAATAATGTCCGGGTCAATACTACAGCTAACAAGGCGTTATTTCTTATATGGACTCAAACGTTCAATGTACCCTGGAGATCTGAACTGCCCATTAACTTCCATCTATTGTTGTATTATAGCTGTTCATTGAGAATTTTTGCCGTCATCGTTTACAATAGCCTTAATTACAAAAAATGTCAAAATGCCATTAAGCAAAATGTTGTTTGGCAGATATCAAGGGAATTGTAAACTGTATTCTTAAGAACCATCATTTCATGCGATTCGCTTTGAAGCGTAAAGCACTGCTCCAATATTTGCCAACTAAACCATTACATACCATAAGATACCCTTACCCACTTTAGTGTCACGTGTTGCGTGTGTAGTCAGGTGTATATTACTGTAAAAAATAAAGACACCCTATGTTAGCCCATATAAATTAGCGCGCGAGATTTCATATAGAGCGGTTTTTTTTTATCTTATTTAAATACTGCTCAAGCAATATTTGCGATAAATACATTATTTGTATCTAAAATGAAGCTAAAGCGCTTCATGGGGATTTCATGTTTGACCTAGAGCAGTCAACATCGCATTAAGTGTCCCGAAATGAATTTCATCCTGAATTAAATGGTAATTTAAATTTACATTTTACTGACTGTTCCAAGGCGGTACCTAACAATTCTTGATAAACATACCTAGCTTTTTATCCCCCGCTGAAGGGGGAGGGGGATATTGTTTTGGCGTTGTCCGTCCGTCATTCCGTCCTTCCGTCCATCTGTCCTTCCGCCCTTCCGTCCGTCCGTCCGTCCGTCCGGTACCATATCTTGGTAGGCATTAATCAGAAAATGATCAAACTTGGTCAGAATGTTCCCTTTGATCATATCTCGACAACTTTTAAAAGTGGGTCACATGGGATCAAAAACTAGGTCAGTAGGTCTAATCTTAGAAAATGTTGTCTTTGGAACATACTAGAGGCATTATACAAGGTCAAATATTCATGAAACTTGATCAGAATGTTTTCCTTGATGAACTTTTGGTCGTAAATAAAACTGGGTCGCATATGGTAAAAAAATAGGTCACTAGGTCAAATATTAGAAAATTCATGTCCGGAACCATATCATGGTAATGATTGGTCAAGTTATGTTCAAAATTGGTCATGATGTAAACCTTGATGAAATATAGACCACTTAAAAAGTGGGTCACATGGGGTCAAAAACTAGGTCAGTAGGTCAAATCTTTGGAACATACTAGAGGCATTATACATGGTCAAATATTCATAAAACTTAATCAGAATGTTTTCCTTGATTAAATCTTGGACTTATTTAAAACTGGGTCACATATGATCGAAAATTAGGTCACAAGGTCAAATCTTTGGTCCGGAATGGAAATGATTGGTCAGATTATGTTCAAACTTGGTCATGATGTACCCCTTGATGAAATATGGACCGCTTGTAAAAGTGGGACATATGGGTTCAAAAATTAGGTCACTTGGTCAGATTTTAGAAAAATCTTTGAAACACATAAGAGGCAATATGTATGGTCTTATATTCATGAAACTTGATCAGAATGTTTTCCTTGATGAAGTCTTGTACCTGTTTTAAACTGGGCCGCATTTGATAAGAAATTAGGTCACTAGGTCAAATCTTTCAAAAATCTTGTCCGAAACTATTTTATGGTGGTGATTTAGTTAAAAAATGGTCAGAATGTTCTATTAGGTTAAATTTCGACTGCGTTTTAAAAGTGGGTCATATGGATCAAAAATTAGGTCACTAGCTCATATCTTACAGAAATCTTGGGAACCCTCTAGAGGCAATACATCTGCTCTAATTTCCATGAAACTTAATCAGAATGACTCGATGAAATCTTGGAATGGTTTGAAACTAGTAGGTCATGTGTCGTCAAAAATGAGGTCACTGAGTCAAATCTTATAAAAAAACTTGTGGACACTCCAAAGGCTATATTTTTTCATATATCTGGACCAATCTTCATGAAACTTGATCAGAATGTTTGCCTTGATGAAATCTTAGATTAGTTTGGAACTGGGTAACATGGAGTCATAAACTAGGTTTCTTGGTCAATTATAAATGTTACATTATATACAATATTTTTTATTTATTTCAAACATTTGCAATCAAACTCAAACTCATATATGTACAACAATTAATTTCCATTTCTTGTTATATATAGTATTTATGCACTGTGATGTTTGTGAAGTTTTGTGCTGTTCTTCCATGTTCCTTGATTGTGAAGTTTTGTTTTTATGTTCTATATCTTTGGTGTTTGCCCAGTGCCATTAAATCGGGTTTATGTATAAACATTTTGCTACAGAGCTTGTTTCTGTAGCTTTTCGCATAAATATTAATTGCCGCGTTAGGTGTCGTAATCGGTGTGTGTTTTGTCAAAATCCGTGTGCCTCAAAAAGGATTTCGGTTAAATGCTTGACCGTGTTGGTTCGTTGTTTATTTTATGAGCCCAGTTAAATGCAGAGGTGACATTATCAAAAAGCGACAGAACTAAATCAATGCATGGATGTACTTTAAGGCTAGCTACCGCCTTTATAAACAAGTCGCAAAAAAAGCTCATGATGTGAATGGTTTGGGCAAAGTCTTGATTTCTATTTCAAGAAATATATAAAATACGTTAATATTTTTTTTTTTAAATATTGCTTGTAACTACCACAATGAAGTAAAAGATCGCTGCCTTTTCCTTCTTTTTTAGTATTTTTAATATGCAAAGGAGAGTACTAGTATGTATTAAGGTGGGCGCGCGGTTGGGTCCGACCAGAAGTGACCACGCATCAGACTGCACCGAACTGGGATTACATGCCTTCAAAATTACCCGCAATATATAAATTACCCTCATCGGTGTATGATGGCGTGACAAACATTCTTATCTTAACCAATTTCCTTAGGATTAAGTACTTAAGAACATGTCTTGAAATTATTCAGATATTTACAGTATTACACGCGAGGTTTTGTGACGAGAACCCATTTGGGGAAAGCCAATTGTCTAACTATTTCCTCTTCTTGTAACCGGATGTTTTACGCTCTTATCCAAGACCTCGTGTACACAATTATCGGCTTATCTATATGTAAGGACCATCCAGTAATATTATTTTAAATTAAATTGCCGCAGACGTATACAACGGAAATATTGACTTTATACATAAGATGATTGAATTGTACATGTTTACATATGCTTTAGTGTTTTAATTTGCTTGTATTTTTTGTATAGAAGAAAAGAGAAGTTAAGACTCTAAAGCAGTTTGAATAAATACAAATAAACATATCTATAAACCTTTCTATTGAAAAGTAAAAGTTTTTTGTCAGTTAGATTTCAATGGAAAATAAAAATATTAAATAATCAAACACCATATTAAAGATGCACTCATGCTCCTAAATAAGATTTACCATAATTTAAAATATTGTTTTATTATTTCAAAAAGGATGAATAAATGTCGAAAACAATTGTTCTTATGAAGGATACCAAGTTAAATTTGAAAGCAATGAGCATACAACACGGTATTTTTACCTTATGAGACTATAATAGATCACAGTAAATCTTTTAGCATTCACCCATCATTAAATATTGTTTGCGCTTTCTGCTATTACATACACGGTTACTATCTTGTTATCAGTATATGAAATTTTCCATTAATGCATTACTTAGTAAGTTGTTAAATGTTTATCAGTCAAAATTGATGTTTGTTATACACGTGCATGTACTGAGTTTGAAAAAGAGTGTTCATTTAAGTAGGTTTGAGTATACACAGCAAGCTCCACTTTGACGTCAAATGAATCATTGGACATATTTGCCTGTTTGACTACTGCGCTGACTGGATGCAGGAGTTTCTTAGAGAACAAATATGTTCTTAACGACTGGCAGCTATTGGAAATGTCATTGCTATATATGGCTTCATTAGTTTACGGACCTCTCTGTCAGTTGTCAACGATATTATCAATTTGTGCTCCGAGACCAGAAGGCGGATATAAGATGTAGAATAATTAAACTCTGTGCTAACTGGGGATTATTGATAAAACTATACGCCACTAATCGGATCTATACTGTAATAGATCTCTCTACGTCTGAACTAAAAACCATGACTTCAAGGTTTCGGCTTTGAAAATTATATTTACTTCACGATTGAAAGAATAAACACAAAGGGGAAGACGCTTGCTCCAATTAAAACAGTATAAAATTATGGTTTGTACGTTTGTATTTTACTTTTATCGAACTGAACACACCCGTGTGACATTTTCATTCAATGAGAGTTAAGGATATTTTGTATAATAATTTGGATCGCTTCCGACAATTGCAATGCTCTTTCATGTTTTTCAATGGACACAACGACTTTTTTAACTGGTGTTGAATTGCTTTCTCTAGTATTTAAATAAATTCCATTATTGCGGTATCGATGTTTAAATTGGTTGAGTTGAATTAAAAATAATAATCATAACAACCGTTATTTAAGAAATGCTTCGTACAAATACTGTATCATTTGGTAATGGAAACGCATACAATTTTACGGTAGACGTAGAACATTGTAAACATCTGATTCATAGTTGAACATGCGCTGTAAACTATATGTTTTTATTTCAAAACTATTCGGAGTCTATAATTTGGGATAAGTGTGATATGTCTTGAGAATAAGTTTTAGTTTCATATCATTTATGATTTCTGAATATACATATACAATACAAAATACGCCTTAAAACGCTTTTTTGTATATATAAAGTAAACCTCATTGAAGAAATAGAAAAAGTATTCAAATATGAATGAACGTTTCACAAGTCACATACAATCTGGGAGGAAGGTCCATCAGAAACACATATTACATGCATAGTTTATAAATAGAAGCTTCGCTTGCTTGTCTTTTATGTTAGGGGAGGGGGATGGACGTGGGGGCTGGGATTGGGTATGTTTAAGTTTTCGACTACTGGACTTTTTTGTACATGTTCATGTAATTATTGATTGTAACGGTTCAATGCCAATAACGACAACTGCAAACGCCCACTATCACGTGCTGTGGAAGCGGAGTATTATTTCTAAGAATCATAGAGACAAATTCAATGGGCCAGACGGACTAGATAGTAAATAACTACAACAATTGATTGAAAAAAACACACAACAGAAGCATGTCCAAAACAAGCTTTAACATTAAACCTAATGGCACAGGACCAAAGGCAAAAACATATAAAACATCACAAACATTGTTAAAGATGCACTCTTACTCCCAAATCAGATTAACCACAATCAATATTTTATGTAATATTCCAAAAAGGATGAATAAATGTCCAAAATAATGGTTCTTATGAAGGATACCGAGTTGAATTTGAAAGAAATTAGCATAAACACGGTATTTCTACCTTTGAAAACTATAGCAGACCACTGTAAATGTTTTAGCATTCACCAATCATTTAATATTTTTGCGCTTTCTGCTATTAAATACACGGTTACAATCTTGTAATCAGTAATTCATATTTTCCTTCAATGCATTATTTAGTAAGTAGTTAAAGGTTTATCAGTCAAAATGTATATTTGTTATACATATCTATATAGTATATATTGATTTTTTAATAAGAGTGTCTTATCAATCAACGAATGTTAGGTACCGCCTAGGAACTGTCAGCAAGATGATAGTTTACCTGGGGTTAAAACAAGTTTTATTCGCACAACCTCACACTTAACTCAACAATGTCGAATAAAGTTGAAACGTAAATGGTAAATCTTATCCAAGTATGAATTAATTTGTGGACCTAAATCGTGATAACAACATAAACAAATATGAAATATTGCTTACCAGCAGCAATTCGTCCGATGTTTATTTTTTTCATTTGAGACATCAGTACATATTAAGTGGACACAAATACGCACTCCAAAAGCTTGTATTGTTGTATTTAAATGTATTTGAAATGTATGTCCACAAGATGATAAAAAATCAAGACACAATGTCACTTAACATATCGAAAAGGGTATAACTGACCAGAATTGAGTTAAAGTGTCTTACTGACAGTCATGTGTTAATTTGCAGTAAATCTTCACACTGGCTGGACTTGTAATTTTCACTCGATTCCGAACAGAAACGTATTTAGACTTTTGCATCGGCCAAAGACCTGAAAAAGGCTGCTACATCCGATATCCAGAACGATTAAGCATGATTCTTTACAGTGATCCCAGAACAATTGTGATGGTTCAGAAGCGTACGAATGTATTGCTGGAAATTTTAAAAGAAAAAACAAATGCCATTAATTTCGCAGCTTTAATAATTTGGATGGCAATGGCTTGGCGTTTACAAACTAAAATATACAGTTTCTTACTGTTTTGTTGAAACTCAAGATTATAGGTGGAGCTTTTTCCCGTTTAGGACCATTTAACAGAGTAGCATGAATTTTTGTTTTTTAATAACGACTCCAAAATATGTTCAGTATGTATAAACTTATCTAACTGTTTATTGAATCATATAATAACTAGCTGATCACTCGGCTATAACATTAGACTAGTGTTCTTTTAAACTATGTTATAATTTTCCAGGAAATGAAATGCTCAATGATCACTCTTTTAATTGAAATTTACTGCGAAGGCAAAACCTATACTTGATGACATTTATCAGAAATAATCATTGTTGTAAATGTCCTTATACGTGTTGTAACTTTCATTGTGCATCTACCATTCATACCCCTGCTGTACATACCATTTTGTGCTTCATGTAAATCTTGAAGGAATGAAGGCAATAAAGATGTATTATAGTTTTGGTAATTTATTTTGGTCAGCACTAATCTTGACCCTGATTATTATACATTATGATAATAATAAAAATACATGTGCATTTTGCGGAGAAAAGCATAAAAAACAAGCTTGAAAATAGACAAACGAAAATTCCATCAAACAGTTAGTATAGATTATTTAAAAATGTTCTTTTAGCTGAGCTGTGACGAAATTTGGTGGGTTATACACCGCTCGTATCCGTGTCCTAGGTATGTCCTAGGTATGCATCAGTACTGGTATAAGTTTTGAGTCAAACACATTTTACGAACTGCATTGAATATGGGCTTTTGTAATCAAACAATGTTGTAGGAATTTTGAAGGGACCATTCTGCACAAAAGAGGTATTGGCTGGCACATTCTAATGCTTTTATCTCTAAATCATTGCAGGACAATTGCTGCAAATCAGGGATCATACCACTACCTGAGGCCTCGTTACACCGAACCAGCCAACGTCCTAATAAATGAGGCTTCTACCCCATTTAGGAGACACTGTCCTTCTGAATGAGGCATTTTAGAAGCAAATGCGGTTATACATGACAAGTACAATCGCGTCGACAACCGAAGCCGGAAGTGACACTTCATCGTCATTGCTGTGGTTACCATACGTTTCAATAGCGAGTGTGTGCATCTTATTTCTGGCGGTGAACTTCTGTTGCTACCATCGGTATCATTACTTGTTTTCTTTCTTTCCTTTGTACTGCAACAACCTGTCGTACAAATAGACTGTTTAAGACATGCAACATGTTCATTGATTCAAACGAATGACAAAAACACATTTAATATATATTTCAATGTAAAAAAAATACGTTTTGTTGCATTGTTGCAACTTTGTTTCAGAAATATTTCCAAACGTTTTTTAAGAAGTATGATATTTAAATACTTTTTATTGCTGACTCACAGCACAAACTCTACATTGTTCTGCTAACGGTCACGTAAACACCAGTGTTGTGCTTTTAAGGAGGACGCGGCTGCGGTACAAGCGGAAGACAGAACAGCTGGAGACCAGGCTGCGGGTCCGGGAACGCCGAGTCATCCTCAGTCAAGTTAAAGCCAAGTACCGCATCTACTTGGACAATACACAGAACGATGACGACAGTGAACAATCGTGCACAATTTTGGCGAACCCTTTACATTCGAACGCGCATGCGAAACCTAGCAATGACAGGAAGGAATGCATATTATAGCGGTCTAAAAAGACATTTTATAAAATCAAGTAGAGTCAATGATTAATCATGTTTGGTGTTCTTCTTAAAAGATCCGTCACATAAAGTTTTACATTTATGCATGTCTTTCATAACGATAACCTGTTTTGGCATATAAAATCATCCATAGTAAAAGCAATATGAAACACAACATCGAAAAGGGGCTTTACAGTAATAATGATACGGCTGTTCAACTTTCGAGCGGATATGAAGTAGACGAAGGTTGTTAGAAATCTTAAAATATCCATTTTCAACGTTTCAAATCAATTTTAAATTAAGAAAGTAACACCATGGCTAAGGAACATAAAGTTGTACGCTGCGATTATTATGATTATTACCTTAGTAATTAAAGTTGTTCTGTAATTGAGGCATGTTATACTAGTATGATTTAGATTGTTTTCAATACATTATGAATATTGCCCCAACCATAACCCAATAGACGATATTGTTTCTTAAACTGATGGAATTAAAATCTTTGGTAAATTAGTAAAAACCATGCAATGTACCATTTCATAGTTTTACGCAAAAGTTATACCAAGCATCAAAGACGCCGCTAATATTATTGAACGGGACTAAAGGACGCAGATGCAGTTCATCAACATTCGAAGTTTGAGGTACCTGGATACCAGCGATCTTCAGTTATTGAACAAAATCGAGTTTTCAGCTCAAGGTTACCACGAACTTGACCTTTGACCAACTGACGTCAGATTAATTGGGTTGCTGGTCATGTTTGAGGGACCTTTACAAGTTCGAGGTGTCTTAGCCAAAGCCTTTTTTAATTATTGATAGCAAACTTCGTAATTTCAGCTTATGGGCTCAACGACCTTGACCTTTGACCTTCTAACCTTAAAAGGAAAAGGGTTCATCTTCTGGTTGTGACAAACCGGCCTACAAAGTATGAGATCCCTGGGCCAAAGCGTTCTTCAGATCTTCATCGGAAATCAATTTTCAGCTTAAGGTCCACATTGACCTTTGATCCACTGACCATAATATAATTCATCTGCTGTTCATATATTTATGCGAAAATCTACAGAAACAAGCAATCATATTGCCACGGTTTAGGTCCCTGAGCTAAAGCATTCTTCAGATAATGAATGTAAACCGTATTCAACTGAAGGTATTCAATACATTCACCCTCTGATCTAAAAAGCAACAGCTTTATATCGTGGTCAGTGCCTACCTACCTAGAAAATTTAAGATCCCTGATCGTAAACCGATTTTCAGCTTAAGACAACCTTAAGGTCACCACGACTTTAAATTTTGACCAACTTACATCCAAATAAATCAGACGTTGTCTGCTCTTCATACCTAACCTGCCTACAAATTTTAAGAACCCTGGGCCTCATTTAAATTAAAAATAATTATAACAAGTATAATGGTATTTATTATCAAAAATGAGGATTTATGATGTTTAAAACAAAAATCACACTGTTCTGTTATGAGGAATCATAGAAGTTTTACCGGTCCCGTATTACGGAGGCATCTTTAGAAAGTTTAAATTACATGTTTTTACATTAAAGTTTAAAAATTAAAAATGATATACTTCCAAATTCATATAAGAAATTTAAGATGTTTTAACAGCTTTATCATAGGAATAGAAGTAGTATTCATTAATTTATCTTAATTTAACCACACATATATTATATATTTAAAGCCCCAGTCCCAGTATCTTTTAGTAATGTAAACTCATCAAAATTTCATATATCCAAATGACTTCTCTTTGATATTTTGGAAAAGTGTTGTTGGATTTAAACAGTGTTTATATGGTGTGTTTCAGTGATCTAGATCATTCAACTTTTAGGAGATAAAAGTTTATTGTTGGTTCTCTTTCTCTGTTGCGTTTGATGCTCATGATTGAATGTAAGGATCTCGTATGATGTTCAATCAATATTAGACATATATTAAGAATAATAAAGTTTTGAATTGGTAGTTTCCCTTTAATTTTTAAATTTCTTGCCATATATTATTGTCGAGGACAACAATTTTCAAAAGAAAATGAATTTCTCACATAATGTTTTATTTCGTAATTGTTAACAATAACCTTGTTTCCTAAAATTAAGATATATACTCGTTTTCAATGTTCTTAAATACGTTGAATACAAAATTGCAGTAAGTTTCTTAAAAAACCCATTTAAATTTTATACGTATGTTCTCAGACTCGAAATCACGAATAAGACGAACAATGTACAGGCTAATAATAACGACCTTCTACAGCTAACAGGGCGTTACATTTCGTATGGAGTAAAGACGATAAATGTACCCTGGAGATTGTTACTGCGTATTTACTTTCATCCACTGTTTTTCTTATTGCTTGCAACTGGTATTGTTTCCATCTTCGTTTACAATAGCCGTAATGAAAGACATTGTCAAATGTCCAAAATGTTTTTGCAGATATTGACGGACTGGAATGAAATACATTCGTAATGTAACCGGGTATTGGATACATAGCAGTACGTATTCTGACTTGCTTTGGAGAGGTAGCTTTAACGCCAGAAAACTTTAGTGCCGCTTAAATTCAATATCCGGTTACATTAACAGGCATTGTTTATACAGTATGAGTGTGATTTCATTGAAAAACTGGACAACTGTGCTTATGTCTTTGCTCAATGTTAAGCATTAATCTAAGATCGACCAACTATCACACTATCTTCTTGTGGACCTCGTACCCACTTGAGTGTCACGTGATATATTAGGTCAAGTAGAGCAATAGGGAGCCTCTTAACAAATATACGGTTTAAAACCACAGTTATCTGCCCCCCCCCCCCCGTTGACGAAGATCCTGATGTAAATACAGAATAGATAGTGCTTTTGTTCAAGTATCAATATTTTATTTAAGATGAATGTAAGAGAAGAAACAGGTGGTATATTTGCATAGAACTTCATACATTTTGATACTGTATTGCAAGAAAATGTCTATATGAAACATATAGTAATAAAAACTTTGGTCTTAGGTCATAGGATCACGAATTTTCGTTAATTATTGTCAACGTCACAAAATAAATGGAACGTTTTCTGCGTTTATGAAATAATGACCAATCAGACACTTCAAAAGAAGCTGAGGCAAGTTTCACCAAGGACACAATTTATTTGGCATGTTACTACTCTCTAAAAGAGAAATTCAAAACAATGTATACGGATCACTCGATATATCATTGAAGTTGACAGAAAGTACACCAGATTTTCCGTGCAATTTATCGTGAAACATCTAAGACAATCTATGACATGACAAGGAGTTAATAACAGTTATTTAACAGTTACTATTCACCAGGCGTACAAATCCATATGCAAAACAACGACATTCTGATGTTTAAAATGAAAATGTCATAACCATCCTAATCAGCCACTCGAGACAAACGGCCCCATTCATTCTTCTCCAAACTAATAACACTGACTTAAAAACCAAATTCAAGGCTTAACATCAGTTTTTGAAATCTGAACATACTAAATTTGTCAATGCAAACTATCATACAATCTTCATTCCAACATCACTCTTCATCTAACTATTCATCTGTCTCCCATGCGTATAATTTAATAATTCCTTTCCCATCGGATTTGAATATTTTTTAAAGGGGTTTCATACGAAGCTCGAGCGTGGAATGAAACCACTGGGGGTGTACATCACATATCCGCGAGCTACTAACTGTGTAACGAATATATCTCACCCAGTACTTTTATTTAGTGACGCTTTAATATTGTCTCAAAATTATATTTTAAGAATTACAAATAATTTATGTAATCAAGTTTATTTGGAACAAATACAATAACAATGTAAACATAGTAATACAATTGTTTAACCGCATATATATGTTTTCTCAGTAAGGTTACATTAAATTAAAACTGTACAGGCAAGATGTATAACAGTTAATTAAATCGAATAATAAAAAACAAAAATAGCTAGTTTCACAATTAACTGTTTTTAACACTTAATTTTTAACAATTTCTTGAAGGTAACACCTCAGCACATTTGCAGATTTCTTGTTGCATCGAAGCGTCTCTTTTTAATTTAATTTTAACATTTTTCGGCAGATTCGTCACTTGTGCTTGTAAACCGTTTTTAGTCGCCATTTTGTAACCAATGACTCATGTAAACAGTCGGTTACACTTAACAGATTGCTTCAATAAAATGGATATTCAATAACAAGCATAAGTTAGCTCCCCTACAGTGAAAAGATAAGCCGAGAGAGTTACACATTTTTGGCCGCCATTTTATTACGTCTTCTGCGCAGGATGGAAGTAACAGGGGTGGTATGAAACATACTGGAAATTACAGGGTGTGTATGGATTATACACGTCATGCACGTGACCGCTCTAGGCCAATCGGATAGCGTCATCCATGTAGGAGGTGAGATATTACACCATTTGCAAACTGAATACTTATAGAAAAATATATGAATTCCTTTAAAATCTGACACATTTTTAACTCACGTTCACGAAAAGAAACGTTCCATACACGTTCTAATTAGGGTTAGAACCCATTGCGCTGCGATTACATAGCTTGTAATGTTTTGCATTTTATAACAACATTGCTGCAAATCTTTCTCCTTCAATTCAATGATTGAATTTATAATACTTATCTTTAGATGTTGAGTTCATGGCCACAACGAGGGCTGATGCTGTCTTGGGATTTAATAACATAAAACCACAACAGTCTGGGGAACACCACCGGAAGCGCGGCACCTGAACAAGTGACATCAACCAAGAACAACTACCAGGAGGTGATACAGCTGCACGTGTGTTCACGTGGTGGAACCGTGGAGTCTGTATAGCCCCGGTATCATTGTTTCTGCATCTTTCTCCTCCGGTTAGCTCGCAAAACAGAAATAAAAATAACACCTTAATATCCCGTAATATCATGGCAATAAAACACTCTGTGTTACAAAAAGTTAAAGTTTAAACTTTTAACACCATTTGCTTCAACTAATTAAAACAAGAGAAAATTTATATCAAAAAAGCGGAAATAAATTCCTCTTACACAAATTCATTGTTTTTTTCGCCACTCGTGAAAATATGTTTTTCTATAACACTCGTGAAATAAAATACGACCTTTCACTGAAATAAAAAAAAATCTGTTTCTTTAATGCTTATTTTCGGAGTTGTATTAGTATTTTAATTTATTTTCTTAATAACCCCCTTTTGAAAAGGTTTTTTTTTACGCCGTAACCCTTGGGACGCCCCTCTTGCAAATTCTATATATATATAATAGGAGATGACGTAGCCGTCAATTTCCCATTTCCGGTTTGCTGAGAAAAAGTTCTCTGATTTTTTTATAGTTAATATTTGCTCGTTTTTTAGTTCAAAGACTTTTTAAACAGTCATCTAAGAAGTTTTATTAGTATATCTCTGTTTCAAAAAATAACGAAAACACTTTTTTAAGCGGGGTATGACTACATTACCAACCAAATTACTACGCCGCCATTTACTAAATGAAAATTTGAAAGGTCAAATATGTTAGCAAAACAATTGCGGATAATCATTGGATATAAAACATTTTTCTTAGTTTTAGAGTGTGTCTCATGATACATGGATATTCAGTCATCTTACTGTCAGAGGCCTGTCTCTTTTGCTTGAAGACAGATAAGATTTCAAGGTAATGATGAGGACCACGCTAGTTTGTTGACAAATTTTCAGGCGTGGGTGGGGTAAACAAATATCAGTAAAACTTTAAATTGTTGTGTAAATTTTCGGGGAAGTACGTATTACTTAAAACAACAACAAACAGTTCAAAATACATTTGAACGATGATATAACATTGTTATATTCATAAAATTGTTATCCCGTTTATCAAACGTTTTCTTGATCTTGAAGCTGAATGTTCGAACAGTTGCTTTCGTCTGTAATTGGTTTGGTATGAAAGCAAATGTTCGAACATATACTCCGAAAAGCATGAAATAAACTGAATTAATTCAGTATTTCTTCATATTGCATTGTTCAACTACGTACTTTGATTTATTATAATATTACATGTACTCGTCATTTGAAGTAACTGACTAATCCTGTGCACGACGATTAAAAACATGCTTTGTCAGTTAACACGAACACCTGCCTACTGCCAGGTTCGACCTCAAATTTAACCATCAATTGAATAGATGTGAACGTACCGGTTCCCCAAAGCTGAATGTTTTTACATTCCTATGCACAATAGTCATTCGTGCTTATAAATGCCACCTTGCGGTTATAACATTATAATACACATTTTACTATAAATAGTAACATTTTACTATAGAAACTCATTCCCGCAATAATGATTATCGTTTCCGCCCGTGAGATCATCACGGCGCGTAAGGGCGATTATGGCATAATTGTCTGACGAAGACGAGAACGTGCACACTGACGTCATTTTCACGAAAATTTGTAGGCAAACATTTAAAAATTATTTAAATCTTTTGAGGGATTAAAATGGAACTATCGGTGCAATTATAGTGAAATTAGTTTTACCAATAATGACACCTTCCGTGTTTCCGTAACGAGTTCTACCCGAAACCGTACCGGATGTTTACATTCGGTAAAGGTCATAAAGTAGTGAGACAAAGAAATGTTTTGTTTTAACGTTTTGTTTTACTTTATTCGATGAGAAATGTTAATTATTCCAGCGAAATGGCTAGGGTCATTCAAGCGGAGATTCTTATGAAACTGCTTATAGGATTGATCGGCCCTAGCTGTGCTCACCTATTGAAATGAACATCACAATCAGCCGATGTAAAACAGGAAATATTTGAAGAATGGAAAAATTGCAGGCTTATTCTGAAAACACGTTCGAAAAGGTTTGCTATTTTGATTTTCAGTCACTCCTAATTTTTCGCAGCTAATGTCATTCAAAACCATTTTGTTTGATCTCATTTTTAAGACTTTCAGACTACATGCTAATTCTATGACTTATCGTTCCATATTCCATAAAATCATGTTTTTAAATCCATTTGAAATCATTGACAAATGACAAAACATATATATTATAGATAACTAAATTATTTACGATCAAGTTTGTAGTGCTATTTATCTGCTTACGCATAGTATATCGCTTAAAGAAGATAAATAATTAAAATGCTTGTTAAAAAAAGTCTGTGTAATATTACAGAGTGTTTCAAAGCTATTTAAAACTCAACACAAAGTCCCCTTAACTAACGGCATTATCATACCATAACATATGAGAGGTGATAAACCTTATATTAATAATTATACAGGATTAACATTGTGAAGCAATGTTGCCAATTTATTTTAATGTGTTATTCAAGAGCAAATAATTGAACGTCTTTAAGAAAACAGTTTATTTCTGATGCATAATTTAATTCGGTTTAAATCGGTTTATAATATATTTTTTATTCGTATGCTCAAATACATGCTAACTTTAACAAACGTTTCTATTGCTTTTATATTGGCATGGAACGTTGTTCGATAGGAGCATAAATGCAAAGGGAGATAATCTACACACAATTGTTACCAATATTCATTGAAGATTTACGGCCGTTGGCTCAGCTTTTTCTTAATATCGCAATATTTGACGATATAAGTACAATAGGATTACTTCTTTTAAAGCAAATACACTCGGTTTAGGAAATATAGGTAAACCGGCAATGAGAATAGAAATAATAGTGGTTAAGCATTACAAAAAATATGTTATATCAAATTGTTGCTTTTCGCTCATTATAAAGATCTTCGTTGAGACAGTTCGAACAGATGTACAACTGACGCTCGATCGTTTGTACTTAGTAATACACGAGTGGTAAAGGAAAACATTGCCTAAACAAATACTGCTGGTTTTCGCCAAAGAGAGAACGTAATGAAAATTGGTATGAAGGCAAATAAAGTGTAGCTTTGCAGTTATTTCTGTTGCGTTCCGTCTATAATTACGTACTGGTGTATATGTGGAAATACAAAATCTACAGCGTCTGTAAAAGAAGATACATTTTAAATTTTGCAAAGGAAAACTTGGTATCAACTTACAAAGCTGATGTGTATGTCAAATTGGATAGATACCTATTACATAAAAATAAATAAGTATGTATATTCAAATGTGGTCACAAATTGAAAATAAGTGATAGTATAGTTATTCAATAGGTCGTATGAGATATTTGCAAGAATTGACAATAAAGCAAATAGTAAATTTTAAGTTAACATGTATTTGAGCATACACATAAAGAATAACAACTTGATCGATAATACACCTGCTTCTCCTAATATTAATTATGAATGCGAAAAAGGCAGTTTTTCTTCAAAAAAATTAATAAAAGAAATTATGTAAAATATATTGGCAAAATTGCTAAATAATGTTAATCCTGTATAATTATTGACATAAGGTTTATAACCTCTCGTATGTTATGGTATGATAATACCTTTAGTCAAGGGAATTCTATTTTGTGTTTTGAATGACTTTGAAAGACTCTGTAAAAACTCCATCATAAATATCACAAACCATAAACAAGCAATTTAATTTTCTTATGTCGTTGAAAACCTGTTTGGTAATATCTACGTTAGAGTAAAATAAATTAAAACGAAATTACTTTTCCTTGTGTATAATAATATAACCGCCCGGTCGCATTTATAAGCACGAATGACTATTGCGCATAAGAATGTAAAAACATTCAGCTTTGGGGAACCGATACGTTCACATTGATTGAATTGATTGTTAAATTTGAGGTTGTACCCATACAGAGGGCTAGTCTTATTAAAATATGTTTGATGTATTTACTTGAAATGGCGAATACTTGTATTATTATAATTATGCAAAGTGCGTAGTGGAACAATGGAATATATAGAAATAATGAATTAATTTAGTTGCTTTGTTACCAGAGAGGAAAAGTTATTGTGTTTTCCAAGGCATTAATGAAATGGTGTAAGAGGAATTTTCATGCAAAAATAGTTTAATAGTTCATTGATATAAGTTAAACATATAAATATCCTCGCATTTTAATACTCATATGATGGATGGCTTACCGTAAATAGTGAATACTATTTATCAAGTTATAAAAAACTTAAGTTACAAACCCAGCACAAGAACGCTGACAAAACATATAAAATTGTTAAATGATACATCTAAATATTTTTTCACAAATGGGTTTTAATAAGAGGCTCACATGTAGCATTTAACGTATCTACAAATGTTCAAGCCACAATGGAACTAGCAGGGACAAACCCACTCGACTAACATTTATTAAAGATCTTGTTATAAGCACAAGTTTCAGGACACACACTCATCAAACAAGGCACGGAAAACAGCTTAGGACTGAAAATGATTTAGGAGGCTATTTATGCTATGTTGTATGACCTAAGTTAAACTTGCCTCAGCCTCTTGCAAGGTGTCTAATTGGTCAGTATTTGATTAACGCAGAAAACGTTCAACTTATTTTGTGACGTTAACAATATTTAACGGAAAATCATGACCGTATAGTTGATAAAAGGCTCCCAAAGTATTGCTTAACTTCACCCTTTGTATCACGTGACTCTCAAGTGGGTACGAGGTCCACAGGAACTAAGTTGGAGTATTGACAGATCTTAGATTAATGTGACTACCTTATTCAAAATCATTTGTTTTAATGAGAATGTCACTTTAACTGTTTTTCACCATATACGACATGACGTCTTGTTAGCTGTAGACGGTCGATAGTATTGACCCGTACATTGTTCGTCGAATTCGTGATTTCGAGTCTAAGAATGAACATATATGGAGAATATTTTAAATGTTTTTAAGAAACGTACGGCAATCATGTTTACAAAGTATTTTAGAACATTGAAAAAGTGCTTATCCTTATTCACGGTTTTGAATAATTTAAAAAACATTATGTGGGAAATTCATCTCCTCTCGAAAACTGTTGTCCTCGACAATAATATATGACAAGGTATTTCAAATATTAAAGAAACCTAACAATCCAAAACTTTATAATTTTTAATATATGCGTATTATTGAATGTACATCATATGAGATCCTCAATTTTTTTACGATTATCAAACGCAAAAGAGAAAGAGAAACCAACAAGAAATAATTATCAACAACAACAACAACATGTTTTTACAAAAAAAAAACAAACTTTCAAGTAAGTTATACTTTAATTTGAATATCTTCAAGGCTAGAATGAACAATCATTTCCAAAATGCTGAATAATCCAGATCACTGAAACACGCTATATAAACACTATTTAAATCCAACAACACTTTCAGAATAATTCTAACAAAATGTTTTAGCTGTTGTAAACCTGTTGTAGAAGATTTGATCTTACCCAAAGACTAATGATCTGAGAAATATATACCTAAAATACCTTGTGTAAGAATGTTTGAGAACAACCAAGAACTTTATCTTAAGCTAATATAAAGTTTTTTTTTCTGAAACTTCTATACATAAAATATATTGAACATTCGAGAAAAAATGAATTTAGTCCGTTTAAATCAAAACTAGATTATAAAGAAAAAAGTACTACATTTCATATGCATATACATTGAGCAATACTTACTTAATTGAAATCGCTTGAAAATGTGATGTCAGTATCGAAAAGGTTTCAATGTAGTATCATTGAGGGTCACGTGAAAAAAATAGACCAGCCAACATTATTATTGTAAAATAAAATTGTAAAATATATTTTATAAAAAAACAACCTTTAAGAACAAACAATTGCATTAACTGATCAAAAACGTATGTCTTATTTAAGGAATAAATTGCGGGGTTGATGTCATTATCGGGGATATGAACGCAATTGGGTTGGTCAAAGTACGCGTGGAGTCCTTCGGACTCCACACACATATATGATGATGTTTTGCATATTAAAAATAATCCGATCTTAAATTAATGTGTAAGCTTGAAAAATCAATGACAATTCGTTACAAATAACAGAATGCATGAAATAATGTAGGAACTGTCAGTCAAACAACTAAGCATGGCTGTATCATTGTCTTATTACCTCCTTTTCTCCAAAGAAATATTATTAAGCTTTCAATTGAAAAACTTTGTGACAATAACACTGTTAGTATGATTATTTTGTTTAAAACAAATATCTAAACGCATAACTTCTTCATTAAGATATAAAACTAATTAGTATAATAAGAAATATGGTATTTTTGCATTAAGAAAGTCACGTGATTTTCTAGAAGGGAGGTGGGGGGGGGGTAGCGGTCAAAAGAATAAAGAGAAGTCATTTGTGTATACATAAATTTCTCTGAGACAGGGGCTTGAAACAGAAAGTATATAATTATGTGGTTAAATTTTGATAAATAAATGAATGTTTTTCTTATTTATATGCTTAAGAATTTTAAGCATCTTGAATTTTTAAAAATTATTTGTAGGTATTTCATTTTTTTTTTATAAGTTATTGAAAATATATTCAATTTTCTAAAAATGCTTTTGTAATACGGGCCTTGTTGTACTGCTCAGATTCGTCTCAATACTGTACAGTTCGTTTAATAATACTATTGTATTCTTGCTAATTGTTGAGTAAAGAATCATGTGAATTTACCCTAAATATCGTAAATGCTCATGTTTGATAATGAAAACCAATAAACTTGATACAATTTCTTTGAATTTCTTTTGTCATACATGCTTCTGTTTTTATTATCAAACAATATAACCTGGAAGAGTATAGTATTTTTTTAATCATCCAATTCTTGTAAAACGGTCAACTAATTATTAAAAACATTAATCCTTAAGTTTAAAGTTATTAGTATTACAGCACCTGGGATTATTTTAATGACCCAAATAGTGGCAAATAGATTTCTGATTGCCTGTCCGTTTATCCGTCCATCTCGACGGTTTCCGATCCATATCTGAAGAACACTTAGGCCCAGGGTTGTTAAACTTTGTAGCAGGTTGGTAATGACCAGCAGCTGAAACCTATGGTAACGGGGTGAACTTAAATACAGAACACCAAACTAACAAGTCTAAGATTATAACTTTTTATAGAAATAGTTTTTCAACATTTCAATGTGCAATAAAAATGCTTATTAACTCCTCTCCCCCCCCCCCCCCACTCCCACTCTTCTCTTGGAACACTCGGTTTATATACGATTTCAAACACGCCTACCGACATCCCAGCTGCGACGGCAAATGTTCCCGTAACAGAATGTGTTTGTACAAAGAGACAATCATGTTACTTTTACTAAATCATTGCTTATAATCGCTTAATGTTAACTAACAGTTACTGGGTAAAATCATCCGGAGATTGACAGGGTTTAATAATAAGTAACCAAAGTTCCGAAACATCCTGCACCAGAAACACTGTCTGCTCACCTTTTGGACATGTGGTATTGAAATGTATCCAACTTTTAACATAAATGTGTTTAAAACTGTTAACAATAATCTACAATAAAATATGAACCACAGTCGAGACGAGTGTGGACAACCACAACATCTTCAAATAAACACAGTATTAATGAAATCATTAATTACATAAATATGAAGTCACATAAACCAATATGCTACGTTCCTCCCGTAACAAGAAATTAATTAATATTACGTTAGTTATTTGACATACACTGGAGTTTAAGATAATGCTGAGTTTCCAAATCTGGAATAAAACATGTATCAATTCACAATATCTACATTACTTAAACTAATTAAATACACACAATTTAACAGAACGTTTATAATAAAATTTTATCAGAGTCACACATGCAAGTTCGTAGTGTGGCACCGGGTAAACGCCAAAGACATAGGAGTTGTATGGTTATAAATAGGAGTGCACGTGTTTAATGACTAACTATTAAAATTTACAAAAGGTTGAATTTGCGATCAATGGATGCACCTTTGTTAAATATTTGAAGGATAGCCTGGCAATTTTAGGTGTCAGCTAATGATGTCACGTTACCAATACTTATGTGAAAATTTACCGAAAGAAGCTCAGTAGCAAAAAGTTTAAACATAAACCCGGTTTAATGGCACTTGGTTAACGCCAACGATATAGAACACAAAAACAAAAAATCACAAACAAGAAACATGGAAGAACAGCACGAAACTCCACAAACAGCACAGTGCATACACACTATTTATATATTTATATATATATAAAAAACTAGCTTTAATAATCAAGGATTGTGAGGTACCGCATTGGAACGGTCAGTAAAATGTAACTTTACTGGGGGGCTAAACCAGTTTACGTGCATAGGCCTCGCTCTTGTCCCAACAATCCTAAATAAGGGAAACCGTAAAAGGTAAATCTTATCAAAGTATGGATTAACTTGAGGAAACTTAATAATAAAACAAATAAAAATTAACTTAAAGGTAAACCTCAAGTACTTCAATGATTAGAGATCCCAACTTTATCTGCAGTAGGAGGAAAACAACTCAGAGCACCTCATGCAAAAACTTTTAAAATATACGATACAGTCATTGTTTGAAACTATGAGCATCACACACAGTCTGCCTTATAAATTAAAAGGTTTAAAACTGTGTGGTCATAGAGTTTCATAATGAAAAGTATCATTGTACTAAAACTTGGAACCAAAAAAGAAAACTTTATTAAAAATAAAAGCGACATATGTTAGCTAATATTTTCTTCCAAATGATTACCTGTGTAAAATATTTGAAGAAAATGACGTCTAATTTGATGCAAAGCATTAAAGACGTCGCGCAATATGGCTAAAGGGAAGCAGATTAATTCTACTAGCATACCAAGTTTGGGTTACCTGGATACAAGTATTCTTCAGTCATTGAAAAAAATCGGATTTTCAGCTCAAGGTCACCCTTTATCTCAGCCCAATTGGTGTCAAAATAGAATGCGCGCTTGTCATGTTTGAGGAACCTCTACCAAGTTCGAGGTATCTAGGCCTAAGCACTGACCTAAATGGTAAACTCAAACCAAAACCGGCACCAAAAACTGAACGGTAGAAATGGCTCGGGTACGATATACAATACAATACAATATACAATAGTGATTTATTTGTAATGCATAAGGCCACCGGCCCAAAATACAAATATACAGTGTTCAAAAAGTGATGTACATGATTTCATATAATATAAATGGTATGCACAATTTACAGTTGTATAAATTAAACAAATCAATGGAAATGATATATAATATGTGAGTTTTAAACAGAATATTTTATAACACATATATCTAATTAATACTATTTATGTAGACCTCTCGTAATTCAAATGATGATTTTAAGAACTTAGATAATGCAAAAATAGAAGTGATACTGTCGTTAGCCATCAATTTAACAAAACGGCTTTCACTGCTAACAATATTTTCTATATTCAATAAATATGTTGCTCTTAATTCATCATACAAAGGGCAATCAATAAGGAAATGTATTTCATTTTCTACAACATACACATTTCGATTGAGACAATATAAACAGAATCGGAAATCTCTTTCGATATTTTGATGTCTCCCTATTTCAATATTTAGAGCATGACTTGAGCATCTAAAATTGGCTAATATCCTTTTGTATTGAAACGGTATTGATGCAGAAATGTATGTCTCTGGTGTCAGTGCTGATTTAAACAGTCTATAACACAAAGCTTTATGCGAACTATTGATATCCGCCATAGTCTTCTGATTATAAGTGTCCGTCAACCTGTCCGTGAACAGTTTTATTAACATGTCTGCTTGTCCTATTTCCTGGGCAATCCAGGCGTATCCGAAGCCATGTTGGAACAGCAGACGTTTAACGCGTGTCGCCCACGTCGTGCGTCCGCTTTCGTCCAGGCGCAGTAACATCTCGTAGCAATGACGAGGGTTGCGGTCACGTGGCATCTGTGTGAGTTTAATCCAGTACCGTATACAACGTGACATGTATGTGACTGAGAGCGGATGTCGGCCACACTCACTTAGTGCAAAAAAGTTAGCGACGTTTTGGTTGAGACATGACACTCGCTTACACAATGTTATTTGGACTTTTTCGATCTGGTGGCTGTACTCGTATCCCCGTAACTCTTTAGTCTTTGTCCACGATAATGTAGGTGTGAAGTACGAGCCAAGATACTTATAACAGGGTACGACTTCGATTTCTCTCCCTTTGTAAAACCATTTTTCGTAGCGTCTAAGGCCCCCACCACCTCTGAAGACCATGATTTTGGATTTGTCAAGGTTTATTTTCATTCCCGTTTCGTCACAGAACTTCCCGATAGTGTCAATATTGCTCTGTAGATTGTTAACGGTGTCGGCGAAAGTAGATACATCGTCGGCGAATAACAGTCCATATAACTCGCCCGTAACTTCGGTGACGTATATTCCATTTCGTGAATAACGCTTAAGACATTCAATCAAATCGTTAATGTAGAGATTAAATACAATTGTAGAACTCACGCAGCCTTGCTTTGTGCCTACTTTGCAGTCAAAGAAGCTAGTTAGTCCGGTTGTGGTATCAGTTTGTACTTTTACACATGACTTTAAGTGGGAATAAATATTTTTAAACACTGTTAACAATTTACTGTCTTGGTTAATGCCTTTACGCTCGAGACTTTGCCACAGCTTTTCATGAACACAGTTGTCAAAGACCTTCAAGAAGTCGACATAGAAGACATAGACACGCCCCTTCCGTTTGCTGAGATATTTTTGAATAATGGACTGTAGACTGAAAATACTATCTGTGGTGGAATATCCAGTGCGAAATCCGGATTGCGCTTCGTCCAGTATACTGTTATTTTCAGCCCAGGTAGTTAGTCTATTGCTTAAAATTTTCATGATAACTTTGCTTAGGCAATTACCAACTGAAATAGCTCTATAATTGTTCGGATCAGTGTTAGAGCCCTTTTTGAACACGGGGGTTATAATGTTCTCACACCACGTTGCAGGCACGTTTCCAGTAGAAAGAACAGCATTAAACAGTTTGTTTAAATATGTCAAAGTGTAGTCAATAGTGCTTTTAAGCATCTCTATGCATATACCGTCTACTCCAGATGAACAGGAACCTTTCAGGGCCCGAACACTTTTCAAGATTTCGTCGTCCGTTATATCGGTGTCGAGTTCGGAGTCATCACTGTCAATGCGCAGGTCATTTAATATGTTTTCTGAGCCAACGTTTAAATCTAAGGAGTCCTTAGCCCTGAAGAGCTGGCTAAAATATTCAGTCCAAGTGTTGTGGTCAATTGGCACTTGAGGTCTCTGTTTATTTACATTGCCTTTTACAGAAGCCCAAAACGCTTTTGGATTTTTTCTATTGGCTATTAGTTTATTTCTCATTTCACGTTGATATAATTACGACTTTGAACGACACACACTTTTAAAAACTCGTTTCTTTGCTAAGTATGTGGTTAAGTCTAATGGTGAGCGTGACTTCCGGTGACGTCGAAGCGAAGCATATTTTTCGTGTTTAGCGTTATCACAGTCTTTATCCCACCATGGAGGCTGCGTTGCCGGAAGTTGCTGCCGGCCGCCTTTCACGCGCATGCATTCACCGCTCTTTTGTAAAATGTCCACGAACTGCTGTTGACTTTCAATAATGTTATTGTCATTGACCGTGTTCAATAAGGTGTTAAAAGCAGGCGCGAATGTTTCAATAAATAACGACCGTAACGTATCTTTCCACTTAAACGGCGTGTAGTTGGTTAAGTTCGATTGTGAATTCGGCCTATGTTCAAGCCCATTCCCCGGCTTGTTAATATCAAGTCTTAAACAACAACTTAGTGGAAAGTGATCAGAAATGTCTAGCAATTCTACACCAAAATCGACAATAGTTTCAAAGATATTCGACGATGCCAAGAAGTAATCCACAACACTGTTTCCATTATTAGCAAAACAAGTGTAGTCGCCATTCAAATCTCTCCCAACTCGACCGTTTACGATGTGTACGTCTAGTGTGCAACATAATTCAATTAGTGATTTTCCGTATCTGTTACATTTCGAGTCACAATTTTGCCGTCGGCGGTCGAAGTTATCCCCAGGATATTCTACATTCTTTTGGTAAACAAAGTCTACATTATCATCCAGAATAAAATCTTGCATATGACCTGTCCTGGCGTTTAAATCCCCTGCCACAATGAGCGAAATATCATTCATGTCTGATAAAATACAAGTGAGCTTTTCTGATAAAATTTCAATACCGTTATTTGAGTTCGTGTCATATATAGTTGAACCATCTGGAGAAACATACGTAAAAAACAACACAATGTTAGTGGGCAACATAGTAAATTGTTTATCAATATAAAGAACAATGCATTCTTTAAACTCGCTATATATTCGCTTAATAAACCCAATCTTACAGAGCTGTTTTTTTACGAATACAGTCACACCCCCGGAGCCACGAGTGCCTTTCGATAACCGGGGACAGTCATAGTTTATATATTTTGTAGACAATAAATCGTCGAACTCCCCATTTGCAGTCTGCCAAATCTCGCATAGTCCAATAATATCATACTGTGCGCAAAAAGTTAGAAATTCATCATTACCATAATATTTTCTTAAGCCTTGTACATTTAATGAACATATATTTAATAATGATTGTATATCTGGGTATGTATATGGGCCTCGGCCGACGTCCTATTTATTAACGATATTTGGTTTCTTAAGATCTTTATCGTACGTGTAACTAACGCCGTCCACAACTAGAAGATCTTGCTTGAAGTGCACATTTTTGCCAGAATCTTTGCACTCTTTAAAGAATGGAAACAGGTCAGTGCGTGCGCGAGATATTCTTTCCGGCAAGTCTTCGCTTATTCAGAACAGTTTCTTTGTCAACAAAGCGCGAAAACTGCACAAGTATAGGCCTTGGAGAAGACTTTGTGGGGATCCTGAATGCGTTCTCAATATGCATGTTAGGTTCGTTTATTCCAAGGTCGTGACTAATACTGTCTTTAACGGCTTGTTCTAAACTGGATGGCGTTTCATTGGGTGCTTCGGGAATGTTGAAAAATTTCAGATTGTTTTTCTTGATTAACATTTCTAAACGCTCTGTTTTCTTCGTTGATGATGAAAGCTCACCTTCTATTTTGTTAACCTTTTCATTTAACACATTTACGCTAGAGGTGAGTTCAATGTTTTGCTCTTTAAGAACCACATTATCATTTTTGAGTTATTCCACAGTTTTCTCGAGCGTGTCAAACTTCCGGTTTAGATGCTTGACGTTTTGATGGATCTCGAGGAGAACTGACTTAGCGTCGTTGTCGCTCAGGACGGTATCCTCTGTGTCGTGGGGGTGACTTGGTCGGCCACCGGATGCCAGTGGACCCTGCTGACCACCGGTATGGAGCCAACCGCTGACGCTCGGTTGGCTATGTGGCACGTCCGGTCGTCGGGGTTGCGAGCCTGGTAGGGCGCGCAGATCTGTTTGCGAAGCATCAGGCGTGCTTATGACGTCTTCCGGTTGAGTTTCGGGATCACACTGTGCTCGGCGCTGTGTGCAGCTACGGGACCGGGAGGCCCCACGCCCAGTGGGCCCAGGGTTCGACTCTATGCCGTGGGCGAGAAGTAAGAAGAAAAGTGTTATCCTTACAGCCAGTGAAACATATTTCAACTTAAAGTTTTTGTATGAGTTTTTTTTTTAACTGGTTGTGAAAATGTCCCAATTTTAAATCGCCACAGCGCTGTTGAAATGCCCATTGTCCTGGATTTGAGATATCACGTTTAACAGGGATCAGTGTATTGTCCGTTTATTGTATATACAGTGTCCACTCACCGGTCAGTTTCTAGGTACATAAATCCTTTGTTTATATTCCCGCCGTAAACACTGAACACAAAGAAGCTCATCAAAGTTCACTTTTCAGTGAATTACATCAAAAGTTTTATATCGATGTTAAACACAATGTCTTCCGAACACGTTTTGTTATAAATCCATATGTTTCACATCGGTTTAAACTGTACGGAATGACTACATAAATTTATCGGCTATTCAAAAACAGGCACATTTTCAATGTATTAATGAAAACGTTGATTGTACTATTTTTTCATCACATTCAAAAACACAAAAACACGAACAATGATTATTTAATTAAAAGCTACTATGCTCAAGATTAACAGTATGTTTAAAATGCGAAATTTTACCTTTTAATAATGCTAATAATAAATTAAGTTGTTTAACATATTCAAAGTCATAGTAGATTATTGTGGACATTGATACCGGGCCTATCGCTACTGGGATTTCTTAAGAAAATATTATATAACCCGGTACTGAATGTGACAAAATAATCCTTTATCAACATGATCCGGTACCATAAACTGTGATACCGGCTTTTCCCAATATCGATACAAGGTCGCGGGTATTAGCATCACCACCGGAAAGTACCTTAACTAAAATTCCTGCGATTTGATTGGATGACGAATTATTGTGTGAGCCTAAGTAATTGTTGGGTAACGTACAGTTTCTACTTTTTATCATTGATACTGTATATGTAATGAATTGTCCTTGACTCTTAAAGTTTACCAATTAATAAGAAATCAGGTTAATTTCAATAAGCAAAACATCCTCCGAAACTGTTTTCTGAGCTTTGATGAGTTGGGACATATGGCTCATACGTTATTTTCGTATCTTGATGTTTCCTTAAATCAGTTTATACAATTGTTTGCTTGAAAAGGTTGATTTTTTATCAAACAAATTTTATACTTTTATTTTACAATTATAATTTGGTTGATCCATTTTGATCACGTGATCCTCCAAGGTACAACATAAGTAATACATACTTGTGTTAAACGAGTTTAAGATATTGTTAGTAAGCGAGTAAATGGCGAGCTTACTTACATATTTCCTGGGCGAGTTAGAAATGATGACGTGTGTCAGATTATTTTGACCACATGCCTTTTCCCGGTAATACGTAAGAAATTAAACCTTCCTGTTTTACCTGCACTGATGATGAGTCGAACAATGGTATTTCCCGCTATACACTTTTTAAGTACACACAATTATCCACAAAGGTATATTTCTGTATTTAATCCAATTGTTAGTAAAAGTCCAAGTAAATATTTTACACCTTTTTAATCCAATATAAACTGATTAATATTAGTCCAATAAGTAAAAATGATCTCTGTGGTACAACTTGCGCACCGATTTATATACTAATTATTTCCGCCAACTACACATGAAATGCACGAGGATTGTGGGTAACATGGAAGTACATGCTAACGGAGCAAATGGCTCCGGTGAGAGCCGTTATGTAAAACCTCAACGGTGCAAACATATCAAGTAAACACAAAGATACACTCATGATGGAAAAATACAACGGAGCCAAACAAACATTATACTTTATTTTTAGTTACCAAAGATCAATATAATAAATATTAAACATAATATTCCACATGAACTATATCAATTATACAAAGATATAAATGTTTTAATAACATATTCATGGAGTTTGCGACACTAGTCAATGTGTTTCAAAGTATATTGCCCTTAAAATTCAATACATCTTCTGTGCCAATCTACCCACTTATGAATAATTTCTGCGTATCACACCTTATCGCAGCTGTTACCGCCGACCTGATGGCAAATTTCAATTCTTAAGCCGATTCAAATCTGCCACCTCGTAAGTCGGCCTTTAATCTTGGAAATACACAGTAGTCCAAAGGCGCTAGGTCGACACTATTTATCGGGAAATGCAGTCTTTCATACCCGAAAGATCTATTGTTAGTAATGAGTCTTCAGCCAGAAGTGCAGGAGTGTTGTCTTGATGAAAGATCAAATTTCGCAGTCCGACGTTTCTTTCTCAATGAGTTCGTGAGATGTCTCTGCACGTCTTAAATGTTACGCACATATGTTAACTCAATGTGAACCCCATGCATATCATAAGAAATGCCAGGAATCAATTATAAATAAATAATTATCAAGATGTTTTGTTTATTCCCATGGCTAAATCCGACACATCAGCTATTTCGTCGATCGATTTCCGCCGATCTACCGAAATGACACGCTGCATTTTTCTAAACTGCCACTATCCTGTTCCATTATTGTCAGTTATGTCGTTACGACCGTTCCGAAAATGCTTGTGCCAATCCAATACGAGTGTCCGGGAACATTTAAGTAAACCACCTACCAGATTCATAAATTTCTATGCGTCCTTTGGTGTCATTCCCGCTCTCGCAGAGTAGTTAATGACTGTCCGTTGCTGGGTTTGCTCGGATGACGTTAACGTTTCTTCACCGGCGATATCTTCCATGGCATCAGACAATGCATACTAATTAAATAATTTTTAAGCGATGATGTTTCTTTTAGACATGTGTTTAGAAATGACGTTAGTGAGACGTCATGTAAATTAACATGATAAAACGGCGCCAAAATATTGCATATCTTTCGTTCATAATATACAATTTCGTAATCGTTAATAATTCAAAGTGATCCGTGGCGTAGGTTACATACTACAATGAACATATTTTTCTATCAAAATATGGATGCTATGTAATTAAATCTGCTTACAAAATGTAAACATGTTGTTAGGATTTATGTGTGACAAGTATCGTCATAGTCAGACGTCATAAGTGTGCAATATATAACTAGCCCGGGAACTTTTTGACTGCACCTCGTACAGCGCATGCACGACCATTCATGTAATTATTAATGACTTTCTAGTTGGTGTATCATTATGGACATGGAAATATGACCTTATATTTGAGAGTTACGTCCTCCAGTTAAATGCTTATACATGTACGCCACAATGTTGAAATAGGCTGACATGCTCGCAGAATGTGACATAGTTTGTACCAATCATTTCTTAAATACATGTCAGAGCTTTTCTATACGATTGAACTCCACTTATTTAAACATTTACATGACAATTATAAAATTTATTTTAAAACAACACGAGAAAGCAAATCAACACTTTTTGTGTATATCTCTTTGTCCAATATAAAACATCAACGAGCATTGCAAATTCGTAAGCGACCCAAACAAAATAGTTAAAACTTTCATTTAAAATGAAATTCAAATGAATTTGCTAAAGGGGCTCAGTATAATTTGGCTAATGTATAAACAATTAAATATCATATTTAAAAAGATCTATTGATATTCTGTCACAAATTAAAGTCCAATCAGCTAGCTGTATTTGGAGTCAATAAAGAAGTCCGATTTTAAGGGCGTTGTCATGTAGAATATTTTGATATTAAACTATTCATCTGGCTCATTTGTCATATACACAATCCTTCTGCTTTCAGAAACTTCTTTCGATTATTGTCCAAATACACAAAAAACACATCTATGCACTACAAAATATTATGTGATAGCTGATATAGAATTTTTTGCGTCAAGAGTATTGTTTTTACACAGGCATAATCAAGCGAAGGTTATAGTAAGACACAGACACCTGATAAGGCTAGGGTTAGGATTAAGGTAAAACAGAAATCGAGATTTACATTATAACAGACTTTGCGTTGACTCTTTTATAGAATCTCTAGAGCAGGAACGACACCCCAAACTATGAGAGCATATTTGAGAGTGGAAATGAAAAGGTTATAACTACTTATTTATTTAATGTCACTAACAGCGTGTTCGCTTTGATCCTTGAACATATATCAAGTGAACATGTACATGTTGAAGGAGCGAAAGGTTCTAAGTGGCACTAAATAAAGAAGAAGACCTTTCCCGCTTCACCCAACGAACTATGTTCAATTCATTCTTCTAAAGCACATACTGAATTTGAATTTTGAAAATAATAATTTTATCTAGTGTTCATTGAAATAACGAAAGGTTGACTAAGTAAGTACAGGCTAGTTGTCCTGAATAAATCGAACCAGGTCTCGAGCCTGTGCAAAACAAAACTATTAAACAGATGTAGGTAGTTCATCTACGTGTTGCGTTGATGGTTTATGGCAGGCCATTAAAATACCGACACAAAATACGTCAAATTCACAGCTAGAGTCACAATGTCTGTCACATAAATATTTTTATTCATTCAATACAATGGGTTATTGGTAAAGAAGTTACTGACATTATGTCATTTAACACTTAGTATTGCTGTGCGTGCGCTTCATAGATCTGCTCGAAATACAATATGTAGCAAACCCTTGTATGCACTGATTACATGTGTAGGACGGTTTATGACGGTAAAGTTGGGATGTAGTTGGTAATTGGTAGTTATGGACTCGAAAATACAACTACTTACTAATTGGTTGTCAGTTATTCGAATATTCATATACCTGCTAGTTGCCATTTTTGGATTAAGCTTTTTGCATAAATATTAATTACCCAATATGTACTCTTACTCCTAAATACGATTCACCACAATTTAAACAATTGTTTAAATATACCAAAAATGACAAATAAATGTCAACGGATCTTATAAAGGATACCGAGTTTAATTGAAAGAAAGGTACAGAAACACGGTATTTCTACCTTATGAGACGAAGATAGATCACTCTTTTAGCACTTACCAATCATTTAATATTTTTGCGTTTGCAGCTATTAAATACATGTTTACAATTTGCTTTTAGTAATTCATATTTTACATAAATGCATTATTTAGCTGGTAGGTTTAGCACTCAAAGTTTATGTTAGTAATACATGTGTATGCATTGATTTTAAATGAGAATGCCACTTTGAACTACATAGTAGTAAAATGTTGGCATTGATATTTAGCTACCATTTCCAACTGCTTATTTGCGAATTTCAAACTACAAACCAGTTAGTAGGTGGGGATTCAGATTTCATCTTGTTTTATGGTTGAAAGGTGCACAAGGTGAAGCGAGTTTAATAAAGTCTGGTGGAAATAATACATACGTCTCTTGCGGTCATGTTTGTTGAACAACGTCTTAAGGTGTTTGTTTCTTATACGCTTCGCTTAGACAGTCATAATAATTAATAACATAAGCGGGACAGTGGCATTAGTCAACTATGAAACAAACCGCTCGTCTTTATAAAACTCAGGAGTAAGAACGCTAAACAAATTTCTTCTGAAAGATTGGTAAAAGAGCTCACGAAACATCGGGTGAAATCCATAAACTGAGATCAATTTATTGATTTCATTGTGAATATAATAGTTAACATTCTATCTATTAAAAAGGTAGGTTATTTTTCTTTTCAACCGTATTATATTGTTATTGCATTTAACAGAAGCGAGCACATTCATTCCTTGATAAATATATCTATTGGATATGCACAGACGTCCTTCAAGTTATAAATTTTGTACTCAATAAGTCTTTTCTAAAATTCGGTAAATGTTTATATAAGCAAACAATTGGAATTCCAATGGGTGTCAATAATGTACCTTTACTTGCAGACCTCTTTTTATATTGCTATGAAAGTGAATATATTTTAAAATTATCTAGGTCTGGAGATCTCGCTCATGTTGATAAATTCAAAACCACTTTTAGATATATTGATGATATTCTAAGGTTAGATAATCCTGTGTTTACAGATAATATTATATCGATATACCCTTCACAACTGCAACCTGATAAATATAATACATTCGATTCAAAAGCGTACTATTCAGATCTGCAACTCGAAGAAAAGGAAGATATATTAAGTATCAATCTTTATGATAAACGTGATGATTTTAATTTACAAATAATTAATTACCCTTCTTTAGATGGTGATGTTGCTTGTTCACCATCATATGGTGTTTTTATTGCACAGTTAATAAGATCTGCTAGATATGTACAGATATGAAAAAAACAGCTCTCGCAGTAATCTTATGACGGAAAAACCTTTAAAACAGGGTTTCAGATTTTATAAATTAAGGAAAACTTTCTCCAAATTTGTAAATGGTCATTATAGTCTCATTTCAAAGTACAATAGTAGTCTTAAATCGCTGAAAGGCTCAGATAGACTCAATGAATTTCTTGGATTTTATTTAAACCGTGGATATAAAGGCAATATTTTGAAGAGTACTTGCCTTTTAGTTTTTGTAGATGAATTCTTGAAACAAAATACATGGTTGAATATAGCATCCTTACATAAATAAGCTTTCAGTCCTTTGATTGTATGAAGATTTTTCTAATTCATTTATGTTTAAAACCTTTTTTGGCTGACTCGGAGTGTTTTGGCATGTGACTTTATTTTCTTCAAATATTTTACATTTTCAAATCATTTGGAAGGAAAGATAAGCTAATACATGTCGCTTTTATTTTTAATAATGTTTTCTTTATTTGTTCACAGTTTTAGTGCAATGATGCTTTTTATTATGAAACTCTTTGATCACATAGTTTTAATCCTTTTATTTTATAAGGCAGACTGTGTATGATGCTCATAGTTTCAAACAATGACTGCATCGTATCTTTGAAAAGTTTTTGCATTAGGTGCTCTGAATTATATTCCTCCGTCTGCAGATAAAGCTGGGATCTCTAATTATAGAAGTAATTGGGATTTGCCTATAAATTTATTATTATTTGTTTTATTGTAAAGTTTCCTCAAGTTAATGCATACTTTCTGTAGCTTTTTGCATAAATTTTGATTATATTAACCTTTTGCGTTTTTTCTTTGTTTTGGATTGTTGGGATAAGAGTAAGGTTTGTGCACTTAAACTGGTTTAAACCCCCAGTAAATTTACATTTTACTGACCGTTCCAAGGCGGTATCTAACAATCCATAATAAACATACCTTGTTTTTATATATAGTATATTTGCACTGTGTTGTTTGTTGAGTTTTGTGCATGTTTCTTGTTTGTGATTTTTTGTTCTATGTCTTTGGCGTTTACCCAGTGCCATTACATCGGGTTTATGTTAAATCATTTTGCTACAGAGCTTGTTTCTGTAGTTTTTCGCATAAATACTGAAAGTGTTAAAAACATTGAATAATACATTTGACTCTTTTAAATGTGTACATACACATATTCAAACATAACTACTTTTCATTGTTGTGATTTAAAACATATCCTTTTCATATATAAATGTTTTCAGTATCAGTATATTATTGAATATTTAAAATTCGTTATGATAATTTAAGACGGGATATATATAAATGAAACAGATGAAAATATGTTCGTGTTTGTTCGTGTAAATTGCACTTACAAAACACGCCTTACAAACCGATTTTAGGCAATTTAGTGCTACATTCAGTTTAACAGTATGTTTCGTTCAAGTCGAATCATTTCAATGTCACCATATCGGTCGGTGTTGACACGGGAATGTTCTCCTTCTGAGTTATAAACAAAATCCATTTAAAGATATTTAACGCAAATTCTGACAGTCTTGAAAATGAAAAGTTGACAATGAAAATAGGAAACGCTTGATTCTTATAAAAACATACATAATAAGTAAAGTTCATCAATAACTACCTTTAAAATAGTTATTTTCAGGCTTATATATTGTATTTATTTATATATTTTTAAAAAATGGACTGCGCGTGCATGGTAAAATGCAAGAAACTAAAAACAATCAGAAGCTCGACAGAATATATTTCCCGCGCTTCTGCTAAGTCTTCTAATCAGGTGAATGTGTCAACATGTGCTATTAAGTAGAAAACATGTTTACATACGATATATACTCGTATATTGCAATGCGCCATGAAAAACAATTTGGGATACAGGGCTACAATCATATCATCGTTTTAAACAAAAAAAGTAACGATGTAAAAAAAAAAGCTCACAAGTTTCCTTTTTACGGCGACAAAGAGGTGGCATACGTGTTCATCTTGTTAAAATGACTAACGTAGCTCGTTTTAACGACTTAGTTACTCGTTTTAAATGGACTTACATATTTCGATAGAACGACTTATTTTGTGTACCGGAAAAGCACATCGCTTATTTTGTGGTTAAAACACTAGTATTGGCGAAAAGTTGCTAAATTTGGTGTTATACATTAGCTGTTCTACAATCACACAAACATTGTAAAAAGATGTCATAGTAGGTGGACTCCATATATTTTTAACAATGAATGCCCCCTCGAACTAACATGGTGACGTGGCATGGGCTTCGGTCTTGGAATAGGGTAGCTCCATACGATAAGGTCAATATTTCTTCAACGTCAACACACGTCTCGAGTGCTTCTTGTCGAGGGTGATGCTAACAATAAACAACATGTTTTTTCCCATAATTGGAACAAAGAGTGAAGCTTTGAACATGGGTTTCAAATTAAAGAACTTATTTATACATATAAAGTAGTAATAGAACGCCACTTACTTGCCACAATACTTAAAAGTTAAAGTGGGGAAACACACAATAAAAAACATTTAAGGCCATTTACAGATGTTGTTAGTCTAAACAGGGTCTACCTAGGCTACACAACCATCACATACCTCGGCTTTACTTAACTTGAATCTAATCACGACAGTGACTATAGCCAGCAGACTACGGGATCGAACCAAGGACCTTTGAAATGTTATACTAGCATTTTACCAACTAATCTTTGTTTATGTTGTTTTTAACATCTGGTTTAAGGGTTTATCATCAAAAGTAAATAAAAATGTCAAAAGATAATAACAACAAGGTAATAACAAATTCTAGTTATTATACTGTTATTAAAAAAAACCTCTTAAATAGCGTAGTGAGAGAATGTACCTTTTATTTGGCAACTTGTTGTAAATTTCCGAACCGACATCATGGTTTTCAAGGCATTAGTAGATGACTTCTATCAGTGTTTAACTCTACAATTTTTAAAAATATAAATATTTTAAATAACTGGTGGATGCTTGGAATGCTTCGTTCCAGATTGTTGCGTCATGATCGAGGAGTGGTGCATCTTAAGCCCATTAAATTATACTTAATTTATAAAAGCTCAATCCTAATTCAAAGGAGAATGGGTGTTACAAGTGGGGAGCATGTTTGTCATCCTTGTGGTCTAGTAATAACACACAATGACTATCAAACCGTGGGTTGTTGGTTACCAGCTTCGCAAATAAAACAAAGCGCGTTTTGACAGGTATGTTTAATTGCAATCCTCTGTAATAAAGTCATACACTGGATCTGGTCTATTCCATAATTGGTACAAAAAAGAAACTACTGTAACAAAAGAGAAGACAACAGGTTCTACATGAGCATACATCGCTTTCCACGTCCGCAGATTTTTTTTTCATATTTCGTTGAGTTTATTTGAGTTTTCAAAATAATTGGGCGGCGGATCGGTTAACAAATTTATAGGCCTAACTTTTATTAAATTACAAAACACTTGCTTGACTGAGAAGAAATGACCAGCATATTGTTTATTACACATTCTAATCTTCAACCTTGAAGTCACGGACATATTAAATATTATTATCTACATTATTATATACTTAACTAAGAATAACACACATTTTACAACTGATTCTCTTAAGTTGTCTGTCCTTCTGTCAGTTGCAACCTTTTCTCGGTCATTAATTCCATTCAAACTTCACAGATTTGATGAGCGTTGTATTCATAAAATATGTGTTTCTTAAAGGTGCACTCTTACAATTTGACGTTTTGACGACATTTTATTTTTTAGTCTTGGAATGAGCCAAAGTTTATGTACATGTTTGTAAACCGATGATATAAGACTGCCAATGAAAGATCAGATCGCAGTTTTTAATAACTACGCTTGAAAATTGATGTCTTATGGCTAATACTGTGTTCTCAAATTATAAAATTGTATTCAACATATATCACATTATCCATCAGCTTAAACCAAATGTGGGATTTATGTCACGTTTCTGTGACTATTCTTGTTTAAATTTAAATATAAAAGCTATTCTCCATGCAAAGTCTTTTCTTGGCTTCCAGAGTACATCATTTTCCATCAAAATCAACTTTCAAGTTAGTTTTATTTTTAAATCCATCAAGAGGTTTACAAAACCTTGAATTGATTAAACTGGTTTTTTAACAAGTTAATGGAAAACTTATTTAACCATAGACCGAAAACATTGGCTCTGAGACAAAATACATCATAAAGTCTCTGTTTAAAGCTGCTTTCCCACAGATTGACCGATTTGACAACTTTTTTTTATTTTATGTCTTGGAATGAGACATCTTTTGCGTAAATATCTGGAAAACAGTGATATAAGACTGCTGACAAACGATCAGATCGTTTTTTAAAATTCACATTTGGAAATTGATGTTTTATGGCTAAAAGCGTAACTTACACTTAAAGAAAATCGCAAGTTTCGGCACTTTAAAAAATCAATGACTTAAATGACTTAATTGAAGTTAGGCTCTAGAACAAAGCAAACTATTTAACAAAATGGCTTTCTTCATGAAATAAAATTTGAACAAAAAATGATGAAAATAGCAATTTATAATTTAAGACAGTATTTTTTTAAATATTAAAAAATAATATGCGTAATGTAGCCTTTAATGTACCCTCATTTTACTTTTACAGGACACACATAAGATGGCTCCGTATGGCCTTAGCACTGGCCCTCATCAAAGGGGCAATTACACAAGGTAAGAGGTATAATGGACTCAAACATGTAAACATGGCCCGCTTCTTACGTGAATTGCCCTCGCACTGGCCCTAATCCACGGAGCAATATCATAAGATAAAAGGCATATTGGAATCATACATATAAACATGGCCCCTCTACTTCTGTGTATTGCCCTCATCCACGGAACAATATCACAAGGTAAGAGACATAATTAACTCAAACGATATAAACATGGTCCCGTAACTTCCAGGTATGGTCCTTGCACTGGCCTTCATCCACGGAGCAATATAGCAAGGTAAGAGGCATAATGGACTTAAAACATAATTATAGACATGGTCCCGATACTTCTGTGTATGGATCTCGCACCGGCCCTTATCAACGGATCAATATCACAAGTTATGAAGTATATTGGACTCATACATGTAAACATGGCCCCGCTACTTCCGTGTATGGTCCTCGCACTGGCCCTCATCCATAGAGCAATATCAGAAGGTAAGAGACATATTGGATTCATACACGTAAACATGGCCCCGCTACTTAAGTGTATGGCCATCGGGCTGGCCCTCATCAACGGAGCAATATCACAAGGTAAGACGCATCATTAACTCAAAACATATAAACATGGCCGCGCACCTCTCGTGTTTTGCCCTCGCCGTGGAATTTATACACGAGGTAATATCTCAATGTATGAGGTACCATTGACCAAATCATAATAACATGGTCCTCTTCTTCTGTGTATGGCCGGCCTTCATCATAGCAATATATAACACAAGGTTACAGGCATTATGGATTCAAAACATGGTACCGACATTTCTCTGTATTGCCCTCGCAGTCACCCTAAGGTACGAGACATTCTGGACTCAAACATGTGGCTATGCACGACTCAAACATAGAATCGCTTGACTGGTACGAAGCACTCGCTCTCATATGCTCATTCATATCATACGGCTCGTAATGATTTGAAGCTTTAACAAGAAATATTTAATGTTTCTCTCGACTTTTGTCTTAAAAGTATTATTTTACGAAGTTGATCCATAAGCTTCTAATTTAATTTAATTTTGTTGATTTTCCTGAAAATTGAAAGAGATACACCGTGGAAATTATCACAAACCAAAAAATTAACTATTGTTTAATAAGTACGGTACATATACCACAAAAATGTGAGCATCATAAGCATACAAACACAGTATGATCCGCGCAACATTAAGCAAACATCTTTTGAAAATAACGCATTTACATGTATCATAATTGAGAACTGCATACTTACCCAGAATTATATAATCTACCAAAAATAGTCCTTTGCAAAATCCAAAACTTGTCATAAATATCTTTCCTTCGATTTCTGACGCTAACAAAATTTGGCCGGAAATCACTAAAAAAATACAACTTAATAGATTTATAAAAAAAATGTATTTTATATTGTAAGCTTATTAACAGAATAAGGAATGTTAGTCTTTTCTGTGTTTTCAGGCCTGACCTGCAATAACACCGCCGACATCATGTTTCTACTAGACGGATCCGACAGCATTAACCATCGGGAATGGAAACTCGTACGTGTCATTGCATTTGATTTCCCATGAACTATAGCAATATATAGGTTAATATTCAAATATGTTTGTTACAGATGAATATTGATTTTGCGCAGGCAGAGAATGTTATATTTAAGCGTCTTGTTTGGGCTCGACTGTGCTCTTAAATAAACGTCCCCATTGATTTGATTTCTAGCCATCTGATTGGACAGTAACCTGGGACAACATCAATATATATAGAAAACATCTGTATTTTGCTCCATGTGTTTATCCGGAATTTGTTAAACACAGAAAGCTGTTTTATATCCAGCACGTTAAAAAAACCAAGAGGAATATTTGCAACTAGCTAAGACATCGAACCAGGATCTCTTGTATATCACCCTGTTTTGTCAAGTGTTTCTAATATCTGACCTTGAACTAATATTGCAATTTTACTTTTATTTCATGTCATTTTTGACATTTAAAGACAATTGAACTCCTGATGGCATCACGGTGGGGTCAAATCGTAATGGAGCCAATGGGGAAAATAGGCGCGGACAGCCCTTGATCAACACAAATAAACAAACAATATGGTTCAATTGAACACTGGAAGGTTACTTCATCAATGTTCGTTAAGAATAGATATGTGATCATAGTGCTTCCGGTGTGCTAGTTTACCTTATTATGTAAATTAAAGGTACATATATAAATTTAAGCTGTTTGATTATGGACATCGAAGTGCCGGCCATAGCTTTTTAATATCATTTATTTCTTTTTAAAGAGTCTTACTTCAACAGGTTCTTTTTTACTTTATTAAGCTGAAAACAACTAACTATAACACTAAATAATAAAGAGAACTTAAGTCATGACTTTCGAGGAAGGAAGACACACAGTGCTTAAGTTTATTGCACAACACACATTGCACTCTATTAACAACATGTTCTATCATAGGGCTGTGGTTACTGGTATTTTAGGTGATGAAATAAACAGTCAACGATTCTTATGTCGCTCCTTCGATCTTCGATTGGAAAACATTACATCTTTGGGTATATAAAACAACACAAATGTCTACAACTTGGAAACAGTTTATTTTAAAGTGTGCGTATTCTAGAATGTGAACCATTTAACAGATACTATTTCGATTACATAAAAACAAATCACATTATATCAAATTGCACTTAGGGGCCACCTAGTGAAGTTGCCGTCGCGTTTCCAGGTCCAACAAAGGGAGCCCGGCTTCGGCACGGGCTCTTGGTCTATCTTTGTATTTCGAAACAAATGTTTGCCTGCGCCATGTAGGGGTCGAAGTGTATATAAGGGCAACCAGATACACATGCGGTTTAGACGGTTAGCTATTTACGTACTGAGGTTCTTATTCATTTTATTGCGACAAAACGTGCATATATGTTGAATGCAGCGGCGTGTGATCGCCGACGACTGGCGGCTCACTCAGGGACGCCCTGGGCATTATTGTTTGCTACTCTTCATTGACACGAGCGTACATCTACAGTGATACGAAACAGAATTGAGATATCTCTTTTTGTTATCGAGATAACACTTCTTCCGGTACGATGGCCCGCCACTTTGGCGCGCCGGATGTAGTTTTTTATGGTAGATTGAACGGATGAACTACCGTGTACCTGTGTGGGGAGCTCCGCGCGGCGGCCAAACGATATTGAAGTCCAAGAATTGATCTCCAAATTTTTACAGCGGAGAATTATACAGTAAAAATGAAAATAAAAATGAACAAGAGGTAAAGGAGTTAAGGCTGGTGAGTGTTTAGTGGTAAGTTTTCACGCAGAATTGAAATCCGAAATCCGTTTTTCGATATCTTTATTCCTTCTACCCGAACCGCTGGGGTCCGGGGTGGCAGAAAAGCTGTGCCTTTTCGCTCTGAACATTATTATTTTTATTTTTATTTAAGATACGGCAAAAAGGACCTCAGATTTGTATTTAGAGCACTAATTTACCCCATAATTCATATATTATAGTCGGTATTTTAGTAGAAATTTATTTTTACCCCGAAATGTGACCGAGCCCCTTTAAAAATGCTTTTAACCTTTATAACTTTTTGAATAATTTAGATATCGAAAAACGGTTTTCAGATTCGTACTCAGGGCACTGATTTACTCTAGAAATCATATTAAAAGTCGGTATTGTAGTCCGAATATTGAGTCCCTTTAATATACTTTAAACCTGAATAACTTTGTTAATATTTGAGATATCGAGAAACGGTTTTCAGATTCTTTTTCAGCGCACAAACTTACACAACGTATCAAAGTATCGGGCGATACTAAAATCCAAAAATTTTAACCCAGAATTTCACCAAATATATCTACCATATCTCCAAATAGGTCTGTGGTTACTGGTATTTTAGGTGATGAAATAAACAGTCAACGATTTTTAAGTCGCTCCTTCGATCTTGTTAATCGATTGGAAAACATCACATCTTTGGGTATATAAAAGAACACAATGTCTACAACTAGGAAATAGTTTATTTCAAAGTGTGCGTGTTCCAGAAAGTGAACCATTTAACAGATACTGTTCCGATTACATATAAACAAATCAAATAACATCAAATTGCACTAAGGCGCCACCTAGTGAAGCTGCTGGAGCTCACACGCCCGCTCCACGTTCCTCGCTACGTTCACTGTGTTCACTGCCTGTGAGGGCCCGGAACCGAGGTCGTAATAACGCCTCTCCGTTTCGCTGCTATGCCTGAGCTGGCGCGCGACCGCATCCCGCATGTCCGGCCGGAAGTCTGCCATTAGGGTGGCGAAGCGTTTCCTATTTTTCGTACTGCTGAAATCCCCGTACGCAGCCTGGCAGCCAGTCTCGCGCCACGCTTCTCGTAACTCGTACCCCACCCTACTGCTAGGAAATGGCCGTCCGGTGCTCGACACGAAGGGGTGGGTGGCCGTGGGTGTACTCTCACGGACGTAACGACACAGTGCCAGTGCTGCCAGGTGCCACCGCTCAAGTGCCGGTATAAGAAAACTCCCCAGATTGGCCGTCTTGTGGTTAGCGACGGCAATCACGTAGTAGACGGTGCCGTCCACGGCCACCTCCCGTCTGGCCGCCTCTATCTCCTCGATCGTCAAACCCTCCAAGACGCCGCTTCGCGCCCCAGAGGCGAGTAGGAAGTTTGACATAATGTATCTTCGGGCGCGGTTAACATTGGCCGGCCCGACTCCGTCAAGCACCGCGCGGTCTATTGTCGCCGTGTTCGTGCTGTGTTCGTAGAACACACTCAGGTTTCCGGGAGCCACGACTTGTTCTCTGTCCGTTGCGGCTAGTGTCAGCCTACGTCTGACCTTCTGCTTGTTGAGCGATCGCTTGGTATCCTCGAGCGAGGCGTTGATCGCGGCGAGGCGCTCGGCGGTCAGGCGACCCAGGTAGTGGAGGCAGCTGGCGAACAATAGTAGTATGGTCAGCCGGCTCGTGAGCGTTCCCGGCGCTAGCCCCTCACTTTCGCAGTGATCAAGATAGTCCTCAACGTTGTGCCGGCTCAGCGCGACCTCACCGGGGATGCCCTCCCCACAGTAGTCAAGGAACTTCTGCGTAGTCCGTGCGTACTGTTCGGCTATATCGGCTGTCCGCTGCCCCCCCGGCGCGACGCTGGAGGTGCCGGCGGAACTCAAGTGCGTCCGCGCCCAGCTGCACACGAGGACGGCCGGGTGTCGCGCCTTGCTCATCGCGGTCCGGGCTGGATCCTGAGGTTGCGGCGTCCCCTTCCGCTCCAATGACTGGCTTGTCAGTACTGTCTCTAGGGCGGCCGTCTGTAGTCGCAACGGTCAGCTCATCGTGCTGGTCCTCGGATCGGTCGGCCACCTCTGCGGGCATTGGTCGCCCGTCCTGGACCATCTCCATGTCTGGCATCTCGTACCTGCCGACCGGCTGCGCATGGAGCCAGGCGTATATCATCAGTGTCGAGCGCGTGCTGCCTCCGAAGGTGAGCGGTAATGAACCGTGTCACGGCTCCGCAGCCGTCCACCGGGCATATCCTTGTACAGGCGGCCCCGGTAAGCCGTGCGCCCTTGGATGTTGCCGATGTTGGCGACGATCTTCACCTGCAGCTCGGTTAGCCTGTTAACCGTGTTGACTTCTTACATGTGCCCTTAGACGCTGCACGATGCTCGTGCAGAGTGGGCATCTCTTCATGTTTCTATGTCCTGGCATTGTTTGTGATATGAACAAGTTCAGTGTGTGAATAGTCAAGGTAAACTGTGGCTGTCTCAGCGGCAGTGTCCGATTATATACGAACGCCCTTAATTGACTGGCATTGCTCATGAACAGTGGCACATGCCAGTAGGGGCCCATTGTACCCACACCGAGCGAGGTGCTAAATGACACCTTATTGGCAGGCAGTGGCCTGTGTGGGGAAGGGTCGTTCGCACCTCGCGTGTCCGCCTCAGAGGCGTGAAAATCTAGACCGACAGGCCCTTGCGCCAGCACTGACATCCTGGTGCTCAAGAATTACGTGTTGTTATTTTTTCTCAGTAACATTGTACACGGTGAATGGTTGGTACAACACCGAGAGATAACATGATTTTGTCGTGCATTGTAAACATAAGACGCTAAACTTCAGAACGCCCTTCGAGCCCAGACCCCGGGACAGTCCAAGCTACGGGGCTAGCGCGGTCGGTTCGTTAAGGTATCGTCGAGCCCTATCCAACAGTACTTCAATCGCCCGGATCGGCCCACTGGCTGCTGAGGAACGGTCGTTCATAATTTATCCAGCCACACCCCCACCCACCCCCCACCCCCCAGCCTCCGTCTCGGCGACGTATTACCTCCCTTTGATTATTTTGGTTCAGGGTTTATCTCATTTTCCAGTTATTTGTCAAAACGCTACGAGAACAGTGTCATTTTTACATTTCAAAACAAATGGTGTGCCTGCGCCATGTATGAGGCGAAGTGTATATAAGGGCGACCAGATTCACATTCGGTTTGGACGGTTAGCTATTTACGTACTGAGGTTCTTATTCATTTTATTGCGACAAAACGTGCATATATGTTGAATGCAGCGGCGTGTGATCGCCGACGACCGGCGGCTCACTCAGGGACGCCCTGGGCATTATTGTTTGCCACTCTTCATTGACACGAGCGTACATCTACAGTGATACGAAACATAAGATTAACACGGTGGTCATTAGCGTTTCAGCGCGCGACTGGCGCGCACGGGCACAGGAACGCTTAGAACACGCTTGCCCAAGCACTGTTAGCTGGGGGACACGTTAATGGCTCTCTTTCTTTATATGAGCATTTAAATCTGTCGCATTCCAGTATACGGGCAGTAGCATGCGCATTCATTTGAATGTTATAAACGCCGCCGTCTGCCGCCCCCCACCTCGCCTCTCGGCTACATGCACTTTAGAAATACGGTTTTTCGAGAACAGTCTTAACTGGGGACACGTCTACCTAGCTGTGTGCAAGGTTTTGTAGGTGTACACGGAATAATAACGTTTTAGTGCTCAAACATTATGTCTTAATACGGCTTTCTTTCAGCAAACTGCTTATGTTGCCATTCACCAGCATGCATGGACAGAGGATACCCAGCACACCCGTGCTAAGTTGAAATTATTTCTCTGCTATGGTTACACGAGCAGTACATAGGCCTTCATTGTCTCGAAGTTTCCACACCCTGTTCGCAATAATGAATTTTAAATGAATTAATGAAACCAACACGCGCATACTATGTTATAACCCGTATGACACACGGCCGCCATCCTGCCGTCGACCCCACCTCCCGTGCGGGTACTTGGGCTTTAGAGATGAAGTTTCACGAGCACAACGTAACGGGGGACACGTTTACCTAGCTGTGTGCAAGGTTTCGTACCTGTATTCGGAATAATAACAGTTTAGTGCTCAATACTTATGTCTAAATACGTCTTTTTCCCCAGCAAATTGCTCCTGTTGACAATCACCATCGTGCTTCGCCCGACGATCCCCAGCACACCCGGGGACCAAGTTGGAATTATTTCTGTACCGTGTTAACACGGGCAGGACATTTGCCTTCATTGACCCGAAGGTTTCCACGCCCTGTTCGCAACAATGATTTTTTAAGGAATTAATGAAATCAACACGCGCATTCATGTCTATGTTATAACCCGTTATTGCGAATGTAATTTAAGATCGGGGGCGAACGAGCTACCGTTGTAAGGTCTCGGCGAGCTGCGTCCATAGCCGTCAAGTTCGCGGCCGGGCTCGAGCCCGGTACCCGCGGACGGACGGGTACCTGCTCGAACGCGATACCTTGACTGCTTACAGAGTTGCTATTGTATGATTTTTAGGGCATGCCGAACACAAATCTGAAATCAGAATCGTGATATCAGATTCGGTTCTCAAGATGGATCGACATCCGGTTTGCCGCCAGCCAGCTTGCAGCGCCGGAAGTTGATTTTTTTGGTAGATATTGACCAAAGACCATTAACAGCGGAGTGCCAGGTGCATCTGCTAGTGAATATATGAACACGCAAAGCTCTCGGGTCAATTTACGGGCCGTTTTACCTGTGGTGATATTATGTTATGACAAAATTACCCGATATATAGCCGAGGAAACACCCATTTGTTTGAGTTATAACCATGCCCTAGACGGACATGTGAAAATCAATGCAATAAACGACGTGTGTCCGCCTGTCTGGGACCAAAAGTGCCATGCGGGCCGAGTTTCACATGTAATTATAGAAGCGTCCTGGTTTGAAATTTGTCTCGTACCTTTAGTTTTTGTGCAATGCTTTTGAAATTTCCTCATTATCTAGTTTATTCTATACCTGTTTTAACACAAAAAGAATTATGGACATATACTTGTTCGTTCGCCCGTACGAGGTCGTGGGGCGATACAGGCGAGAGAAATGTGCTCTCTATAGAGTCCGCGCGATATGTTTTTTGGCAATAACTATTTTGTCTTAAGAGGTATCATATTAAAACTTGGACAGGCGCCTAGGGAAAAAAAAACCGCGTCGAACGGTAGTACGACACTTTGGTGTTTCCAAGTGCGTTCGTCCGTACGTGGGCGAATGGCCATTTTTGGGTGGCTAAAAACAACAACATATTAATCCATTTGTTCATTCTGTGAGATTTTCTTTAGAAAAAAGTTACTCGCCAGGTTTCGGGGTACTCTGAAAAGGAATCTGAAAACAGAATTGAGATATCTCTTTTTGTTATCGAGATAACACTACTTCCGGTACGATGGCCCGCCACTTTGGCGCGCCGGATGTAGTTTTTTTATGGTAGATTGAACGGGTGAACTACCGTGTACCTGTGTGGGGAGCTCCGCGACGGCGGCCAAATCAACCCGTGTGTGCACGCTGCGATCATTAGCGCCCGCGCGCCGGGCACCGGGGACGCCACCGTGCCGGGCTCGGTTTAGACGGTTAGCTATTTACGTACTGAGGTTCTTATTCATTTTATTGCGACAAAACGTGCATATATGTTGAATGCAGCGGCGTGTGATCGCCGACGACCGGCGGCTCACTCAGGGACGCCCTGGGCATTATCGTTTGCTACTCTTCATTGACACGAGCGTACATCTACAGTGATACGAAGCATAAGATTAACACGGTGGTCATTAGCGTTTCAGCGCGCGACTGGCGCGCACGGGCACAGGAACGCTTAGAACACGCTTGCCCAAGCACTGTTAGCTGGGGGACACGTTAATGGCTCTCTTTCTTTATATGAGCATTTAAATCTGTCGCATTCCAGTATACGGGCAGTAGCATGCGCATTCATTTGAATGTTATAAACGCCGCCGTCTGCCGCCCCCCACCTCGCCTCTCGGCTACATTGCACTTTAGAAATACGGTTTTTCGAGAACAGTCTTAACTGGGGACACGTCTACCTAGCTGTGTGCAAGGTTTTGTAGGTGTACACGGAATAATAACGTTTTAGTGCTCAAACATTATGTCTTAATACGGCTTTCTTTCAGCAAACTGCTTATGTTGACATTCACCAGCATGCATGGACAGAGGATACCCAGCACACCCGTGCTAAGTTAAAATTATTTCTCTGCTATGGTTACACGGGCAGTACATAGGCCTTCATTGTCTCGAAGTTTCCACACCCTGTTCGCAATAATGAATTTTAAATGAATTAATGAAACCAACACGCGCATACTATGTTATAACCCGTATGACACACGGCCGCCATCCTGCCGTCGACCCCACCTCCCGTGCGGGTACTTGGGCTTTAGAGATGAAGTTTCACGAGCACAACGTAACGGGGGACACGTTTACCTAGCTGTGTGCAAGGTTTCGTACCTGTATTCGGAATAATAACAGTTTAGTGCTCAATACTTATGTCTAAATACGTCTTTTTCCCAGCAAATTGCTCCTGTTGACAATCACCATCGTGCTTCGCCCGACGATCCCCAGCACACCCGGGGACCAAGTTGGAATTATTTCTGTACCGTGTTAACACGGGCAGGACATTTGCCTTCATTGACCCGAAGTTTCCACGCCCTGTTCGCAACAATGATTTTTTAAGGAATTAATGAAATCAACACGCGCATTCATGTCTATGTTATAACCCGTTATTGCGAATGTAATTTAAGATCGGGGCGAACGAGCCACCGCTGTAAGGTCTCGGCGAGCTGCGTCCATAGCCGTCAAGTTCGCGGCCGGGCTCGAGCCCGGTACCCGCGGACGGACGGGTACCTGCTCGAACGCGATACCTTGACTGCTTACAGAGTTGCTATTGTATGATTTTTAGGGTATGCCGAACACAAATCTGAAATCAGAATCGTGATATCAGATTCGGTTCTCAAGATGGATCGACATCCGGTTTGCCGCCAGCCAGCTTGCAGCGCCGGAAGTTGATTTTTTTTGGTAGATATTGACCAAAGACCATTAACAGCGGAGTGCCAGGTGCATCTGCTAGTGAATATATGAACACGCAAAGCTCTCGGGTCAATTTACGGGCCGTTTTGCCTGTGGTGATATTATGTTATGACAAAATTACCCGATATATAGCCGAGGAAACACCCATTTGTTTGAGTTATAACCATGCCCTAGACGGACATGTGAAAATCAATGCAATAAACGACGTGTGTCCGCCTGTCTGGGACCAAAAGTGCCATGCGGGCCGAGTTTCACATGTAATTATAGAAGCGTCCTGGTTTGAAATTTGTCTCGTACCTTTAGTTTTTGTGCAATGCTTTTGAAATTTCCTCATTATCTAGTTTATTCTATACCTGTTTTAACACAAAAAGAATTATGGACATATACTTGTTCGTTCGCCCGTACGAGGTCGTGGGGCGATACAGGCGAGAGAAATGTGCTCTCTATAGAGTCCGCGCGATATGTTTTTTGGCAATAACTATTTTGTCTTAAGAGGTATCCTATTAAAACTTGGACAGGCGCCTAGGGAAAAAAAAACCCGCGTCGAACGGTGTACGACACTTTGGTGTTTCCAAGTGCGTTCGTCCGTACGTGGGCGAATGGCCATTTTTGGGTGGCTAAAAACAACAACATATTAATCCATTTGTTCATTCTGTGAGATTTTCTTTAGAAAAAAGTTACTCGCCAGGTTTCGGGGTACTCTGAAAAGGAATCTGAAAACAGAATTGAGATATCTCTTTTTGTTATCGAGATAACACTACTTCCGGTACGATGGCCCGCCACTTTGGCGCGCCGGATGTAGTTTTTTTATGGTAGATTGAACGGGTGAACTACCGTGTACCTGTGTGGGGAGCTCCGCGCGGCGCCCAAATCAACCCGTGTGTGCACGCTGCGCTCATGAAAGCGCGCGCGCCGGGCACCGGGGACGCCTCCGTGCCGGGGCTCCCCTTTCATTTTTTTATATATGAGCTCACAAAGTGCTGTGAACCAAACGGGCTAACTTACTGGTAGTTTAACCTGTGGAGATATATTCTGACAAAAATACCTAGAATATATTCAAGGAAACCACCATATATGTTAGGTATTTAGACGGTATTAGAGAAACCTAACATATATAGTTTAAACTAAACTAAACTCTATATGTTAGGTATCTCTATTACCCTCTAAATGTTTTGCTTTATTGTGGCAATTACTGAATAGAGGCGCTTTGCTTTTTGGGGGCAATTGCTGAATAGGGGCGCTTTGCTTTTCAGGGGCAATTGCTGAATACGGGCGCTTTGCTTTTTGGGGGCAATTGCTGAATAAGGGCACTTTGCTTTATAGGGGCAATTGCTAAATAGGGGCGCTTTGCTTTTTGGGGGCAATTGCTAAATAGGGGCGCTTTGATTTACAGAGGCAATTGCTAAATAGGGGCGCTTTGCTTTTTGGGGGCAATTGCTGAATATATGCACTTTGCGCTAAAGTGGCAAATGCTGAATAGCGGCCTTTTGCTTAACAGTGTCGTTGTTGAATAGTGGCATTTTGCAAATTGGTGGCCTTTGGCGCAGTCGACCTGCTTCAGATAGGGCTGTGGTTAGGCCTTATGTACGCCTGACAATTGGCAGCCAGCTAACAGTTGGCAGCCAGCTGGCAGCCTGTTAACAGCTAACAGTTGGCATCCAGCTGGCAATCGACAGCCAGCTAACAGTTGGCAGCCACTTTAAACTTAGCCATGAATAGGCTAGCTCGACCTTTGGCAGCCGCCTTGTGTACGGCTGCCAGCTGGCAATTGGCAGCCAGCTAACAGTTGGCAGCCAGCTGGCAGCCTGTTAACAGCTAACAGTTGGCATCCAGCTGGCAATCGACAGCCAGCTAACAGTTGGCAGCCACTTTAAACTTAGCCATGAATAGGCTAGCTCGACCTTTGGCAGCCGCCTTGTGTACGGCTGCCAGCTGGCAATTGACAGCCAGCTAACAGTTGGCAGCCAGCTGGCAGCCTGTTAACAGCTAACAGTTGGCATCCAGCTGGCAATCGACAGCCAGCTAACAGTTGGCAGCCACTTTAAACTTAGCCATGAATAGGCTAGCTCGACCTTTGGCAGCCGCCTTGTGTACGGCTGCCAGCTGGCAATTGACAGCCAGCTAACAGTTGGCAGCCACTTTAAACTTAGCCATGAATAGGCTAGCTCGACCTTTGGCAGCCGCCTTGTGTACGGCTGCCAGCTGGCAATTGACAGCCAGCTAACAGTTGGCAGCCAGCTGGCAGCCTGTTAACAGCTAACAGTTGGCATCCAGCTGGCAATTGACAGCCAGCTAACAGTTGGCAGCCACTTTAAACTTAGCCATGAATAGGCCTAGCTCGACCTTTGGCAGCCGCCTTGTGTACGGCTGCCAGCTGGCAATTGGCAGCCAGCTAACAGTTGGCAGCCAGCTGGCAGCCTGTTAACAGCTAACAGTTGGCATCCAGCTGGCAATTGACAGCCAGCTAACAGTTGGCAGGCAGGCAATTTATTTTAAAAGCAAAATACACCTAGGGTTAGGCTAGGGTTACGGACATAGATTTTATAAAAAAAAAAAAGTGCATCCAGCGTACTTTCCAAAATCATCGTAGGACATAAGTGAACATATTTGTATAGTATACTTAACTCATGTTTGGCAAAACACTTAAAAAAAAAAAAAAAAAAAAAAAAAAAAAAACGATTTTTTTTTAACATGCTTGCCTCCTGTGGTTTATTCTGTCTGTCTGTCTGTCTGTCTGTCTGTCTGTCTGTCTGTCTGTCTGTCTGTCTGTCTGTCTGTCTGTCTGTCTGTCTGTCTGTCAGGCTGTCTGCAAAGCTGTGATAGGACATGGCTCAGTGTTTGTCAATTTGCTCTACAATGGCATTTGATGAATAGCGGCATTTGTTCAATGGTGGCCTTTGCGAAACAGGGGCAATTTGCTTAACGGTGCCCTTTGCGAAACAGGGGCATTCTGCTCGATGGTGGCCTTTGCGAAACAGGGGCAATTTGCTTGATGAGGACGCTATAGGGTTAGGGTTAGGGTTAGGGTTAGGGTTAGGGTTAGGGTTAGGGTTAGGGTTAGGGTTAGGGTTAGGGGTTAGGGTTAGGGTTAGGGTTAGGGTTAGGGTTAGGGTTAGGGTTAGGGTTAGGGTTAGGGGTTAGGGTTAGGGGTTAGGGTTAGGGTTAGGGTTAGGGTTAGGGTTAGGGTTAGGGTTAGGGTTAGGGTTAGGGTTAGGGTTAGGGCTATACTTTTAGGTGCAATTGTGGACTAAATGTTGCAATTGTGGATTTTAAGTTGATAATGTGGATTTTGGGGTTGCAAATGTGGATTTTATTTAGCTATTGTGGATTCAATTGCCCTATAGTGGATTGGTTTGGATGATGTCCCCCTGATGAAAAGTTATTGAACTTACAAAGGGGGGTTAACAATTTTTAGGTAGGGGGAGGTAATCTTGACATACTGTCAGAGTTATAGCCCTTAGAATTCATAAATAAAAATGGGGTCACTGATAAAGTGTCGCCTCCTTATGTCGTGACCGCTCTTTTATTTATAAGAATAACGCGACGGCGTTTTGATTATAGCCATTAGTGTATATTAATCTATTAAATTACATCCAAATATGGGCATAGAATTGATTTTTTCTATTTTTGGGGTTAGGTGCACTTCCACATTTTCAACCAAATTTGGGGTTAATTTATATAGTTATAATTACTTACCTTATAAGGATGAATCTTGGTCAGGTTGTAGGTAATGGACATATCTATAACATATCAAGGCCGCTAACTGATACGAATCGCCGTCTTAGAGTAACTTCCCTTGTAATGGTCAATTTTGGCATATGCGCATGAGCCTCCTTGACCTACTTTGACCATTGTTTTCTCTCTAAAAAATAAAGATATTTTAATCAAATAAACTGTATTGTATAGGTATTACAAATATCTACACGAATATGTAAGCATTGTATATATAAATAGTACATATAATGAGAAAATAATACCCAAAATGGGTAAGATCGCCAAAAACTGAAAAAAATAGTTTTTGCCCTTATTTGGTTTCTAAGTGTTTCCAGGGTTGTCACAGGTACATATATGTATATATTTTTGAGCTTGTCTCGTCAAGACGCGTCGAATGGTGTATCACACTACCTATTTGAAGACCAACAAAAAAATCACAATTTTTTTTTTTAAGGGTTACCCCTTATGAAAAAAATCATAAGTTTTTCATATTTTTAAAAACATACTAGAATTATTATATCATCTATTATATCGATAGAAAAGAAAGAATTACCAGAATATCTTGACTATTAAAAAAGTTATAGCCCTTCAAAGAAGGTAATAGTACGTCAAAAAGCCTTATTTCCTCTAAGTAGAGCTCATTACGGTGAAATTACCATATATGGGCATATATATATACAATGATATTAAAGATATATGTCATACCTACATGTACATACCACAATCATAGTAATACTCCTATTAGTAAAAAAGATATTAGGGAATAAAGTGGCCTAGGTGTCGCGTTTTAAAATTGAATATTACTATATACCTATATTAGCGTCCACGTACGGACAGACGAACAGTATGAACATTATATAAACACTTGTATTGTAGTTCATAATACAATTATCTATATAACATGCTAAGTTTCAGGATTATATCTTGAGTATTGTTGAACTTATAAGCTGTTCATCAAGGTATATATGTATTAAAAACCCTTATAAGGGATACCACTTATGAAAAATTATTATGACATGGAATATTTTTTAAAAAACATCCAGAATTATTATTTTATATATTATATCGACGTAAAAGAAAGAATTACCAGATTATCACTTCTTAATAAAAAGTTAGAGCCTTTCAAAATGAGTATATGTGTGCCACATAGCCTTATATTCACTATGTAAGGCTCAGAAAATATATATTACCATATATGGACATATAAAATGACCATGTAACTTATAGATATATATCATACCTACACATACGTACCATTAGTCACAGATACATCTCAAGTAATAAAAAAGATAGAAGGGTTTAAAGGGGCCTAGTTGTCACTTTTAACTCAAAACTTGACTATATACCTGTATAAGCGTCCGCGTACGGTCGGACGGACAGTCTGTTATTTTTTTAAATGCTTGTACAGTGTTTAGAATATAAATATTTATCCAACTGGTAAGTTTTAATATTATAACTTGACGAATAAGAAATAAATAAGCACTTTACCATAATATAAATGTTTTATAAGGCTTAAAATAGCGCCTATAGTCCAAATATGGTTCCCGTACGGACAGACGAACAGTCTGATAATTTTTTAAACACTTGTATGTTCTTTAGAATACAAATATCTATAAAGTAGCAAAGTTTGAATGTTATATCTTGATGAATAAGAAAGAAATAAATTCTTTACTATTATATACCCCCTTAAATAATGCTTAAAAAACGCTATTATAGCCATATTAATGTCCACATACAGACGGACGAACAGTCGTATAATTTTTTCAATGCTTGCATTGTCTTTAGAATATAAATATCTATTAAACTGGTAAGTTTTAATAATATATCTCGACTAATAAGAAAATAATAAGCACTTTAGATGGAATATACGCTAAAATAGCGCTAAATTTAGTGCGCGTCCTGACCTTGACCTTTGATTACGGACGAACGGACGAACGAAACTCTGCGAATTTTGGTTTTCTGGATAGGAACTAAATAAACGCTGCATTTGCATACTTGTTTCAGTCCTTAGTTGCTGTAAATAAAATAAATATAATAGAAATAGATAAAAAAATATGTTTTTTTAAGTGTCCTCAGGGGTACATATGCGACACTTATATCTCCCTTATTGTCAATCTGTCAACTGGCGCATTATTAGCGCTGAATAGGTCTTGAATAGACCTAAAAGGACATATAAGTTTAAAAAATAACAATCAGAAATAAAAAAAATTAATTCGATTTTTTAAAGTGCATTTTTTTCATATTTTGCATGCGCGTGCTGGGGGTAGGGTTAGTATTTCAGTTCCCATGACCCCATATACGGTCCGATTTACACCATTTTTGTTTTAATCGTTAGCTTATGCAATTGTCTATCATAATACAAAATATTAATTATTAAAAATAATAACTTATGAAAAAATAAATAATTTAATAAAGTATGAATAAGAATCCACATTTTCAACTTTTCCTGATTTGACACCAGTCCAGAAAAAATGGATTTTTTTTTTGTCCTTGACCTGACGACCCTGGTTTGACCTTTAATCGTTAGAGGACACCCGAGCGCAACTTTTAAGGCCTTAACCACTTTTCTGCTACCATATTTGGTCAAGTTGAAGAAATTACCGTTTTGAAGCTGAAAACTTGAGAAAGTTTCATTATTCTGGCCCAGTGCAAAAATCAACTTTTTTGTTCATGTTGTGGTAACTTTTAAAATAGTGTGGGGTTACCGTGGGGGTCAAGGCCAACCATTTATGACCTTAAAATATTACCATAGTCGTACAGAACAGGCGGGGGGACTGGGTGGAACAGGTTGCAAATGTGGATTGAAGTAGATTCAATATAACTTTTAAAATAAAAAAAGTTATGGGGTAAACTCGTTATTTTACGGTCAAGGTAACCGGTTTCTAACCCCCAGGCATTTAAAAACGGTAACCCCCAACACTTTAAAAATTTTGTAGCATCGATCCACATTATCAACCAACTATAAAAAAATATGATAGTTAGGGTTAGGGTTAGGGTTAGGGTTAGGGTTAGGGTTAGGGTTAGGGTTAGGGTTAGGGTTAGGGTTAGGGTTAGGGTTAGGGTTAGGGTTAGGGTTAGGGTTAGGGTTAGGGTTAGGGTTAGGGTTAGGGTTAGGGTTAGGGTTAGGGTTATGGTTTTGTACGGGAATATGCAGTCTCGGACTGCATATTCCCGTCAAAACGGGAATATGCAGTCCGAAAAACGGGAATATGCAGTCCGGAGACGGGAATATGCAGTCCGAGACGGGAATATGCAGTCCGAGACGGGAATATGCAGTCCGAGTAGTAATTTATTAATATCTTTGTTATTTATGTATATATTACGCCAAAAACGTCACATATTACGTAATATATTATTGTCGACCGTTTTGACAAAAAATATTCCCTTAGTTTTAATTAGATAAAAAATGAACAGCATATATATGGTCAGCGGTATTCGGTGTGTCATTTTTTTATTTATAAACATTAACGTAATCTGAATAGACGTTTATTGTTGACGTTTATGGCTTTTTTAAATGACGTTAATTAACATTTTCTACGTCAAAATTTAATAACCCCAAAAAAATGGTTAGACTGCATATTCCCGTTTTTCTTGAAATAAGTTGTTATAGTTTTTTGTTTTAAAGATATCAAAAAACGGTTTACATCTATGAATTCGTCATAATTATGTGTATTATATATATATTTTTATTATTCTATATCATTTAAAAAATTATTTTTTTTAACCCCAAAGTCGGACTGCATTTTCCCGAAACCCAAACCCTAAGTATTTCAGATGCAAAAACACGAAATAAAAGCATTAAATTTAGGTTCTTTGTACTTTGCATTAATAATAAATATTATTTAAGTTATATTCTATAACATTTTGTTAGAAAAATGTGCTTTTGATCAAAGATTTTCATTTTTTTTATTTATACTATTTATACCACATATATATATAAGGGGGTATATAATAGTAAGGTATTATATCTTTCTTATTCATCGAGGGTTAACATTAAAACTTTGCTACTTTATAGATATTTGTATTCTGAAGACAGTACAAGCGTTTAAAAAAATATCAGACTGTTTGTCCGTCCGTACGTGAACGATATTTCGACTAAAGGCGCTATTTTAAGCCTAAAAAAACATTAATCTCATGGTAAAGTGCTTATTTATTTCTTATTCATCGAGGGTTAGCATTAAAACTTTGCTACTTGATAGATATTTGTATTCTGAAGACCGTGCAAGCGTTTAAAAAATTATTAGACTGTTCGTCCGTCCGTACGTGAACGATATTTCGACTATAGGCGCTATTTTAAGCCTTAAAAAGCATTAATCTCATGGTAAAGTGCTTATTTATTTCTTATTCATCGAGGGTTAGCATTAAAACTTTGCTACTTGATAGATATTTGTATTCTGAAGACAGTACAAGCGTTTAAAAAATTATTAGACTGTTCGTCCGTCCGTACGTGAACGATATTTCGACTATAGGCGCTATTTTAAGCCTTAAAAAGCATTAATATCATGGTAAAGTGCTTATTTATTTCTTATACATCGAGGGTTAGCATTAAAACTTTGCTACTTTATAGATATTTGTATTCTGAAGACCGTGCAAGCGTTTAAAAAATTATCAGACTGTTTGTCCGTCCGTACGTGAACGATATTTCGACTATAGGCGCTATTTTAAGCCTTAAAAAGCATTGATATCATGGTAAAGTGCTTATTTATTTCTTATTCATCAAGGGTTAGCATTAAAACTTTGCTTCTTGATAGATATTTGTATTCTGAAGACCGTACAAGCGTTTAAAAAATTATCAGACTGTTTGTCCGTCCGTACGTGAACGATATTTCGACTATAGGCGCTATTTTAAGCCTTAAAAAACATTAATATCATGGTTAAGTGCTTATTTATTTCTTATTCATCAAGGGTTAGCATTAAAACTTTGCTACTTGATAGATAGTTGTATTCTGAAGACCGTACAAGCGTTTAAAAAATTATCAGACTGTTTGTCCGTCCGTACGTGAACGATATTTCGACTATAGGCGCTATTTTAAGCCTTACAAAACATTAATATCATGGTAAAGTGCTTATTTATTTCTTATTGGTCAAGTTATAATATTGAAACTTACCAGTTTAATAGATATTTATATTCTAAAGACAAACGAAGCATTGAAAACATTATACGACTGTTTGTCTGTCTGTACGTGAACGATAATACGACTTTAGGGCTATTTTTCAGCCTTACAAAACATTCGTATTATTGAAAAGTGCTTATAATTTTCTTATTCGTTTAGTTATAATATTTAAAATTACCGTTTAATTAGTTATTTACATTCCAAAGACAATGAAAGTATTGAAACATTATACGACTGTTCGTCTGTCTGTACGTGAACGATAATAGGACTTTAGGCGTTATTTTTAAGCCTTACAAAACATTCATATTATGGTAAAGTGCTTATAATTTTCTTATTCGTCATGTTATAATATTGAAACTTACCGTTTTATTAGATATTTACATTCTAAAGACAATGCAAGTATTGAAAATATTATAAGACTGTTCGTCTGTCTGTACGTGAACGATAATACGACTTTAGGGCTATTTTTCAGCCTTACGAAACATTCATGTTATGGTAAAGTGCTTATAATTTTCTTATTCGTTTAGTTATACTATTGAAAATGACCGTTTAATTAGGTATTTACATTCCAAAGACAATGAGAGTATTGAGACATTATACGACTGTTCGTCTGTCTGTACGTGAACGATAATACGACTTTAGGCGTTATTTTTAAGCCTTACAAAACATTTATATTATAGTAAAGTCCTTATTAATTTCTTATTCGTTTAGTTATACTATTTAAACTTACCGTTTTATTAGATATTAACATTCCAAAGACAATGCAAGTATTGAAAATATTATACGACTGTTCGTCCGTCTGTACGTGAATGATAATTTGATTTTAGGCTCTATTTTAAGTCTTATAAGGTCTCATACAGAGGAGATTTTTTTTTCACTCTATGTCTATATTGAAATAGTTAGGGTTGCAAAAGTGGGAATATGCAGTCCGGCAAAGGAAATCAATTTTATGCTATATAGGGCTGTTTCTCATGGCTGTATTTGATTTATAATTTGTAAATCAATTAGATATGTATGTATTTGTATCAATACCATTAAAAAAATAACTGTTTAGGGGTTTTATTACTGTTTAAGTGTCGGACTGCATATTCCCGATTTCATTACCCCAAGTATTTCAATATAGACATATAGTAAAAAAAAATAAACCTGTAATAATTCCTGAAATGACATTGAATATTCAATGCAACCTGTATTTCTGTGCAGAGGAATGCTATATCTGTCATCAATGTCAAAGGCATACTTATAGGCATGTCTTCAAAGTCTAAATTGGTCATTTAATATTTGTTGGTTTTATGCAAATTTGATACATCTTCATAGTATTTGACTGTTAAAAAGTATTTCAGACTTATCTCTGTCATTCAATGTGTTATAACTGGTAAGCACTAGTCCCAATCAACATTTATTCCAAGTTTTAACAAGATTAGTCATGTTTTAATAAAGTTATAAAACAAATGAAGTGGTAAGATGTACCGGTTTGATGAAAAATTCATAAAACTTCATAGTAATTGAGAGATAAAAAATATTTTAACCTTATCCTTGTCATTGAATGTGTTATAACTAGTAAGCAGTAGTTCCAATCAACATTTATTCCAAGTTTTACCCAGATTGGATATATTTTAACAAAGTTAGGATATTTTTTAAGTGTTAAAATATACCGGTTTGATTTAAAATTCATAAGTTTTCATAGGAATTCAAAGAAAAAATATATTTAAAACTTATCCAAGTTATTTTATGAGTTACTAATAGTAAGAACTACATCCAATCAAGACTATTTCCAAGTTTCAACCAGATTGGACATAATTTAACAAAGTTAGGATTTTTTTTTCAATTGTTAAGATGTACCGGCTTGAGGAAAAATGCACATATTGTCATAGTAATTTAATGATAAAAATTATTTGAAACTTATACAAGTTACTCTCTGTGTTATTTATAGTAAGAACTAGTTCCAATGAAGGTTATTTCCAAGTTTCAACAAGATTGGACATAATTTAACAAAGTTAGGATTTTTTTTTAAGTGTTAAGATGTACCGGCTTGATGAAAAATGCATATATTGTCATTGTAATTCAAAGATAAAAATTATTTGAAACTTATCCAAGTTATTTTCAGTGTTACTAATAGTAAGAACTAGTTCCAATGAAGGTTATTTCCAAGTTTCAACAAGATTGGACATTATTTAACAAAGTTAGGATTTTTTTTAAGTGTTAAGATGTACCGGCTTGATGAAAAATGCATATATTGTCATTGTAATTCAAAGATAAAAATTATTTGAAACTTATCCAAGTTATTTTCAGTGTTACTAATAGTAAGATCTACATCCAATCAAGACTATTTCCAAGTTTCAAGCAGATTGGACATTGTTTAACAAAGTTAGGATTTTTTTCAAGTGTTAAGATATACTGGTTTGATGAAAAATTCATATATTGTCATTGTAAATCAAAGATAAAAATTATTTGAAACTTATCCAAGTTTCTCTCTGTGTTATATATAGTAAGAACTAGTTCCAATGAAGGTTATTTCCAAGTTTCAATAAGATTGGACATAATTTAACAGAGTTAGGATTTTTTTTAAGTGTTAAGATGTACCGGCTCGATGAAAAATTGATATATTGTCATTGTAATTCAAAGATAAAAATTATTTGAAACTTATCCAAGTTATTTTCTGGGTTACTTATAGTAAGAACTAGTCCCAATGAAGGTTATTTCCAAGTTTTAACCAGATTGGACATTGTTTAACAAAGTAATAAAAAAAATAAGTGCTTAGATGTACCAATTTGAAGGAAAATTAATAAATCTTCATAGTTTTACAGAGTTAAAAATATTTCCGGCTTATTATTATGTTGTAACGAAAAGGAAATACCATTTAAATGTATTAAAACATATGGCAGATGCTTATTTTTGAGGTCTTAAACAAAGTAGATTTTTTTACTCTATGTCTATATTGAAATAGTTAGGGTTTCAAGAATGGGAATATGCAGTCCGGTAAAGAAAATCACTATTTATGACCGTTTTTAATGTGATATTTAACATGTAATTGAATGAGTGTGCAATAATTAAGATATTGATACACTTTCATTAGCCTTATGTTGAGTATTTAAGCTTAAAACAACGTTTTTTTCAGTTGGCGCCAAGTCTATTTTTAGTTCGCGCACCTGCTGGTGTTTTTACCAATATTCTGGCCAGGTTGTGGTCATTTCGACCTATAATAGTTCGTAGTAGTAAGAAATAAATTATATTCTATAACCTTCCATAGTTGTTTTACTTCAAAATCATTAAAATTGGACAAAAAACAATGTTTTTCGTTTTCGCGCCAAGTGTTATACTTTGGGTACTGAAATCGGGAATGTGCAGTCCGAGAATAAAACTTAATTTTCTTCATAAATTCCATATTTTACGTACATAGAAACTTGTATAAATATATTTAGAGATAGAATTAACATGTAAACGGTGGAAAATATAAGACTTAATGACAGATGTAGTCATAAAACGGATTTTATTGTCGGACTGCATATTCCCGTTTTCAGTAACCTAACTATGTCATAACCCAGATACAGAAAAAATACATTTCCAATGGTTAAATCATGAATGCGAGTATTTATTTGAATTCAGATACATTATATATCCCTACATTCTAAATTTAATTTACTAATATTTATTTTTAAACGAGTATTTTAACTTTGTACTTTTCCCCTATAGTAATATATAGTAAAGACGTTAACAAGTACCACTATGAAAACCTAATTTATTTTTCGAGTTGAGCAATGAACTTTATTTAATTTTAAAGAGTGATATGTTGCAAGTATTTTTAAGTATAGACTTTTCTTAATTCCGTCCCAAATTTTTTTAATCAATGATCCAAATACCCCACCAGAAATGTATATTGACATAAATATAGCACCATTTTACCCCTATGTTTTGCATAAAAATTATATTTCAGCATAACTTTTTTATGTTAATGTGGTTTAAATCATCAGTATCTACGATCATGTGAAGTTATATTAAAATAAATGCGGAAATAAAAAAAATATAATGATTTTTTCTAATTATTTACCCAAACCCTATGTAAAATCATGACTTTGAACAACCGGTTTGCAACGATATAATAACGTACTGAATTATTGTTTATATTTTTAAATCCAGCTTTCATATATGAACAAAACAAATGGGGGTTGTGAGCTAAAATTTCAAGAAATAAAAAAACTGTGCTCTTTTATCCGAAATGTGTACTGAATCACTGGAAAATCCGGATTTCGGATATTCAGCAAAAAAATGAACATTTTTTTTTATTGTGTTAATTTGATATATATCATTCAACTTAGTATAAAAAGGTGTGTTTTATGTCAAAAAAATATTCACTAACTAATAAAAATAAAAAAAATATTTGCATCCTAAGTCGAAAAACTTACGATTTAGGTCCTAAGTTTGGGGGGATGGAAAGTGTCTTAAATGAAAAGACTCAACTGTAAAATTTTCAGAATCCCTACAGAATAGTACAGACTTGAAGTAATTGTTATAATACCTTTTAAATTACTCTGCAAAAAAAAGATTTTTAACCCCCAAGTATTGTTGCAATTATAGTGTGTTTTTTTAAAATTCGAATAACTTTTTTATTTTTTATTTTTTTTAAATATTTTTCATATATATGGATAGAAAACGTTAAATTCTTTTAAAATATGTGTTTAAAAATTAATTATTGTTAAAAAAAGTACCAAACCCTCGAAAAATGCCCGGACTGCATATTCCCGTTGGTGGTCCAAAATGGAAAAAAATGGATTTTGACCTTGACCTTGACCTTACAGGGGTCAAAGTGACATGGTCTTGTAGGTCTCGTCATTCCGCATCCATAGGTACCAAAACCTTCCATATCCATCAAGGAATAAAAAAGTAAGAGCTTTTAAGTCGCTTTGAGTTGCTACAAGTAAGTTCGTGGGGATATCCCAAGACCAACCGATTTTTTGACAAATTTCAAATCTTTCTCCTAACTTTTTTATGTTTGTTATAGTAACTGTTATAGTTAGACATAAGATGTAAGCCTAAAAAAAACGGCCATAGTCGTACAGAACGCCAGAAAGGACTAACTTTTTAACGGGAATATGCAGTCCCGAAGTAGACTTGGAATATCTCGGTAAAAAGTTAGTCCTTTCGGGAATTTGTGATAATTATGGGTAGAGGGCCACTAACTACAGCTTATGTGCGAATTTTATCACTCAAATCCTAACAATAAATTTTATATTAATTTTTTAATCTCGGACTGCATATTCCCGTGGTGAACTATAATTAGGGTTAGGGTTAGGGTTAGGGTTAGGGTTAGGGTTAGGGTTAGGGTTAGGGTTAGGGTTAGGGTTAGGGTTAGGGTTAGGGTTAGGGTTAGGGTTAGGGTTAGGGTTAGGGTTAGGGTTAGGGTTAGGGTTAGGGTTAGGGTTAGGGTTAGGGTTAGGGTTAGGGTTAGGGTTAGGGTTAGGGTTAGGGTTAGGGTTAGGGTTAGGGTTAGGGTTAGGGTTAGGGTTAGGGTTAGGGTTAGGGTTAGGGTTAGGGTTAGGGTTAGGGTTAGGGTTAGGGTTAGGGTTAGGGTTAGGGTTAGGGTTAGGGTTAGGGTTAGGGTTAGGGTTAGGGTTAGGGTTAGGGTTAGGGTTAGGGTTAGGGTTAGGGTTAGGGTTAGGGTTAGGGTTAGGGTTAGGGTTAGGGTTAGGGTTAGGGTTAGGGTTAGGGTTAGGGTTAGGGTTAGGGTTAGGGTTAGGGTTAGGGTTAGGGTTAGGGTTAGGGTTAGGGTTAGGGTTAGGGTTAGGGTTAGGGTTAGGGTTAGGGTTAGGGTTAGGGTTAGGGTTAGGGTTAGGGTTAGGGTTAGGGTTAGGGTTAGGGTTAGGGTTAGGGTTAGGGTTAGGGTTAGGGTTAGGGTTAGGGTTAGGGTTAGGGTTAGGGTTAGGGTTAGGGTTAGGGTTAGGGTTAGGGTTAGGGTTAGGGTTAGGGTTAGGGTTAGGGTTAGGGTTAGGGTTAGGGTTAGGGTTAGGGTTAGGGTTAGGGTTAGGGTTAGGGTTAGGGTTAGGGTTAGGGTTAGGGTTAGGGTTAGGGTTAGGGTTAGGGTTAGGGTTAGGGTTAGGGTTAGGGTTAGGGTTAGGGTTAGGGTTAGGGTTAGGGTTAGGGTTAGGGTTAGGGTTAGGGTTAGGGTTAGGGTTAGGGTTAGGGTTAGGGTTAGGGTTAGGGTTAGGGTTAGGGTTAGGGTTAGGGTTAGGGTTAGGGTTAGGGTTAGGGTTAGGGTTAGGGTTAGGGTTAGGGTTAGGGTTAGGGTTAGGGTTAGGGTTAGGGTTAGGGTTAGGGTTAGGGTTAGGGTTAGGGTTAGGGTTAGGGTTAGGGTTAGGGTTAGGGTTAGGGTTAGGGTTAGGGTTAGGGTTAGGGTTAGGGTTAGGGTTAGGGTTAGGGTTAGGGTTAGGGTTAGGGTTAGGGTTAGGGTTAGGGTTAGGGTTAGGGTTAGGGTTAGGGTTAGGGTTAGGGTTAGGGTTAGGGTTAGGGTTAGGGTTAGGGTTAGGGTTAGGGTTAGGGTTAGGGTTAGGGTTAGGGTTAGGGTTAGGGTTAGGGTTAGGGTTAGGGTTAGGGTTAGGGTTAGGGTTAGGGTTAGGGTTAGGGTTAGGGTTAGGGTTAGGGTTAGGGTTAGGGTTAGGGTTAGGGTTAGGGTTAGGGTTAGGGTTAGGGTTAGGGTTAGGGTTAGGGTTAGGGTTAGGGTTAGGGTTAGGGTTAGGGTTAGGGTTAGGGTTAGGGTTAGGGTTAGGGTTAGGGTTAGGGTTAGGGTTAGGGTTAGGGTTAGGGTTAGGGTTAGGGTTAGGGTTAGGGTTAGGGTTAGGGTTAGGGTTAGGGTTAGGGTTAGGGTTAGGGTTAGGGTTAGGGTTAGGGTTAGGGTTAGGGTTAGGGTTAGGGTTAGGGTTAGGGTTAGGGTTAGGGTTAGGGTTAGGGTTAGGGTTAGGGTTAGGGTTAGGGTTAGGGTTAGGGTTAGGGTTAGGGTTAGGGTTAGGGTTAGGGTTAGGGTTAGGGTTAGGGTTAGGGTTAGGGTTAGGGTTAGGGTTAGGGTTAGGGTTAGGGTTAGGGTTAGGGTTAGGGTTAGGGTTAGGGTTAGGGTTAGGGTTAGGGTTAGGGTTAGGGTTAGGGTTAGGGTTAGGGTTAGGGTTAGGGTTAGGGTTAGGGTTAGGGTTAGGGTTAGGGTTAGGGTTAGGGTTAGGGTTAGGGTTAGGGTTAGGGTTAGGGTTAGGGTTAGGGTTAGGGTTAGGGTTAGGGTTAGGGTTAGGGTTAGGGTTAGGGTTAGGGTTAGGGTTAGGGTTAGGGTTAGGGTTAGGGTTAGGGTTAGGGTTAGGGTTAGGGTTAGGGTTAGGGTTAGGGTTAGGGTTAGGGTTAGGGTTAGGGTTAGGGTTAGGGTTAGGGTTAGGGTTAGGGTTAGGGTTAGGGTTAGGGTTAGGGTTAGGGTTAGGGTTAGGGTTAGGGTTAGGGTTAGGGTTAGGGTTAGGGTTAGGGTTAGGGTTAGGGTTAGGGTTAGGGTTAGGGTTAGGGTTAGGGTTAGGGTTAGGGTTAGGGTTAGGGTTAGGGTTAGGGTTAGGGTTAGGGTTAGGGTTAGGGTTAGGGTTAGGGTTAGGGTTAGGGTTAGGGTTAGGGTTAGGGTTAGGGTTAGGGTTAGGGTTAGGGTTAGGGTTAGGGTTAGGGTTAGGGTTAGGGTTAGGGTTAGGGTTAGGGTTAGGGTTAGGGTTAGGGTTAGGGTTAGGGTTAGGGTTAGGGTTAGGGTTAGGGTTAGGGTTAGGGTTAGGGTTAGGGTTAGGGTTAGGGTTAGGGTTAGGGTTAGGGTTAGGGTTAGGGTTAGGGTTAGGGTTAGGGTTAGGGTTAGGGTTAGGGTTAGGGTTAGGGTTAGGGTTAGGGTTAGGGTTAGGGTTAGGGTTAGGGTTAGGGTTAGGGTTAGGGTTAGGGTTAGGGTTAGGGTTAGGGTTAGGGTTAGGGTTAGGGTTAGGGTTAGGGTTAGGGTTAGGGTTAGGGTTAGGGTTAGGGTTAGGGTTAGGGTTAGGGTTAGGGTTAGGGTTAGGGTTAGGGTTAGGGTTAGGGTTAGGGTTAGGGTTAGGGTTAGGGTTAGGGTTAGGGTTAGGGTTAGGGTTAGGGTTAGGGTTAGGGTTAGGGTTAGGGTTAGGGTTAGGGTTAGGGTTAGGGTTAGGGTTAGGGTTAGGGTTAGGGTTAGGGTTAGGGTTAGGGTTAGGGTTAGGGTTAGGGTTAGGGTTAGGGTTAGGGTTAGGGTTAGGGTTAGGGTTAGGGTTAGGGTTAGGGTTAGGGTTAGGGTTAGGGTTAGGGTTAGGGTTAGGGTTAGGGTTAGGGTTAGGGTTAGGGTTAGGGTTAGGGTTAGGGTTAGGGTTAGGGTTAGGGTTAGGGTTAGGGTTAGGGTTAGGGTTAGGGTTAGGGTTAGGGTTAGGGTTAGGGTTAGGGTTAGGGTTAGGGTTAGGGTTAGGGTTAGGGTTAGGGTTAGGGTTAGGGTTAGGGTTAGGGTTAGGGTTAGGGTTAGGGTTAGGGTTAGGGTTAGGGTTAGGGTTAGGGTTAGGGTTAGGGTTAGGGTTAGGGTTAGGGTTAGGGTTAGGGTTAGGGTTAGGGTTAGGGTTAGGGTTAGGGTTAGGGTTAGGGTTAGGGTTAGGGTTAGGGTTAGGGTTAGGGTTAGGGTTAGGGTTAGGGTTAGGGTTAGGGTTAGGGTTAGGGTTAGGGTTAGGGTTAGGGTTAGGGTTAGGGTTAGGGTTAGGGTTAGGGTTAGGGTTAGGGTTAGGGTTAGGGTTAGGGTTAGGGTTAGGGTTAGGGTTAGGGTTAGGGTTAGGGTTAGGGTTAGGGTTAGGGTTAGGGTTAGGGTTAGGGTTAGGGTTAGGGTTAGGGTTAGGGTTAGGGTTAGGGTTAGGGTTAGGGTTAGGGTTAGGGTTAGGGTTAGGGTTAGGGTTAGGGTTAGGGTTAGGGTTAGGGTTAGGGTTAGGGTTAGGGTTAGGGTTAGGGTTAGGGTTAGGGTTAGGGTTAGGGTTAGGGTTAGGGTTAGGGTTAGGGTTAGGGTTAGGGTTAGGGTTAGGGTTAGGGTTAGGGTTAGGGTTAGGGTTAGGGTTAGGGTTAGGGTTAGGGTTAGGGTTAGGGTTAGGGTTAGGGTTAGGGTTAGGGTTAGGGTTAGGGTTAGGGTTAGGGTTAGGGTTAGGGTTAGGGTTAGGGTTAGGGTTAGGGTTAGGGTTAGGGTTAGGGTTAGGGTTAGGGTTAGGGTTAGGGTTAGGGTTAGGGTTAGGGTTAGGGTTAGGGTTAGGGTTAGGGTTAGGGTTAGGGTTAGGGTTAGGGTTAGGGTTAGGGTTAGGGTTAGGGTTAGGGTTAGGGTTAGGGTTAGGGTTAGGGTTAGGGTTAGGGTTAGGGTTAGGGTTAGGGTTAGGGTTAGGGTTAGGGTTAGGGTTAGGGTTAGGGTTAGGGTTAGGGTTAGGGTTAGGGTTAGGGTTAGGGTTAGGGTTAGGGTTAGGGTTAGGGTTAGGGTTAGGGTTAGGGTTAGGGTTAGGGTTAGGGTTAGGGTTAGGGTTAGGGTTAGGGTTAGGGTTAGGGTTAGGGTTAGGGTTAGGGTTAGGGTTAGGGTTAGGGTTAGGGTTAGGGTTAGGGTTAGGGTTAGGGTTAGGGTTAGGGTTAGGGTTAGGGTTAGGGTTAGGGTTAGGGTTAGGGTTAGGGTTAGGGTTAGGGTTAGGGTTAGGGTTAGGGTTAGGGTTAGGGTTAGGGTTAGGGTTAGGGTTAGGGTTAGGGTTAGGGTTAGGGTTAGGGTTAGGGTTAGGGTTAGGGTTAGGGTTAGGGTTAGGGTTAGGGTTAGGGTTAGGGTTAGGGTTAGGGTTAGGGTTAGGGTTAGGGTTAGGGTTAGGGTTAGGGTTAGGGTTAGGGTTAGGGTTAGGGTTAGGGTTAGGGTTAGGGTTAGGGTTAGGGTTAGGGTTAGGGTTAGGGTTAGGGTTAGGGTTAGGGTTAGGGTTAGGGTTAGGGTTAGGGTTAGGGTTAGGGTTAGGGTTAGGGTTAGGGTTAGGGTTAGGGTTAGGGTTAGGGTTAGGGTTAGGGTTAGGGTTAGGGTTAGGGTTAGGGTTAGGGTTAGGGTTAGGGTTAGGGTTAGGGTTAGGGTTAGGGTTAGGGTTAGGGTTAGGGTTAGGGTTAGGGTTAGGGTTAGGGTTAGGGTTAGGGTTAGGGTTAGGGTTAGGGTTAGGGTTAGGGTTAGGGTTAGGGTTAGGGTTAGGGTTAGGGTTAGGGTTAGGGTTAGGGTTAGGGTTAGGGTTAGGGTTAGGGTTAGGGTTAGGGTTAGGGTTAGGGTTAGGGTTAGGGTTAGGGTTAGGGTTAGGGTTAGGGTTAGGGTTAGGGTTAGGGTTAGGGTTAGGGTTAGGGTTAGGGTTAGGGTTAGGGTTAGGGTTAGGGTTAGGGTTAGGGTTAGGGTTAGGGTTAGGGTTAGGGTTAGGGTTAGGGTTAGGGTTAGGGTTAGGGTTAGGGTTAGGGTTAGGGTTAGGGTTAGGGTTAGGGTTAGGGTTAGGGTTAGGGTTAGGGTTAGGGTTAGGGTTAGGGTTAGGGTTAGGGTTAGGGTTAGGGTTAGGGTTAGGGTTAGGGTTAGGGTTAGGGTTAGGGTTAGGGTTAGGGTTAGGGTTAGGGTTAGGGTTAGCGTTAGGGTTAGGGTTAGGGTTAGGGTTAGGGTTAGGGTTAGGGTTAGGGTTAGGGTTAGGGTTAGGGTTAGGGTTAGGGTTAGGGTTAGGGTTAGGGTTAGGGTTAGGGTTAGGGTTAGGGTTAGGGTTAGGGTTAGGGTTAGGGTTAGGGTTAGGGTTAGGGTTAGGGTTAGGGTTAGGGTTAGGGTTAGGGTTAGGGTTAGGGTTAGGGTTAGGGTTAGGGTTAGGGTTAGGGTTAGGGTTAGGGTTAGGGTTAGGGTTAGGGTTAGGGTTAGGGTTAGGGTTAGGGTTAGGGTTAGGGTTAGGGTTAGGGTTAGGGTTAGGGTTAGGGTTAGGGTTAGGGTTAGGGTTAGGGTTAGGGTTAGGGTTAGGGTTAGGGTTAGGGTTAGGGTTAGGGTTAGGGTTAGGGTTAGGGTTAGGGTTAGGGTTAGGGTTAGGGTTAGGGTTAGGGTTAGGGTTAGGGTTAGGGTTAGGGTTAGGGTTAGGGTTAGGGTTAGGGTTAGGGTTAGGGTTAGGGTTAGGGTTAGGGTTAGGGTTAGGGTTAGGGTTAGGGTTAGGGTTAGGGTTAGGGTTAGGGTTAGGGTTAGGGTTAGGGTTAGGGTTAGGGTTAGGGTTAGGGGTTAGGGTTAGGGTTAGGGTTAGGGTTAGGGTTAGGGTTAGGGTTAGGGTTAGGGTTAGGGTTAGGGTTAGGGTTAGGGTTAGGGTTAGGGTAGGGTTAGGGTTAGGGTTAGGGTTAGGGTTAGGGTTAGGGTTAGGGTTAGGGTTAGGGTTAGGGTTAGGGTTAGGGTTAGGGTTAGGGTTAGGGTTAGGGTTAGGGTTAGGGTTAGGGTTAGGGTTAGGGTTAGGGTTAGGGTTAGGCATGC